>NC_134356.1:561771930-562119050 GCF_048569485.1 Anomaloglossus baeobatrachus
CCATTTATATACACATGACAGAGAGGAGGTTCAAGAATAGGGCGTGCAGCAAACACCGTATTCGCAAACATAGACATTCGGTGTGTGTACCCACAATCCATGGCCTCCGTAATCAAAGGGCAATAAGCGGCGATATGGCCGGGCCCTTGACATCTCCAGCACTTCATGGTGGTGGCCCCACCAGTTTTTGTTACCATTCTTGGGGGGACTAGTCTTTTGCCACTCTCAGTGCGGGTTACCCCCTCAGTATGGGTTTGGTTTTTGTTGTTCACCTGCGCCGTACGTGTCTCTCGGCCAAGGTCCTGTGGCCGCCGGGCCTGACGCCCTGGGGAAGAGTCTTGTATAAAGTCCTGGGTGGCGGTATATCGCTCAACTAGACTCACCACCTGATCCAGGTTACCCGGGTCCCCTTGCCCCACCCAACGTTGTATAGCGACTGGCAGAGTCCGCACCAACCGGTCGACCACCACCCTTTCCACCATCTGGGCTGGAGACAACATCTCCGGCTGTAACCACTTTTTCACGAATTGAAGTAGGTCATATGCCTGAGACCTGGCAGGACAGGTCTCCACATAGGTCCAGGAAAATACCCGCTGAGCCCTCACGTAGGTATTGACCCCCAGACGGGCAAGGATCTCACCTTTCAGTTTCTCGTAGTCCAGGGCATCCTCCCGGCTGAGGTCAAAGCAGGCTTTCTGGGCGTCCCCTATCAGGAACGGAGTCACCACTTCCGCCCACTGGTCTGCCGGCAGTTTTTCCCGCTCTGCTGTGCGCTCGAATACCGTAAGGAAGACCTCCACGTCATCCTTCGGGCTTAGCTTCCATAGGGCAGAGCGAACCCTGTCCCGGGGTACCCGTTGGTCGGAGGCAGTTGCTGGCTGTGTCTCACGCAGGGCCGCAATCTGCTGCCGTAGCAATGTGTTTGCCTCTTGTTGTTGTCGCTGGGTTTCCTGATGCTGCCGCTGGAATTCCTGGTGCTGCCGCTGTGTCTCCTGATGCTGCCGCTGGGATTCCTGGTGTTGCTGCTGGAACAGACCCAGTTGCTCCTGTTGTTTCTGAATAATATTGACAAAGGGACGTGTTACATAACCAAAAATATACCCTTTAAAAATCAGCCTTTATTAAATTTACGTTAAAAAATCACCCAATGTAAATCACAAAAATATATATACAACAATAGAAGAAAAAGGGAGGAGGGTATAGTGTTCACCCTAAAAATGTCCCCTCCCTCCTGTCCTCTACCTACCGCGGAGGTCGGCACCCTAGGCCTAATACGAGTATGGCGCCCCCACTCAACGGCGGCTGTCCCTAAGGAAGCCCTATACGGCCCTTCCCACAGTAATGATATTAAAGGACAGATAGGTAGGGTATGCTTAATGTAGTGGACGGGATAAAAAGACACTCAAATACCCCTCAACTTATACTGATATTGATTGTTGGACAGGAGCGAGTCCACAGTAGAACACAATTGGGACCTTGTAACGTTCTCCAAACCAACAAGGGGTCAGACCATATAGATCAAGTGTCTGATTCCCCAACAAGACTACCTCTGGTTGCTACCCCCTATCTTTAATATTGATAGATATAGACAAGAGAGCTACCACAATATTGGCAATAAATGGAAAAAAGTGCAAAGTGCATATGATTCAGGAACTAGAGTGCTACTATAGTTAAATGCACATGACCCCATTCACAGTGCACACGGTCAGGTACAGCTGTCCTCTAAGATGTAAATGTCCATCACATAAGGTGCTAATACATAGAAGTGCAGCAAAGTTAAAAGCAGCCTAGTTGTTAACCTCTATTCTCTGTGTTGATAAGCACAAGCAAAAGTTAACAATCAATGGATAGAAGTGTAAAGTGCATATGATTAAAGAGCCAACATGCTACTACAATCTAATGCACATAATCCCATTCACAATTCATATACTGTGGTACAGCTGTGCTTTAAAGTGCAAATGCTTATTAAATAGTGTGCCAATACATAAGATGCAGTGGAGCTGATAGCAGCCAAACAAAAAGAGGTAGTTGACTACCTGTCCAACAATCAATATCAGTATAAGTTGAGGGGTATTTGAGTGTCTTTTTATCCTGTCCACTACATTAAGCATACCCTACCTATCTGTCCTTTAATATCATTACTGTCGGAAGGGCCGTATAGGGCTTCCTTAGGGACAGACGCCGTTGAGTGGGGGCGCCATACTCGAATTAGGCCTCCGCGGTAGGTAGAGGACAGGAGGGAGGGGAAATTTTTAGGGTGAACACTATACCCTCCTCCCTTTTTCTTCTATTGTTGTATATATATTTTTGTGATTTACATTGGGTGATTTTTTAACGTAAATTTAATAAAGGCTGATTTTTAAAGGGTATATTTTTGGTCCTGTTGTTTCTGCTAAGTGGGTACCAGCTGCCGCAGAAGCTCCTCCATGTTGTCAGCGGGTTTATACCGTAGCGTAGCAGGCTTGATTATTGACATGCAGCGGTGGGGTATGCCTCAAGTCTCAATGCCCGCATTCTCCACCATAATGTAGCGGGGTGGGGGTCCCCCAGGACGACAAAGAGGCAGTGACCCAAAAAGTCCAATCAACATAAGTTTATTTACCGCTGCTGCACAGGATATACGTCCTCCAGGATACAGCCAGGCTATATACAGTCCACAGGTTACCACGTCACACAGGTACCCGCTGCCGTAGAAGATGGTCTTACTGTACCCCGTACTGCTTTTCAGGGGGCCCACAGACCTGTGTTATCACACCACACGGGTCTGAACTCCTCTCAGCTTCTTGCTCTGCAGCTTACAAAGCAACTCTGCCCCCACCCAGGCCTTTACAAGGAGCTTTTAAATGAGAACTGTGGCCATGGGCCACCTGCATAACCCGGACTGGAGGTTAGTGGACTGACCACTATGTAGTACTAATATGTTTCTGTACGCATTCTGGGAGATACGTACCGTCCGTCACATATGAATGTCCCCACTATCTCACAATATATAAAAGGGTTAACCTCCCTTAGGGGAAGTGCTTGCGCAACGTGGTTAGTTAGTCAGTTACCCGCTTGCTAACTATGCTTATACATGTTTTATCTCACTTCTGGTCCTGCACTTCTGTATATTCACCTGCTGGCTTTTTTTCCATGCTGGAACACTATAGTGAGATGTATTGATGTATTGAATCCTGTTAACCTTGTAGCAGCATTTAGCACCTATATACAGTATATGTATATATATATATATGTGTGTGTGTGTATATATATATATATATATATATATATATATATACACACACACACACACACACACACACACACACACACACACAGAGTACAGACCAGAAGTTTGTACACACCTTCTCATTCAAAGAGTTTTCTTTATTTTCATGACTCTGAAAATTGTAGATTCACATTGAAGGCATCAAAACTATGAATTAAAACATGTGGAATGAAATACTTAGAAAAGTGTGAAACAACTGAAAATATGTCTTCTATTCTAGATTCTTCAAAGTAGCCGCCTTTTGCTAGGATTACTGCTTTGCATACTCTTGGCATTCTCTTGATGAGCTTCAAGAGGTAGTTACCAGAAATGGTCTTCCAACAGTCTTAAAGGAGTTCCCAGAGATGCTTAGCACTTGTTGGCCCTTTTGCCTTCACTCTGCAGTCCAGCTCACCCCAAACCATCTCGATTGGGTTCAGGTCTGGTGACTGTGGAGACCAGGTCATCTGGTGTAGCACCCCATCACTCTTCTTCTTAGTCAAATAGCCCTTACACAGCCTGGGGGTGTTTTTGGGGTCATTGTCCTGTTGAAAAATAAATGATGGTCCAACTAAACGCAAACCGGATGGAATAGCATGCTGCTACAAGATGCTGTGGTAGGCATGCTGGTTCTGTATGCCTTTAAATTTTGAACAAATTCCCAACAGTGTCACCAGCAAAGCGCCCCCACACCGTCACACCTCCTCCTCCATGCTTCACGGTGGGAACCAGCCATGTAGAGTCCATCCGTTCACCTTTTCTACAAAGACACGGTGGTTGGATCCAAAGATCTCAAATTTGGACTCATCAGACCAAAGCACAGATTTCCACTGGTCTAATGTCCATTCCTTGTGTTCTTTAGCCCAAACAAGTCTCTTCTGCTTGTTGCCTGTCCTTAGCAGTGGTTTCCTAGCAGCTATTTTACCATGAAGGCCTGCTGCACAAAGTCTCCTCTAGTTGTTCTAGAGATGAGAAGGTGTGTCCACACTTTTTTCTCATATATATATATATATATATATATATACACATATACCAACAGGTTGGTTTAATGTTATCACCTTATGCAGGGAAAAATAAGCTCTCAAAAACGCGTTGGGATTTTTTAATGTTCATTGTCTATGGCTTTTACTATTTCACCACATGTCATCTCTGACTAATATTGAGGCTTCTTTTTGTGTTATGCTTTGCTGATTCCAGAGGATGAGTTTAACTGAATAGTTGACTTTCCCCTAAAATGTGGTAAGGAACATGTGTGTTTTATCTATTGACCTAAAATGATAAAAGTTTTTTCTACTGCCCCACCCTGAACAACACTGTGTATTTTCTTTATCTCTTTTTTTTTTAAATTCTGGCAGTAATCCAATTGGGGATGAAGGTAGTGTAAGAAGTGAGAACTGTGTTCACTTCCGATGTAGAGAATTATTGTCCAGACACTGTGTGCCAATGTAAGGGGGTGTAAGGCTCAGCCACATCACACCTGTGTGTCTACGGTGTATAACATGTAATGTCTAAAGTTTATGTTATTGTGTAATGTGTTTAAACGGCCACTAGGTGGGCACAATGTGTAAGCTTCGTCCCTGGCACTCCCGGGCTAGAGGGAGTTAGTGAAGGGGAGGGGCTTAGTTTGAAAAAGAACGGTTAAGGAGTCGGTTGGTGTGAGGAGAGCCCCTGAGGAAGAGGAAAGGACTGCATCTGTGAGAGACGTGGTGGAGGAAAAAACCCCAATAACTTCAATTTGGTGTGACATTCGAATCCGGGTGGTGGCCATTCCCTGGCGGACACCTGACTGACCGGAAAGACTGTTGATTCTGCTGTGGATAGTGAAGCTGAAGGGGATGATGAGGAGCTTAGGGACCCTAATGGGGGCCCGAGTACCAGGCAAGCGACGGACCAGCAAAATGTACAAATTAAGAGTGGCTCCGGTCACTAATGGCAACGACTGAAGAGGAAAGTTGGAGCGTATGTCCAAAGGACGGTATTTATTAAGGATGATGTCCCCTGTAACTAAAAAGCATTGTGCGCGCCGCTGGCGAGATGTTACAAGTAAACAGATGTTTTTGTTCAGAAATGTCTGTGTCAGTGTGTGGTGTTTGAGGGCACTGGGACCTGCTACAACCGGCAGCTGGGAAGCGGTCTGAAGCTGGAACAAGCCTTGGCATCCGGCCTACAAGTAAGTGCCCCGCACCATAAGGCCCAGCAACCCTTCCCCTGTACTAGATGGGCGGACGCGGTGCAAAGAACTGTCCCAGGGCTGCGCTGACGCAAACCAGCAGATGACAGTACCACCACCGCACCCCGCCACCCATCTAACACCAAAACACATTTGTAGTATCATTTATTATGCACTTGAAAAGGGTGATGTTATGTAGATTAGGATTTTGGAGGGTTTTTTGTTATCAAAGGCATTCTGTGTAAAACGCCTTTACAATGGGTTATTTCTGCTTCTGAATTACAGACATATGAGCTGCCAAGGAATATTAAAATAATGGCTTCATGTCCCATTCTCTGTACTTTTGGATTCCTTCCAGCAATGGCTAAATGGACTAGAAGAAAACATTTAAGATCAATTCCAGAGGCTCATTCTTGGTTCTTCACAACAACAACACAATCTGTGAGAAGATCCATCTGGTGCCCAGCGCTCCAAAACAATAATGGCAAGACATACATTTGAGAAATACTACTACTACTACTACTACTACTACTACTAATAATCTGAAAGGTTTTATGAGAATAATTTTTAAAGGGGACCAGTTAGACCACTGACGTCATTTTTTAGGAAATAATGCTATTCCCTATAATATTACAGTTGCAGCTCCTATTTTCTTGTGACTTCATTATGTCATTCCTCTGTAATTCTTCTTAGAAATGTATAACTAACTTGACAACTGGGTGTAATCAGTCAGTGGTGTGTCCTTATGTACCGCCCCCAGGCGAGCAGCTGGGCTGCTGCCGCTGCTTGGATCCGGATCCGCGGTGGCTCGAGGGGTCTCCGGACCTGGGGGTCGCGCGGCCACTCGATTAAAAGGAAGGGGGTATATGTACAGGGGGATTTTGGAAAGTTCGTGACGCCACCCATGGTGCGTGGGAATGTGAGGGACCACCGCTGCCATTGGGGAGCCCGGTGACGATGGTGTGGTAGCCTGATGTTTAACCCCTCTATGGGTAGGGGGTTCGTGTCCCACGGCCCGTTGGTGTAGGATATTGTTTGGGTGCCGTTGGGGAGATGGGTGCAGGGGTTTGCAAGGTACTCACTCAGACTCAGAATAACCACACCGACAGCTTGTAAACCAAAGTTCTGAGCACCACTGTAGTCAACGGAGAGTACAAGGGTAAGAAGCAATGGAAGGAAGGATCCGGCACATTCGTATTATAAAAGCATCAAAATCTTTATTTCCATCGTTAAAAGGTACTGTGGAGACCAAGCGGTGGACCAACAAAAGGAGGAAACTTTACGCGTTTCGGACTGCGGTAAAAGCAAAAGAGTCCTTAATCATTTGCTTTTACCGCAGTCCGAAATGCGTAAAGCTTCCTCCTTTTGTTGGTACACCGCTTGATCTCCACAGTACCTTTTAACGATGGAAATAAAGATTTTGATGCTTTTATAATACGAATGTGCCAGATCCTTCCTTCCATTGCTTCTTACCCTTGTATTACCGGTTGGGACTTTCCGGTGGATGCCGTGCACTTGTGGACTCTAACACCCAGGCAGCAGGTGAGCTGAAAAACTTCCTCCTCTCAACGGAGAGTACGCCTGGATCCATGCCCCTGGTGTTGTTGCTGGTCTGTAGCCCTATCTCTGGCACCTTAGTCTCAATTGGACCCGTTGGTATGAAACTCTCCGGGTCCCGCTCACCCGTATGGCTAACGGAATGAGCTTGCTCTCAGGGTTCCCGCGTAGGATTTCTTTGGACTGTAGTGGAAAAGTCATATCCCATCGGTGCCCTAGTACCCCGATTTTGGAGCGGGTTGGTGATGACACTTGAAGTCTTCACCCCAGTCGGGTAAATTACTGTAACATGTGAAGCTACTTTCCGGCCTGGGGTCCACGTACCCCGTCGTACCCTGGCCCCTGCCCGGTGATAGCTCAAGGCCGCTGGCTGCCCTCCTCGGCAGTCCGTGCCCTTTGACACTACCCCCTGTGACCGGGTTCGAGCTCCTACAAGGCCCAGATCACTGTCTGCCACCTAGTATCCAGGAGCTCTCCTCTTCTCCACTAAACTGCACTATTCAGCTGAACTGACACTGTCCTCACTTTCTCCTCACCAACCCCCATGTGGGCGGCCCTATTCCCTTCAGGCCCCCCCAATGGTATGTCTGGTAGGTTCAAGTGGGAAGTGTTAATAGGATTTTGATTGACAAGCTGTTAACAACACCAAAGGACTTGGATCCGTTAACCAAGGAGGGTGGATACTGTGCAGAAGGGCAGATTGCAGAATACCCTGTGACGACCTGATAGGCCAGGGTGTCACACTTACATAATCTGACATTGTCCAATCATATTAGTACTGCCTGTGTCTGAACACACTTGTCACGTCTCCACCAGAGTCCGCTCCTGCGATTTCTGCTTCGATCACAAGGCGCCCCGCTATTCCTGCCGTGGGCAGTCCTGGTGATAGGGAGGAGTCAGTACCAGTGGCTCTGGTGGATAGAGGCTCCGCCCATCCAATAGGCTTGGTTTCACTGGGACCTGCAGTACCACTGGCTGACTGTGGTGGTGTGTGCCTTCCAGTTGAAGTTACCGTCTTTCATCCTCTCCCAATGGAAAGGCACCACACTCTTCTTATTCCTCTTCCAGTTTGCTGGTCGCTGCCAGATATAGCTTTTGTAGTATTATTGCTGCGGCCCTGGTTCACACCTTGCTCTTGAACTACTGATCCCCATATTTTGACCTCTGCCTGTTCACTGACAACCTTCCTGCCTGTTGTTTTTGTACTTAGCTGCCATCGTTGGTTTGACTTTAGCCTGATTTCCTGACTAACCTCTTGCCTGCCGATATTGTCCCTTTCTGTACTTCCTGGTTTGACCCTGTCTGATAACCATTCTTCCCTGGATTGCAGCCTTCTATAAGCAGCGACCTCCTGGACCCTGTAGTAATTCAAGAGTCCTGTACAGGGGTTAAAGAGTTTTGGGGTTCTCGGGATCCTGTTGAGCGGGTAGCTAGCCTCTAGTCTGTCTGTGACTGCCACCCTGAGTCTGTGGTCTCAGGCAGACGTCACAGCACCCCTGTGACAAGGGTAATGGTTACATGAAGTCAGAATCATAATTGTTTGATGGGGAATATTTTATTATTATTTACTATGCTTTGCTTATATAGCACCATCATATTAGACTTGTTTTGGTCAAATCCAACAAGAGCCTGGATTATTTATTTATTTTACTCACTTTTATAGCATCATTAATTCCACACAGCACTTTGTGGAAATTATCTTCACTGACCCTGTTAGTGCTCACAATCTAAAATGCCTATTAGTATATTTTCGGAGTGTGGGAGGAAAAAGGAGAACCCGTAGGAAACCCATCCATAGACTACAGAAACCCCTTGAAGATGGTGGCCGTGGTGAGATTTGAACTCTGGACCCCAATGCTGCAAAGCAAGAACTTACCAAAGCAAATGAGCTGAGAGTTGGCACACCCTGTTTAATTAGATAATTCCCTATGGCCTCAGCTTAGAAGGAACACTGATTGCCCTTCATATATACAGGGCTATGGTCAAAGGGTAATACGTAGGAGTGAAAACACCATGTTTGACCCTATCTCTTCTCCAGGAGATTTGGAATAAGCAGGTTCTCATCTTGAAAATAAATATATTATATATATATATATATATATATATATATATATTTAAACTTTCAAAAATACGTAGAACTTACTGAGATAAGTTGCTCTGATCTGATGATTTTAGCCTTAAGGCCGCTTTACACGTGTCGATTTATCTGACGATTGCATGTGCGATCGCACCCGCCCCCATCATTTGTGCAAAACGGGCACAAAGTCGGTAACCCCCGTCACACGTACTTACCTTCCAAATGACCTCGCTGTGGGCAGCGAACATCCTCTTCCTGAAGGGGGAGGGACCTTCGGCGTCACAGCGACGTCATACAGCAGCCGCCCAATAGAAGCGGAGGGGCGGAGATGAGCGGGACGTAACATCCCACCTACCTCCTTCCTTCCGCATTGCCAGCGGGACGCAGGTAAGCTGCAGTTCATTGTTCCCGGGGTGTCACACGGAGTGATGTGTGCTGCCTCAGGAACAATGAACAACTGGTGCGCAGAAGGACATTCGATTTTTTGAAAATGAGCGACGTGTCAACGAGCAACGATAAGGTGAGTATTTTTGCTCGTTCACAGTCGCTCGTAGCTGTCACACGCTACGATATGTCAAACGATGCTGGATGTGCGTCACTAACGACGTGACCCCAACAACATATCGTTAGATATATCGTAGCGTCTAACGGGTCCTTTAGTTCTGGTGGTTGTTCAGCACAGAGGGAAACGTTACATGTCATCAGTGCTGTGTATAAAGTCAGGCTCATCCTTGGGTGCAATTTCCAGATACCTGAAGGTGCGTCGTTCATAATTGCAACCAATTATATGCAAGTACAATCAAGATAGGAATATACAGCCATGATACTGGTCAGTAACGAGATGGGTTCTGTGTACCAGAGATGAACGTGCTTTGGTCACACATGCATATGAACCCAAGAACAAAAGAAAAAGAACTTGTGAAAATGCTGGTAAGGCTGCTTTCACACTTGCGTTGAACGGCATCAGTTGCTATCCACCGCCTTGAGGAATTACGGTAACCGTTGCAGGAAACCATTTATTCCTCATAGACTTCTATTAGCTACGGATAGCAACGGATGGTCTTGCATTGCATCCGCCCCGCGGCGCATCAGTTGTTTTGTCGCTGACCGTCAGTGACCGTCGGGCGGGAGGAACGCTGAATGTAGCATTTTTTGTTGCTGTAAAAAAAACGCACTCTGCAGGATTCCGTTGGGATCTGTTACGAGGCATAATGAATGTCTATGGTGCTGGATACCATTGCCATGTGTTTGGTGATGGATTCCAGTGCAGGATTCCGTCACGTTCTACTGAGCATGCTCAGCATGTCCAGCACAACGTTCTAAATAATTTAAAAGCACTCCTGGTCTCTCTCTCTGTCGGTCGGTCTCTTTCTCTGTCGGTCAGTCGGTCTCTCTCGGTCTCTATCTCTCTGTCGGCCTCTCTCTCTCTGTTAATGTCGGTCTATCTCTCTCTCTGTCAATGTCGGTCTCTCTCTCTCTGTCGGTCTGTCTCTCCCTCTCTCCCCCTCTCTCATACTCACCGATCACCGTCGCGGCGCTGCACGGCTGTCACACTTCTCTGGCAGCTTCTCCTCTTTTGAAAATGCCGGCCAGTCATTATTCCATTTAGTATTCACTGCTTCCCCCGCCCACCGGCGCCTATGATTGGTTGCAGTCAGACACGCCCCCACGCTAAGTGACAGCTGTCTCACTATAACCAATCACAGCTGCCAGTGGGAGGGTCTATATCGTGCAGTACAATAAATAAGTAATTAAAAAAAAAAACCGCGTGCGTTCCCCCCCAATTTGCTACCAGCCAAGGTAAAGTCACATGGCTGAAGGCTGGTATTCTCAGGATGGGGAGCCCCATGTTATGGGGAGCCTCCCAGCCTAAAAATATCAGCCAGCAGCCACCCGGAATTGCCGCATCCATTAGATGCAACAGTCCCGGGACTCTACCCGGCTCATCCCGAATTGCCCTGGTGCGGTGGCAATCGGGGTAATAAGGAGTTAATGGCAGCAGCCCATAGCTGCCACTAACTCCTAGGTTAATCATGGCAGGCGTCTATGAGACACCCACAATGATTAACCTGTAAGTGAAAGTATATAAACACATACACCTGAAAAAATACTTTATTTGGAATGAAAGATTAAAAAACACCCTCTTTCACCACTTTATTAATCCCTAAATACCCCTCCAGGTCCGGCGTATTCCACACGAGGTCCCGCGACGCATCCAGCTCTGCTACATGAAGCTGACAGGAGCGGCAGTAGAACACCGTCGCTCACTGTGAGCTCCAAGCAGCAACTGAAGTGAGTCGCGCTGTCAGCGGGGACGTCACTGAGGTAGTGTGTGCGGTGATGATAGGATCGGTAGTGCCTGTGTGTGTGTGCAATGATGATGAGTGCGGTAGTGCCTGCTTGTGTGCGGTGGTGATGGTTGCGGTAGTGTCGGGGTGTGTGCGGGGATGAGTGCGGTAGTGCCTGCGTGTGTGCGATGATGATGGGGACAGTAGTGCCTGCGTGTGTGCGGTGATGATGAGTGCGGTAGTGCCGGTGTGTGCGGTGAAGATGATGCGGGCGGTAGTGCCTGTGTGTGTGCGGTGATGATGATGGGGGCGGTAGTGCCGGTGTGTGTAGTGATGATGAGTGCGGTAGTGCCGGGTTGTGTGCAGTGATGATGATGGGTGCGATAGCGCCTGGGTGTGTGCGGTGATGATGAGTGCGGTAGTGCCGGGGTGTGTGCAGTGATTATGGGGGCGGTAATGCCAGTGTGTGCGGTGATGATGGGGGCTTTGGTGCCGGTGTATGTGCGGTGATGATGGGGGCAGTAGTGCCAGTGTGTGAGGTGATGATGAGTGCGGTAGTGCCTGGGGTCTGTGCAGTGATGATGGGGGCTCTCTCTCTCGGCTTAACGCAACGCGTTATTTCACAGGAATCCGTTGCCTTTATATCACACTATTTACAACGCATCAGTCACATGAGTCACACAACGCATTGTGACGGATGCCGTTCAACGCAAGTATGAAAGTACCCTAAGATTGTGTCATTATCCACAGTGAAATGAGTACTGTATCAACATGGGCTGAAAGGCGACTCTGCCAGAAAGAAGCAATTACAAAAAAAACAACATAAAAAAGCCAGATTAATGTTTGCAAGTGCACACAGGAACAGAGGCCGTAATTTTTGGAGACATGTCCTGTGGTCTGACGAAATTAAAATTGAACTGTTTGGCCATAATTACCATTGTTACCTTTGGAAGAAAAATGAGAAGCTTTGGAGCTTAAGAACACCATCCCAACTGTGAACAAGGTGGTGGCAGGAGGGACTGGTGGTCGTCACAAAACAGGTGGCATCATGAGGAAAGAAGATGTGGCAATACTGAAGCAACATCTCAAGATACCAGCCAGGAACTTGAAGCTTGGGCGAAAATGGGTCTTCCAAATGGACAATAACATGAAGCATATTGCCAAACTGGTTACAAAGTGGCTTAAGAATAACAAAGTCAATGTTTTGTAGTGGCCATCACAAAGCCCTGATCTCAATCCTATTGAAAATGTATGGGTAAAGCTAGAAAGGCAGATGTGATCAAAGTGACCTACAAACATGGCTCAGTTACACAAGTTCTGTCAGGAGCAACGGGCCCAAACTCCTACCAGCTATTGTGAGAAGCTTGTGGAAGGATATTCAAAATGTTTGACCCAAGTAATACAATCTAAGGGCAATGGTACCAAATACTAATGAAATGGATGGAAACTTAATAAACTTAATAAAAATGCCTTAAAAATTTCTCTCGCTCTCATTATTCTGGCATTTGGCAAATATAAATAATTTTGGTTCTTAACCCTAGAACGCGCAAGCAATTCAATCTACCATAGAAAACAAATGACCTAGCAGGCCTGCGAGGCCCCAGGTATGCGTTCTAGGGTTAACTGACCTAAAATGGGAAAGGTCTATTCTGATTGCATGTCAGATAGTGAGAAAAACATGCAGATATGTCTTTTTAGATAGTGGATGTAAACTTCTGGTTTCAACTGTATACTTATATAAAGGATAGATACACCCCTTTAGCTATACTAATATAACATGTTAGAATTATTTATTATTTCAGTTCATCCTGTGCAAGCCAATGGGGCTGAACTGCAAAAGTAGACATAACCCAGATATATCGCTGTTTCTAGAAAAAGCAGATTACTTTTTTCTAATTCTGGACAACCCTTTTAATTATAAAAATCATATGAATTATTTTGTAATATTTTTCCTGGTTAGTTTCCATCTGGCTCACATTTGTCCCAAAGCTGTCAAAACCTGAAGACTGGACAATAATAAAGCAATTGTTTAGGTGCTGAGAGCTCTTATAATCCTTGCACATTCTGCTATCGCTAAGGAAGATCTCTTATTAAGATAAAATTGAGTTTGACTCTGTAAATCACTGAGGAGTCACATTATTCAGAGAGAGCATTGACCTCAGCAATACATTCACAAGAGGTCAGCGTGCTTCCCGGTGATTTACATATAAGGAATACAGGAAGGAGCTAAGAGACCTGCGCTCATCATATATTCATGTTTCATGGATTTATTTAGCTCACTAAGCTCAGTTAATACTCAAGAGTTATAAAATGTAGCATTAGTATAATCCTTCCCATCATATCCACTGATCTGTAAGATACAAACATAGGCCCGGATTCATCTTTGCCTTTACACCTGTTTTTTTTTTACTAGTTTTATGGCTTTTGTGCCTATTTTCACCCAATTCATTATTCTATTTGCGCATTTTTTAGATCTATTTTACATGTGCTCACCTGTGTCTTTTGTTTTCTGCTCTTTGGGCAGAATTTAGCGATTCAAAAATTTGCTGCTGATTCATCAACTGCAATTTTTTTAGAAAGTCAAAAAATTTGGCGCAATTTCACTCCAGTACCCTTCTTATGGTGCATATTCTTCAAGAAATCTATAATAATAATAATAATAATAATAATAAAGAATTTTTTTTTTATTATTATTATTATTATTTCTATAGCACTAACATATTCCACAGCGCTTTACAATTTAGGAGGATCATATACAAACAAGTAACAGTTATAGAAAATGCAATAATTAGACAGAAAAAAAAAAAAGACAATCCTGCTCGTGAGATCTTACAATCTACAATGAGATGGGGGGGACAAGGTGCAAGTGCTTATTTACAATGATAATCCAGCCATCTCAAGGAAATGGGGGATAGATAAAGGCTGCCTGAACCAGTCAGCCAGAACCTTGAGATGCATTTGGGTGCGGTGGAGTTTGACGTGTAGTAATGTTCTGAGAGGTGATGGAGGGACTGTGTGAATTTAATTCAGCTAGCGACTGTAATAGGCCAGCCTAAAAAGATGCGCTTTTAGGTGCGTCTGAAGCTGAGTAAGTTGTGATTCGTCCTAGCTTTTTGGGGTAGAGCATTCCAGAGGATTGGTGCAGCTCGGGAGAAGTCTTGGATCAGGGAGTGGGAGGTTCGGATTAGTGTGGATGTTAGTTGAAAGTCATTTGCAGAGCGTAGGGAACAGGTAGGGTGATAGAGAGAGAGGAGGGTGGAGATGTAGGGGGGTGACGCAGTGTGGAGAGCTTTGTGGATGAGAAAAAGCAATTTGTATTGTATCCTATCATGTATGGGCAGCCAGTGCAATGAGTGACACAGAGGGCATCCGAGTAGCGGTTAGCCAGATAGGTGACTCTGGCTGCTACATTAAGGATGGACTGTAGCGAAGAGAGTCTAGTTAGGGGTAGACCAATTAATAGAGAGTTACAGTAGTCAAGGCGGGAGTGGATCAAGGCCACGGTGAGGGTTTCTATCATTTCCATTGTGAGAAAGGGGCGGATTCTAGAGATGTCTTGAGGCGCAAGTGACAGGAGCAGGCAAGAGATTGTATATAAGAGGTGAAAGAGAGATCGGTGTCAAGTCTAGCATGAACACCTCGTAATACGTTTGTGCCACTCAAAAATTGTGGAAAATGTTGGGACTTTTGACATTTGCATGCCAAAAAGTTGGTACCAAGTTGTGTCTTTTGGCAGGAAACATTGCGAAAGCAGTTCTAGACAGGTAAAAAGCCCATTCTTTGCTTTGTGCCAAATTCATGAATTGCATGAGCCATTTTGATGAATTTGGCGGCAAAACCGGCAACTAGCACCTTAAGACAAAAATGGAAAGTGTCTTAAAGAATGTTCAAATAATGAATCACAATTAGAGATGATCGAATATCACAAATATTCAGCAATATTCGGCTTTGTGAATATCCGACGAATTGGTCGCCGCTATGCAAATATTCGATGCGCAATGTAAGTCTATGGGAAGCCTGAATAGTTGCTATTCGGCAACTATTCGGGTTTCCAACTATTCGGGTTTCCCATAGACTTACATTGTGCATCGAATAATCGCAAATAGTCGAATAGCGGTGACCTATTCGGCGAATATGGGCGTTGCCGAATATTTGATGTATTCGATCATCCATAATCACAATGCTTATTTGTCTTTTTCAAGTTACATACCTCAGTTTCTTTACTGACATTGAGATTGACAATAAGTCATAGATATATCTCGTGTGATGTCAGTAAATGTCACTGGGTATGGGAATAGTCGGAGGAATATTCTGCAATCAGTGAATTATATTTGGCTCCAACGATCTCACATTTGCATTTTAAAATAAACCTATAGAAAAGTATGTTCTTCATCATCACTTTAAAAAGGATCTATCATGTTTTATAACTACTGTGTGTAATTTGTATGCTTGGGGTAAATTCCATTGTTTTCATGAATCTAGCATTGTTTATTTTTTTGTTACTGTATCACTCCATTCCTGAGATATGGAATCTTCTTCCTTGTAATTAAACCTGGTCTTTTTGGCCAACTTGTCATGACCCTCAAGAAGACTCTCATAGAGAAGAGTTGAAGCCCATGAGCACTTGACTAAAAGGACTAGATATAAACATAGGAATGAAAGGGCCAAATTTCAGGAATGGATAGCCCAGCACCAGGTGAAAAATTACATACAGTATAGTCCATGAGATTTCTATTTTGCTGTCCACACTGGGCGTCTTTTGTTGGCTGCATCTTGGCTGCATTTTTCAAGATGCAGCATGTCAATTCTTTTTGCGTTTTTACCACATTTTTGACTGGAGCCCTTCCAGTCAATAGATTTTACTTAAAAAACGCATTGGGAAAAACATGGTAAAAACGCGTCAAAAACATGGTAAAAAACGCATTGCGTTTTTTATGCATTTTTTCCGCGGTGTGTTTTTGGTGCATTTCAAGATGCACTCAAGATGCACTGACAAAAAAGATGCCGCGTGTGAACATAGCCTAAGGTGGGCTTTGCACACTACGACATCGCAGGTGTGATGTCGATGGGGTCAAATTGAAAGTGACGCACATCCGGCATCGCATGCGACATCGTAGTGTGTAAAGCCTAGATGATATGATTAACGAGCGCAAAATCGTCGTAATCGTATCATCGGTGCAGCGTCGGCGTAATCCATAATTACGCTGACGCGCCGGTCCGATGTTGTTCCTTGCTCCTGCTGCAGCACACATCACTGTGTGTGAAGTCGCAGGAGCGATGAACATCTCCTACCGGCGTCACCGCGGCTTCCGTAGGATATGCGGAAGGAAGGAGGTGGGCGGGATGTTTACATCCTGCTCATCTCCGCCCCTCCGCCGCTATTGGCCGCCTGCCGAGTGACGTCGCTATGACGCCGCAGGACCCGCCCCCTTAGGAAGGAGGCGGGTCGCCGGCCAGAGCGACGGTCGCAGGGCAGGTAAGTGCATGTGAAGCTGGCGTAGCGATAATGTTCGCTACGCCAGCTATCACACGATATCGTACCTGTGACGGGGGCGGGGACTACCGTGTGCGATATCGCAGCATCGGCTTGCGATGTCGCAACGTGCAAAGCCGCCCTAACTCTCTTGGGCACGGAGGTCACTAAAACTTCACAGGAGCCACTGACTACTTTACATTGTATCCTCAGTGTTGTCCCATGAAAAGATGTAATAAAATATTAATAAAATGTGAGGGGTGCATTCACTTTTGTATGTATGACAAGTAACTTGTCTTCGTTAAAGCAAGATAGACTGCAGAAAATACCTTCAAAAAATGTCTCTATTCTCATGCTTTGTTACTTGCCATCTCCTTTTTGTGAGTATGCAGTTTCTCTTCGGCCTGCAACACACATCCGTGCCGCCGATACGTGTTTGGGACTTTTTGACACGTACCGGCGGCACGAGCACACGTGCACCAATGTTACCCTATGGCAACAGGCACACACACATAAAGCCACACGGAACGTGTGTCCGTGTGGTTTGTACGTATGTGCGTTTTTTTAACACGGATGACATGTCCGCGTTTCACCGGTATCATGCAGATACGAACCCGCTAAAGTCAATGGGTCCGTCTCTGCACGCACGTGACATGGACGTGTGTTTTCTGTACGG
The DNA here is from genome assembly GCF_048569485.1 of Anomaloglossus baeobatrachus. Lineage (NCBI taxonomy): Eukaryota > Metazoa > Chordata > Amphibia > Anura > Aromobatidae > Anomaloglossus > Anomaloglossus baeobatrachus. The sequence goes on from NC_134356.1 coordinate 561,789,419, forward strand.
TACGTGTGTTTTTTTGGTTTTTTTTTAAATGGTGAAATGGCTCAAGACATACGGACTGCACACGGACATGACACATACGTATCTCACGCATACACGGACATTCAACACGCACACATGGCAGGCATACGCCATCACACTCATGTCACACGTACCGGAGAAACAAACATCCAAAACGGAACACGGACCCGAAAAACGGACCGCGAGACACGTTTTTTGCGGACGTGTGTTTCAGGCCTTCATCAGCATTCTGTCAGCACTATAGGCCCAGGTACATCCTTTCTTTCATTTCCCAAAAGAACCCTCTATGAAAAAACAAAAAAGTTGTTATAAAGGATACGTTGTTGAATATGAAATTTTGCTAAATTGCACAGTTACTTTTTATGCTTTTGTTTCTTAATCCAGTTGTTTTGTTTTCATAATGTTCTTGTTGACTCGAAAAATTTTTAAAAAAATAAATGATGTCATTCGATGGACAGCAGTGAACATTTTTTACTTTAGCTGTCAAAATATTCCTGAAGCTTGTAAAAATGCTGGCAGAGTGTTGGTAATGAAACACAGCTTGCTTTTCAACTGTTGCATGTCAAATTCATTCCGTAGCTCTGACCGATATGTAGAAAAGGAGGGAACGCTAGTGTGGCCGCCACATGGAGCTTCCCTACGTATGTGCCTCCATGTCTACAGATCATTACTGGTGGCGAATGCATCAAAACTAGACAGCACCAGAAGATATGTACTATCTAACAAACCTGTACATGGCATGACATTAGTAATTCAGTAATAGGATCTATTGAAAAAGTAATGGTCCAAGACATAAATGGGGACTTATCATCTCTTTGAGAGCAGAATATGAAATATTGCTCTCATTATCCGCTCACTAGGGTATGAGTGTTACTATTCTGCATTCTATATCTAGCTGTAAATTCCTGAAGGCTTTCTTATCTAGTTCATGGCAAGATGCCTGGTTTAGGGGCCAGTTTGTGTTGCTCATGACTTGGAATGTATCTTCCTACAGCTCACTCCCTGCACGTAGTACATTACCGGATGTCAAAACATAATCAGCCATTATCTTACATCATGAAGCAATGGAAGACGTCTTGGAGAGTGTGCAACACCCATTTACTGGCATCTCATGCCTAATCTATGAGATAGCAAATGGAGACCCTCATGGTTCAGCCCTGTAACATGGCACAGAGTGATGCTGGAGTATTGGCTAATAATTCCCCTCTGAGTTTTGTGATTTGAATCAGATTGACTCATTGTGTGTGGGGGGGGGGGACAGATCAGACTACATTAAGGCAGCTCAGAGCCATGACACTTCTTGGCAAACTGAAGGAGATTGTTATGGATGGGTTGTGCAGCGAGATGCTGATTGCGGTTGGAGATTTGCGGTGCCCCCTCCTTTCGGACATATGTCTGGAATTCTCTCCACTTCACAGTTAATGATGATGTTTGTGCCAGAAAGGTGACCACACCACAATGCAGGAAAACACAAAACAATGAAGAAATCGTAAATGTATACCATGAACACAAGGAATGATATGGATAGTGGTCTTATTAATCATGAAACATCTATTTTTCTCTGGTAAAGTTAAAGGGAACCTGTCAGATGCAATATGCACACAGAACCACGAGCAGTTCTGGGTGCATATTGCTAAACCCTGCCTAACCGTCCCTGTATCTAGAAGCATAGATATAGAAATCTTTACAACAAAGTATATCTAAATATCTTTTATTGTATGCTAATGAACGCAGGGACTAGTCCCCCTGGGCGTTGCTTCCCTTTCTAGTTAGCTCGATTAACATGTTAGTACGCCCCTGTGGGTGTGCTAATGTCGCGGGCGGAGGAGGGGACGCCGCGCTCTCCCACTGCTGCTCGGGTCCGGCTGCCGCGGCTGCTGCGGCCTGCTGCTGCTCGGTGGCTCGAGCGGTGGGCCGGATCCCGGGGACTCTAGCGGCGCTCCTCGCCCGTGAGTGAAAGGGGGTTGTTGGGTGTGGGGATGGTTTATTGTCCGTGACGCCACCCACGGCTGTGGTGATTTGTAGCACCACCGCTGCTCAATATGGGGATCCCGGGAGTGGTGATGCGGAGCAGCCAGGTGTTGTGTTGCCCCTCCGTGGGTAGGGGTTGGTGATCCCGGGGCCCAGTGATGGAGTGGAAGGTGCAGGGCCTGGTGGGCGCAGGGACGCGGGGGCAGCGCTGTGCCTTGCGGCACTGTGGTACTCACTCAGCCTGAGACGTTGACACAGTTTTATGGTAAACCACACGGCTGGAAAGACGGTTCCCACGGACGGCTGCACTTGCTCTCCCAGCAGGTAACGGTGATGTCCCTCTGACCTGCACCTAGTGTTTCTGTGTTGGTAGCGATGGGTTCCCACCGGTAACCCGCTCCCCGGCTTGGATATGGGCCGGAGGAGCCCTCTCTTGCCCGCAGACGCTGGCCCTGAGGAACTGGTGCCCTGGCGGTGGCGGTGTTCCTCCTCAATGGTTGGACTGTTGCCTTCAGTCGGGACTTGGTTGTTGGGGGATCGACGTCCCCTTCACTGACGGATTCGGCAAATTATGGCGACTCCTAGCCTTGCCGGGGTCCGAGAGGCCCCTGCCCTGGTGCTGACTGTTCTTCGTATACTGCTCCAGACCGCCGGGCCACTACCCATCCGCGGTCCTTCCAGCAACCTCTGAGCAGTCCCCCTCCAGACGATCACAGCTGTTGCTGACCTTGCTGACACTGTCCTGCACTTAGCTGGACTAACTTCAGGTCTTTCTACGCTCACTTTTACTCCTTTTCTTCTTTGCTCCACTACCACTTCACTTTCACTTAGCTGTTTACTCCTTCACTCCCCTAACTAGACTCAAGCTCTTCCTTGAGCTGACTGACTGGTTCTTCCCGCCTCCAGGGCTGTGTACTCCTCGGTGGGCGGAGCCAACCACCTGGCCCACCCCCTGGTGTGAACATCAGCCCCTGGAGGAAGGCAACAAGGAATTGAGTAGCTTTGGTGTTCTTAACTGGGATGTAGGGTGTGGTGGTGTGATGACCTGTGACCCCTGGCTTGCCCAGGGCGTCACACTAACATGCTAATGAATGCATAGCGTCACAGGATGATATCACTCACCTCTCCACTGCCATCGCCGCCCAATGCTGGATTTCGACTCAGTGCACATGACCCCGGAGTTACGGTCATGCACACTATAAAGCCGTGTGTACGCGTCCTGGCTTCAAACAGAAGTAGCGCGCATGACCCAAACTCCGGGGTCATGCGCACTGAGCCGAAATGCAGAGTCGGACGCGATGGCGGCAGAGAGGTGAGTGACGCTGCACATTCATTAACATGTTAGCACGCCCACAGGGGCGTGCTAAGATGCTAATGGGGCCGACTAGCAAGGGAAGCAACAACCATGGGACTAGCCCCTGGTTTCATTAACATATGATAAAAGATCTTTAGAAATACATTTTCTAAAGATCTACTTATCTATGCTACCAGGTACAGGGATGGTTAGGTAGGGGTCAGCAATATGCAGCTAGAACTGCTCATGGTTCTTGGTGCATATTGGACCTGACAGGTTCCCTTTAAGGCTAGCGCCACACATCCGTGCCTCCGGTACGTGTTTGGCATTTTTTTCACGTACCGGCGGCACGGAGACACGTTAAGCAATGCTACCCTATGGTAGCAGGCACACACACGTAAAACCACACGGAACGTGTGTCCGTGTGCGTTTGTACGTGTGTGCGATTTTGAAAGCGCTGACATGTCAGTGTTTTCTCCGGCAGCACGGGTGTCACACGGCCCGCACCCGTACCACACGGGTGTAGTGTGGATGCGGTCCCGTGTGACACGCGCCGGAGAAAACACACATGTCAGTGAAAAAAAACAAAACATTAACTCACCTTCTCCAGCCCTCCTGTCTCTGCCGCTGCTGCCTCTTGCTGCCGACCGCCGCTCATTATTCTCATTGAATATTCACTTCACTGCCTGGCAGCAGCAGCAGCGGGGAGACGGGAGGGCTGGAGACCGAGGATCAGCACCACGGACAGCAGCGCGGACAGCAGGAAGGACCAGGTGAGTATAATAATTACCGATTCTACGTGTGCTATCGCGGATAGCACACGTAGAACACACGTGTCACGCACGTACCAGAGACACGTACTTACCTGCACGCAACACGCAGGGAAAATACGTGTCTCTCGGCACGTGCGTGAATTTCACGTGAGTGTGGCAGAAGCCTAAAGAGTATTTGTCCTTTCATATCAAACTTGTAGGAGAAATACATGGTTTGCTGCCTTCATCCACCACAACAATTTAAGGCCCCCTTCACACGTCCGTGAAACACGTGCGTGTTTGTTCCATTTCCGTATATACCGGAGACACGGACAAACATGCACCAATGTTAATCTATGATTGTGGTCACACGTGCGTTATTTCATTATGTCCGTGTGTGCGTGTCCGTGATCCGTATGTGTTTGCGTTTTGCACGGATGCATGTCCGTTATCTGCACGGAGCACGCACACGTGGACACAATGAAAGCCTATGGGTATGTGCACACACGTTAGTAAACACGTATGCATTTACCTATAGTCCGTGTCCGTTTGGTGTTTTTATTTCTAGTGATGTCGGCCATTCTTTCTATTTCTGTGTATGTCGGTCAATCTCCCTGAGTCCGTCGGTCGGTCTCTCTGTCTCTCTGTCGGTCTCTCTGTCTGTCTGTCCCTCTCTCACAGTCTGTCGGTCAGTTTCCCCCCCTCTCTCATACTTACCGTTCCCCGATCTCCGGCGCGGCGCTGCATGGCATTCACACTGCTGCGGCGGCTTTTACTATTTTGAAAAAGCCGGCCGCTCATTAAACAATCTCGTATTCCCTGCTTTCCCCGCCCACCGGCGCCTATGATTGGTTGCAGTGAGACACGCCCCCACGCTGAGTGACAGGTGTCTCACTGCACCCAATCACAGCAGCCGGTGGGCGTGTCTATACTGTGCAGTAACATAAATAAATAATTAAAAAAAACGGCGTGCGGTCCCCCCCCATTTTAATACCAGCCAGATAAAGCCATACGGCTGAAGGCTGGTATTCTCAGGATGGGGAGCTCCACGTTATGGGGAGCCCCCCACCCTAACAATATCAGTCAGCAGCCGCCCAGAATTGCCGCATACATTAGATGCGACAGTTCTGGGACTGTACCCGGCTCTTCCCGATTTGCTTTGGCAAATCGGGGTAATAAGGAGTTAATAGCAGCCCATAGCTGCCACTAAATCCTAGATTAATCATGTCAGGCGTCTCCCCGAGATTCCTTTCATGATTAATCTGTAAGTTACAGTAAATAAACACACACACCAGAAAAAATCCTTTATTAGAAATAAAAAACACAAACCTATACCCTGGTTCAACAATTTAATCAGCCCCAAAAAGCCCTCCATGTCCGGCGTAGTCCAGGATGGTCCAGCGTCGCATCCAGCTCTGCTGCATGAAGGTGACCGGAGCAGCAGAAGACACCGCCGCTCCGGTCAGCTCCGTGCAGCAACTGAAGACAGCCGCGCGATCAGCTGAGCTGTCACTGAGGTTACCCGCTGTCACTGGATCCAGCGTTGACAGCGGGTAACCTAAGTGACAGCTCAGCTGATCGCGCGGCTCTCTTCATTTGCTGCGTGGAGGTGACAGGAGCGGTGGTGTCTTCTGCAGCTCCGATCACCTTCATGCAGCAGAGCTGGAAGCGACGCTGGAGCATCCTGGATTACGCCGGACATGGAAGGCTTTTTGGGACTGATTAAATTGGTGAACCAGGGTATATGTTTGTTTTTTTTATTTCTAATAAAGGATTTTTTCTGGTGTGTGTGTTTATTTACTGTAACTTACAGATTAATCATGAAAGGAATCTCAGGGAGACGCCTGACATGATTAATCTAGGATTTAGTGGCAGCTATGGGCTGCTATTAACTCCTTATTACCCCGATTTGCCAAAGCACCAGGGCAAATCGGGAAGAGCCGGGTACAGTCTCAGAACTGTCGCATCTAATGTATGCGGCAATTCTGGGCGGCTGCTGACTGATATTGTTAGGGTGGGGGGTCCCCATAACGTGGAGCTCCCCATTCTGAGAATACCAGCCTTCAGCCGTATGGCTTTATCTGGCTGGTATTAATATTAGGGGGGACCGCACGCCGTTTTCTTTTAATTATTTATTTATTTATTTTACTGCACAGTATAGACACGCCCACCGGCTGCTGTGATTGGGTGCAGTGAGACACCTGTCACTCAGCGTGGGGGCGTGTCTCACTGCAACCAATCATAGGCGCCGGTGGGCGGGGAAAGCAGGGAATACGAGATTGTTTAATGAGCGGCCGGCTTTTTCAAAATAGTAAAAGCTGCCGCAGCAGTGTGAATGCCGTGCAGCGCCGCACCGGAGATCGGGGATCGGTGAGTATGAGAGGGGGGGGAAACTTCAGTCACTCGGGGGATTAGCGGTCACCGGTAAATCCTTCACAGGTGACCGCTAATCAGTACTCGACACAGACAGAGCCGCGGTATGAGAATGAAGTCGGGTGAAGTTCACCCGAGTTCATTCTCATCGCGCAACTCTGTCGGCTGTCAGCCGACATTTATAAACGACATTGTGCATCACACACGGACATTACTCGTACATATACACGTTCATGCCACACGCACACACGGATGTTCTACACACAAACACGGCTAGCATACGCAATTCACACAGATGCCACACGGACCATAAAAACGGACACAAAAACGGGACACGGACCCGAAAAACGGCCCGTAACACACGTGCGTGTTTTTCACGGACGTGTGAAGGGGGCCTAAAACTGCTTTTGGTGCACATATAAGTCTATGTCAGAGACCTGCTCCAATTCCCATGTTCTGTTCCTTTTTTGTCTGCCAGCACCAGGGCAAAATTTGCAGATCACAGTGCCTTATGCGGGCGTCACACAGTACGATATATCGGGCGATATGTCGGTGGGGTCACGTCGTAAGTGACGTACATCCGGCATCGTTTGATATATCATAGCGTGTGACAGCTACGAGCGACGGTGAATGTGCACGTCGCTCATTTTCAAAAAGTTGTCTCTTCTTCTGTGCTCCGGTTGTTCATCGTTCCCGGGGCAGCACACATCGCTCCGTGTGACACCCCAGGAACGATGAACACAGCTTACCTGCGTCCCGCCGGCAATGCGGAAGGAAGGAGGTGGGCGGGATGTTACGTCCCGCTCATCTCCGCCCCTCCTCTGCTATTGGCCGGCCGCTGTGTGACGTCGCTGTGACGCCAAACGTCCCTCCTCCTTCAGGAAGAGGATGTTCGCCGCCCACAGCGAGGTTGTCCGGGAGGTAAGTGCGTGTGACAGGGGGTTAACGACTTTGTGTGCCACGGGCAACTAATTGCGCGTAACGCACTAACGACAGGGGCGGGTACGATCGCTCGTGCAATCGCACGATAGATCGTCCCGTGTGACGCCCGCATTAGTTACTAAGCTTGAATACATTAAAGGTAGTCTGTCAGTAGGATCAACCTGCCTAAGCCGTCAATATGGGCATGTAAATCATAGAAAATACAAATAAAATGATACCTTGATATCTGCGACCTGATGTCTTATTCCAGAGGAATACACATTCTTCTTATATGTAAATGAACTGTTCCAGGGAATGGGCCAGACATAGATTTGCATGAGATTCTTAATAAGGCCTAAAGGCCACTTTACACGCAACGACATTGCTAACGAGATGTCGTTGGGGTCACGGAATTCGTGACGCACATCCGGCCTCGTTAGCGACGCCGTTGCGTGTGACACGTATGAGCGATTTGCCCGTGACGCACAAAAAACAGGGGCGTGTGTGACCGGCAGCGACATCGCTAGCGATGTCGCTGTGTATAAAGTGGCCTAAAGCCACACGGCATGAAAATCGGAGCGAGTGGAATGCGATAAAACATCGCATTCCACACGGACCAATATTAACCTATGTGCCAGCACCCATGAGTGATTATGTTCTCAGCCCTAATCGGACCGAGAAAACAACCGCAGCATGCTGCAGATGTAATGCGATCCTTGTTTCTCTCGCATCGATTCAAGTCTATGGGGCGAGAGAAAAATCACACTGCACTCGCAGTACACCGGTGTACCGCAAGTACAGTACGAGAATAGAAATAGCTGGCAATGGAGGAGAGAGATAAATCCCTCCCTCTCCTCCGCAGCGACGGCCCTTCCCTCCTCAGCGAAGGCTCTCACCTCCTCAATGCCGGCCCGCCCCCCGCAGCTGTGGTCCGATCGCATGATCGGACCTCAGTCGCAATGACACTCGCATGACACTAAGCTCCTGCTGTGCTGCCAGTGTGAGCCGAGTGTCATGCGAGGATCGCAGTAGTCCCCATGTGGCCCCGGCCTTAAAGTAAGAGCTACCAGTTGAGAAATGTAACTAAGGCTATGTGCTCACGTTGCGTAATTACATGCAATTACGCTGCAATCTGCACCGCAGCGTAACTGCATGCGTCCAGCGTCCCCTGCATAATCTATTGAGATTATGCAGGAGCCGTGCGCACATGGCGTCTTAGAGCGCAGCGCTTCGGCTGCTGCCAGAAGCGCGCATTCTAAGAAGTGACATGTCACTTCTTTCCTGCGCTTTGCCTGCATCCCCCGCCCTATCTATAGGAGTGGCTGCAGTCAGAGCGCATGGAATCGGCTTTTTTTTTTTTCATTACGGACTGTTTCTGCAGCGATTTGAAGCGCACATGTGCTGTTCAAATCGCTGCAGAAAATTCTGCAGGGACAGAACGCAACGTGCGCACATAGCCTAACACAGAACAGTAGCAGTGAACTTGGTATTCTTATAAACACACTTGCTGCAGCTCTCACAGCTCTGCTGTATAACAATAATATTGCAACACTGTCTGCCTGTGAGATGGAGGATGAGAGGCACCTGCAGATGTGTTAGTTCTAGTCACACACAGCTCTGCAGTGAGATCAGTAGAGCAGAGAGCGGCGATCACACATCACACTGGCACCCCCCCTCCTTATATTTAAAATAATCTTTGGAGGAATAATCTCATGAAGATCTGTGTCCAGCCCGTAGATCTTAACAGCTCATTTAAGAAAAGCATGGATTTCTCTGGAATAAGACAGCAGATCACAGATGTCAATATATCATTTTATTCAGCTTCATATGAGTTAAATGCTCATTTAAACTGGAAATCATAATTAGAGAACAACACACAATTTCCTAAATGTTAAGGTCAATGCGATTATGTTAAGTCCTATCCGATTATATCCTAACATTAGTAAACTCGCAGTATTTGAAGCTTATTTCATCAATTGATTTTTTCAAAAGCAAATAATAAAAATGTAAATTAGATAAATGAAATAGAACACTGATCAAAATTAGAGAACACTTTCAGATACCTACAAGGTATTGGTGTTAATCTGACACCTGGTGCTAATCTCCTTAATTATCTGACAAAAATGGTGTGCCGTTCCAAAGTGACTGAAACCCTCCAGCAAGCAGGTTGTCCAGATAGAGCCCAAGGGGTACTTTACACATTGCGACATCGCTAGTGTCGCGGGCGGGGAGGAGGGTGTCAGCACACTATGCTCACCCCTTCTGCTCGGGTCCGGCGGCTGCTGCTCAGTGGTGGCTCGAGCTGTGGGCCGGATCCCGGGGGTTCTCGAGCGGCACTCCTCGCCCGTGAGTGAAAGGGGGTTTGTTGGGTGTGGGGATAGTTTATTGTCCATGACGCCACCCACGGTTGTGGTGATTTCACCGCTGCTCAATATGGGGATCCCGGGGATGGTGATGCGGAGCAGCCAGGTGTTGCGTTGCCCCTCCGTGGGTAGGGGTTGGTGACCCCGGGGCCCGGTGATGAGATGGGAGGTGCAGGGCCTCGTGGGCGCAGGGACGCGGGGGCAGCGCTGTGCCTTGCGGCACTGTGGTACTCACTCAGCCTGAGACGTTGACACAGTTTTACGGTAAACCACACGGCTGGAAAGACGGTTCCCACGGACGGCTGCACTTGCTCTCCCAGTAGGTGACGGTGATGTCCCTTTTCCTTGCACCTTTGTTTCTGTGTTGGTAGCGATGGGTTCCCACCGGTACCCGCTCCCCGGCTTCAAGCTGGACCGGAGGAGCTCTACTCTTTGCCCGCAGGCGCTGGCCCTGAGAAACTAGTGCCCTGGCGGTGGCGGTGTTTCTCCTACAATGGTTGGGCTGTTGCCTTCTATCGGGACTTGGTTGTTGGGGGATCTGCGTCCCCTTCACTGACGGATTAGGCAAATTCTGGTGACTCCAAGCCTTGCCGGGGTCCGAGAGGCCCCTGCCCTGGTGCTGACTGTCCTTTGGTCCGCTGCTCCAAACCGCCGGGCCACTACCCGTCCGCGGTCCTTCCAGGAACTTCCAAACGGTCCCCCTCCAGACAGTCACCGCCGTTGCTGACCTTGCAGACCCTGTCCTGCACTCAGCTGGACTACTTCAGGCTTTCTTACTGTCACCGCTCTTACTTTCCTCCTTTACCACTTTACTCTTCCGTTACTCCTCTACCACTTCACTTTCACTTAGCTGTTTACTCCTCCACTTAGCTCCTCACCCTCGCTCTTCCCTGAGCTTTCTCTTTTCTGTCCCTCGCTGGACTGCCTGGTTCTTCCCGCCTCCAGAGCTGTGAACTCCTCGGTGGGCGGAGCCAACCGCCTGGCCCACCCCCTGGTGTGAACATCAGCCTCTGGAGGAAGGCAACAAGGATTTTAGTTTAGCTTTGGTGTTCCTAACTGGGGTGTAGGGTGTGGTGGTGTTATGACCTGTGACCCCTGGCTTGCCCAGGGCGTCACACTAGCATCGGTTAGCGATAGTACTCGCCCCCGACGCACATGCGATATGTGGTGATTGCTGCCGTAGCGAACATTATCGCTACGGCAGCTTCACACGCACATACCTGCTCGGCGACGTCGCTGTGACTGCCGAACTATCCCTCCTTCAAGGGGGAGGTGCGTTCGGTGTCCTAGTGACGTCACCGCGACGTCACTAATCGGCCAGCCAATAGAAGTGGAGGGGCGGAGATGAGCAGGACATAACATCCTGCCCACCTTCTCCCTTCCGCATTGCCGTCGGGACGCAGGTAAGGAGATGTTCCTCGCTCCTGCGGCTTCACACACAGCGATGTGTGCTGCCGCAGGAACGAGGAACAACATCATATCTCCTATTGGTGCGACATTATGAAAATGACCGACGCTACACAGATCACCAATTTTCGACGTTTTTGTGATTGTTTATCGGCGCATCTAGGATTTACACGTTGCAATGTCGTTACCGGCGCCGGATGTGCGTCACTAACGACGTGACCCCGACGATATTTCGGATGTGATGTCGCAACATGTAAAGCCTCCCTAACAGCCATAGCAAGAAAAGTTGGTCAATCCAAGTCTGTAATTTCGAGAATATTGCATCTTTACAACATCATAAACGCTTTCAAGTCACCCTAGAAGGCTGGTCGCTCTCGAAAGACAAATGTAAGAGAGGACAGGATAATGTAGAGAATCTCCATGGGTAATTATGTCAACACTGCAGCTGGAAATTGCTCACCAGTTCAGCACTGAACAGGGTAAGGAAGGATCTGTCTCATCATACTGTGTCACAACGTTTAAGAGCATTTGGACTGACAAACCTCTCATTTGCAGAAAGAATCCTCCTCCTCCTCCTCCTCTCCCCATTGACATCTATGGTGCCGGATTCCAGATCGGATCCGGACTTCTTTGTCAACCCGACGCTGATCCGCCGGACCCGGATTATTGCCAGTCCGCTCAACTCTACTTAGGATAGTTGATCCTATCAGCAGATTGTGATTTAAAACACTTTGATACCTACTACTTATTGTTAGTATTTGTTACTTTATGACCAACTATAATAGGAATAATTAATGCTGAAATTAAATCTAAATAAAAACTTCTTTATTGTTCATCATCAATTAACTTGCCATAAAAAATTGTTGTTGCTGGATTTATGTTGCACCACACTTAATCATAATCAATTAGTGTTTTATACTTGTATGTCAGGGGATCTGTATTTTCTCTCTTCTTCCATATTAATTCTGCTGTGCTCTGGCAGAGCTGATCTCCATGCTCCGGAAACAGAGGAAACTTAACAGTGAGCTGGAAATCCTCTCTTTATCTTTCAGTAAATACAGTGGAACCTTGGATTAAGAGCAACTTGGTTTGAGAGTGTTTTGCAAGACAAGCAAAGCTTTTTACAAATTTGTAACTTTGTTTAAGAGCAATGATTTACAATAAGAGCAATGCTTTGCAAGAAGAGAAAACACTCAGCGTGCACACTTCCGGTTCCATCCTTTCACCGCACTCTGACCCACTCTGGTTAAACCTACTGGAGGTAACTTTCTGTACATATGTACTGTATACAGTATATCATTTTACAGTACAGTATATACTATACAGCATGTCTATCAATTTCATTTGTGGATACAGTACTGTATTTTCTTTCTTTCTAACCAGTACATTGCTTGTACTGCAATCTAATTGCTTGTGCAGTATCACTACCCCACATTTGGCTTAGTTCCGCCCTTATTTTGGGGAGAATAGATTTGGGCTGTGTTTTTTTGTGTAATGTACTAGAATAAAGGTTGTCATGTTTATACATTACTAGAAAGTGGCCTGATTCTAACGTATCGGGTAGTCTAGAATGTGTATGTAGGTTAGTAGATTGAATAATAATATAATGGCTGGTGTCACAATTGATGAAAATTTTAATATTATAATTTTTGCCAGTTGTATGTGAAGAAAGGAGTCGGGGGCATCAGACAGCGGGAGCAGCGATGGCAAAGCCGGGCGGGGGCCATGTGTGCGAAGGGGCGGAACAGAGCGGGGCCATGTTTGCGGGTGGGGCGGAGCCGAGCGGGGTCATGGCGCTGGGGACGTCAGTGCCGGGGACTGCATGGCTGGGGACAGGTGACTATCCAGCTGTGTGTGTGTGTGTGTTCAGTGTATACATGCGGAGGGCGGGGTGGGCGGAACAGAGCGGGGTAATGTGTGCGGTGGGCGGAATGCTGAGGTAGTGGCGTAGCTACTGCTTTTGCCGCGCCAGGGTGGTCGTCAAATTTGCCGCCCCCTCTGTTGGCCGTCAATAATCCAAAAACCTTCAAAAATACGGAAAGCCATCAAAATATTTATTTTTTTATGGAACTACAATCAAAAATCTTTGGAGCAAGACAGACAGACAGAAAAAGGCAATTATATATATAACGATTTTTTCTCTCTATAGTACCTCCCACACACCAACAATTTTAATGTAAGCTAACATGTAGTTAGATTTGTTATATACATTTTTACTGGACTGTACAGTATTTTGTAGTAGTGTATTATAATAGTTTCATATGAATAAAGAACATTATTTTGTATTACTGTAATAAGTTTGTAAAAATACAGTAAATATTTTTGGGTTATGGAATGAATTGTCTGCGTTTCAATTATTTCCTATGGGAAAATTTGCTTTGATATAAGAGTAACTTAGTTTAAGAGCACAGTCCCGGAACCAATTATGCTCGTAATCCGAGGTTCCACTGTATATAATAACATGAGTGAATAAAATGTATGTACCGTATTTTTCGGACTATAAGACGCACTTTTTTCCCCCCAAATTGTAGGGGGAAAGTGGAGGGTGCATCTTATAGTCTGAATGTAGGGCATGGCTGCGGGGAATGAGGGTGCTGCAGAGGAGCAGGTCATCGAGGGCATGAGCAGGCTGCAGCAGCGCCTGCCGTGACCACGTGGGCCCGCTCATTTAATATGCACGCCCATCCTCCCGCCCATCTCTCAGTGCTGAAGCCGGCACTGACAGGTGGGCGGGATGATGAGTGTGCCACAGGATGCAGGCCATATAGCAGGATGGGGGTATATAGCAGGCTAGGGGTATATAGCAGGATGATGGCATATACCAGGATGGGGGTATATAGCAGGATAGGGGTATATATCAGGATGGGGTTATATAGCAGGATGGGAGCACATACCAGGATGGGGGTATATATCAGGATGCAGCCATATGCCAGGATGGGGTATACAGTCATGGCTAGAAGTTTTGAGAATGCTACAAATATTAATTTTTACAAAGTCTACTGCTTAAGTTTTTATAATGGCAATTTGCATATACTCCAGAATGTCATAAAGAGTGAACAGCTTAACAGCAATTACTTGCAAAGTCAATATTGGCTAAGAAAATGAACTTTAACCCCCAAAACACATTTCAACAGCATTGCATTCCTGCCTTAAAAGGAGCAGCTAACATTGTTTTAGTGATTGTTCCATTAACACAGGTGTGGGTGTTGATGAGGACAGGGCTGGCGATCAATCAGTCATGATTAAGTAAGAATGACACCACTGGACACTTTAAAAGGAGGCTGGTGCTTGGTATCATTGTTTGTCTTCAGTTAACCATGGTTAACTCTAAAGAAACACGTGCAGCCATCATTGCTCTGCACAAAAATGGCCTAACAGGGAAAAGTATCGCAGCTACAAAGATTGCACCTCAGTCAACAATCTATAGCATCATCAAGAACTTCAAGGAAAGAGCTTCCATTGTTGCCAAAAAGGCTCCAGGGCGCCCAGGAAGGACCAGCAAACGCCAGGACCGTATCTTAAAACTGTTTCAGCTGCGGGAATCGGACTACCAGCAGTGCCGAGCTAGCTCAGCAATGGCAGCAGGCTGGTGTGAGTGCTTCTGCACGCACTGTGAGGCGGAGACTCTTTGAGCAAGGCCTGGTTTCAAGGAGGGCAGCAAAGAAGCCACCTCTCTCCAGAAAAAACATCAGGGACCGACTGATATACTGCAAAAGGTACAGGGAGTGGACTGCTGAGGACTGGGGTAAAGTCATTTTCTCAGATGAATCCCCTTTTCGATTGTTTGGGACATCTGGAAAACAGCTTATTAGGAGAAGAAGAGGTGAGCGCTACCACCAGTCTTGTCTCATGCCAACTGTTAAGCATCCTGAAACGATTCATGTGTGGGGTTGCTTCTCAGCCAAGGGAATCGCACCACTCACAGTCTTGCCTAAAAACACAGCCATGAATAAAGAATGGTACCTGAATGTCCTCCAAGAGCAACTTCTCCCAACTGTCCAAGAGCAGTTTGGCGCCCAACAATGCCTTTTCCAGCATGATGGAGCACCTTGCCATAAAGCAAAGGTGATCACTAAATGGCTCATGGAACAAAACATAGAGATTTTGGGTCCAAGGCCTGGAAACGCCACAGATCTTAATCCCATTGAGAACTTGTGGGCAATCATCAAGAGACGGGTGGACAAACAAAAACCAACAAATTCTGGCAACATGCAAGCATTGCTTATGCAAGAATGGACAACTATCAGTCAGGATTTGATCCAGAAGTTGATTGAGAGCATGCCAGGGAGAATTGCAGAGGTCCTGAAGAAGAAGGGTCAACACTGCAAATATTGACTTGCTGCAGTAACTCATTCTGTCAATAGAACCTTTTGGTACTCATAATATGATTGCAATTATATTTCTGTATGTGATGTAAACATAAGACAAACACAATTAAAAACCAGAGGGCAACAGATCATGTGAAAATATAATTTTGGTGTCATTCTCAAAACTTTTGGCCATGACTGTATAGCATGATGCAGCCATATGCCAGGATGGGGGTATATAGCAAGATGGGAGCAGATACCAGGATGGGAGTATATAACAAGATGGGGACTATACCAGGATGAGACACACACACACACACACACACACACACACACACATATGTATATATATATATATATATATATATATACAGTTAGGTCCAGAAATATTTGGACAGTGACACAAGTTTTGTTATTTTAGCAGTTTACAAAAACATGTTCAGAAATACAATTATATATATAATATGGGCTGAAAGTGCACACTCCCAGCTGCAATATGAGAGTTTTCACATCCAAATCGGAGAAATGGTTTAGGAATCATAGCACTGTAATGCATAGCCTCCTCTTTTTCAAGGGACCAAAAGTAATTGGACAAGGGACTCTAAGGGCTGCAATTAACTCTGAAGGCGTCTCCCTCGTTAACCTGTAATCAATGAAGTAGTTAAAAGGTCTGGGGTTGATTACAGGTGTGTGGTTTTGCATTTGGAAGCTGTTGCTGTGACCAGACAACATGCGGTCTAAGGAACTCTCAATTGAGGTGAAGCAGAACATCCTGAGGCTGAAAAAAAAGAAAAAATCCATCAGAGAGATAGCAGACATGCTTGGAGTAGCAAAATCAACAGTCAGGTACATTCTGAGAAAAAAGGAATTGACTGATGAGCTTGGGAACTCAAAAAGGCCTGGGCGTCCACGGATGACAACAGTGGTGGATGATCGCCGCATACTTTCTTTGGTGAAGAAGAACCCGTTCACAACATCAACTGAAGTCCAGAACACTCTCAGTGAAGTAGGTGTATCTGTCTCTAAGTCAACAGTAAAGAGAAGACTCCATGAAAGTAAATACAAAGGGTTCACATCTAGATGCAAACCATTCATCAATTCCAAAAATAGACAGGCCAGAGTTAAATTTGCTGAAAAACACCTCATGAATCCAGCTCAGTTCTGGAAAAGTATTCTATGGACAGATGAGACCAAGATCAACCTGTACCAGAATGATGGGAAGAAAAAAGTTTGGAGAAGAAAGGGAACGGCACATGATCCAAGGCACACCACATCCTCTAAAACATGGTGGAGGCAACGTGATGGCATGGGCATGCATGACTTTCAATGGCACTGGGTCACTTGTGTTTATTGATGACATAACAGCAGACAAGAGTAGCCGGATGAATTCTGAAGTGTACCGGGATATACTTTCAGCCCAGATTCAGCCAAATGCCGCAAAGTTGATCGGACGGCGCTTCATAGTACAGATGGACAATGACCCCAAGCATACAGCCAAAGCTACCCAGGAGTTCATGAGTGCAAAAAAGTGGAACATTCTGCAATGGCCAAGTCAATCACCAGATCTTAACCCAATTGAGCATGTATTTCACTTGCTCAAATCCAGACTTAAGACGGAAAGACCCACAAACAAGCAAGACCTGAAGGCTGCGGCTGTAAAGGCCTGGCAAAGCATTAAGAAGGAGGAAACCCAGCGTTTGGTGATGTCCATGGGTTCCAGACTTAAGGCAGTGATTGCCTCCAAAGGATTCGCAACAAAATATTGAAAATAAAAATATTTTGTTTGGGTTTGGTTTATTTGTCCAATTACTTTTGACCTCCTAAAATGTGGAGTGTTTGTAAAGAAATGTGTACAATTGCTATAATTTCTATCAGATATTTTTGTTCAAACCTGCAAATTAAACGTTGCAATCTGCACTTGAATTCTGTTGTAGAGATTTCATTTCAAATCCAATGTGGTGGCATGCAGAGCCCAACTCGCGAAAATTGTGTCACTGTCCAAATATTTCTGGACCTAACTGTATATATATCTGTATATATATACACACACACACACACACACACACACACACACACACAAGGCAGGAGGATCATTACCAGGATGGGGTACATTAGTAGCAGAGGCGTAGCTAGGGGTTCAGCTCAGGGAGGGGGGGGGGGTAAAAAATCTGAGTGGGCCCCTAACCAGTAATCCTGATTACAACTACGGTGCCGCACCCTAATTATGGGTATAGGGGACGCTCAGCAAATAACTGCGCTGTTATTGACAATAAATCTCTACACAAAGACCAACACTGATATCATTTACAAGGCTATTTAAAGAGTTGCAGTGAATCTTTAAAAAACCACATGCTATAAGGATGTTCTGCATGGGATCCCCTTTTTCTATAGAGCCTTATGCGGGCATCACACGGTACGATATATCGGGTGATATGTCGGCGGGGTCACGTCGTTAGTGACGCACATCCGGCATCGTTTGATCTACCGTAGCGTGTGACAGCTACGAGCGACAGTGAACGAGCAAAAATACTCACCTTATCGTTGCTCGTTGACACGTCGCTCATTTTCAAAAAGTCGTTTCGTCTTCTGTGCTCCGGTTGTTCATCGTTCCCGGGGCAGCACACATAGCTACGTGTGACACCCCGGGAATGATGAACACAGCTTACCTGCATCCCGTCGGCAATGCTGAAGGAAGGAGGTGGGCGGGATGTTTACATCCCGCTCATCTCCACCCCTCCTCTGCTATTGGCTGGCCGCTGTGTGACGTTGCTGTGACGCCAAACGTCCCTCCCCCTTCAGGAAGAGGATGTTCGCCGGCCACAGCGAGGTCGTCCGGGAGGTAAGTGCGTGTGACAGGGGGTTAATGACTTTGTGCGCCACGGGCAACTAATTGCCCGTGATGCACAAACGACGGGGGCAGGAACGATCGTACGATAGATCGTCCTGTGTGACATCCACATTAGGGTAATGTGTAAATTGGATGAAAGCAATGAGAAAATCAAGTCCATATTGCAGCTCTGATCTGCGAGATTTTCTTCAGCTCTAAACAGACTGAGGAAAATAATGGAAGCAGAGCCGGAGCCGAGTGTCATCGGCAGAGCCGGAGCTGAGTGTCATCGGCAGAGCCGGAGCCGAGTGTCATCGGCAGAGCCGCAGTCGAGTGTCATCGGCAGAGCCGCAGTCGAGTGTCATCGGCAGAGCCGCAGTCGAGTGTCATCGGCAGAACCGCAGTTGAGTGTCATCAGGATATCGCATCCCATGCTCTACACCCCTCTGACCCCGGCCTTCGACTTGAATGGGCGAGTCTGACCTCACACACAGAAGAAACAAGTGCATGCTGGGATTTTTTTACATGCAGATTTGGTCAGTGAAAAACAAAAATGCTCCTTTGCAGGACCCCACCGAATAACATGGCTCCGTGTGCGGTCAGTATGAGGTCTGCTTTATCACATACAGCACTCAGCCGAAAATACACTGGTATGAACCCGGCCTAATGAGGGGCTCATTCACACGGCAGTGAGTTTTCACATACACAAATAACAGTCCGTGTGTCATCAGTTCGGTCAGTGACAATTTTTGTTATCAGTTATGTCAGAGTTTCATCAGTTTTTCTCCAATAAAAAAAATCGTAAGGAGGTTTCTCCTATCGAATAGTCTAGAAAACACAGCCAGCAGCTAGGTGGTATCTGAGAGCTTCCAATTTCTTCATGGATCCATAGACTTGCATTATTTGGATCAGAATTCAACAAGCCTCTGTGTTTTTGTGTGAACCACTAAGTCTTCACAAATACACAGACCTGTGATCAGCCCCATAAACTCTCATTGGTACGGGCTCTATCTGTGATCAGCCTCATAGTCTCATAAATACAGGCTCTATCTGTGATCAGCCCCATAGGCTCTCATAGGTACGGGCTCTATTTGTGATCAGCCCCATAGGCTCTCATAGGTACGGGTTTAACAGTGTGTCCCTTCCCTGCCTTTGCTCATGGTGTAATAGTCTGTCTCTCCTTGACTGCCCTGTATGTACTACTAGTGGGGGATTGTTTGTTCATCTCAGCATGGGACTTCTCCAATCCACAATTTGGTAAACAAGAAAGAGCCAGGACTTCTAAAGTCCATTCATGTATCAAGTGTCCAGGCAGAGTTGGACTCTTCTGCCCACCTAAGGGGCTGATCCCTGGGGTAAACACATATTTAATAAGGAGCCGAGAATGATCCAAATTAGCCGGCTCTTTTTGGTGAGCGGAGCCATGGGAACCGGATCACCAAAAAGAGCCGGACTGCCCATCACTACTTCCTCCTCAGCGCTGCTTTCATGCTCATGTCAGATTCCTATGTGAGAGCAATCTGCATTGTCATTGGAGGAGCCTTCCACAGCAGCCCCCTGCTGACCGCTGATTCACCTACCAGCACTTTGCTTTCATTTTCTCTTGTTCTCACTGCAGCCTGAGCTCTATGCCCTCGCTCTATGCCCTTGCTCTATGCCCTCGCGTCACCCCGCCCCTCCAGCAAATGCCGATTTACTACCCTGCTCTAGTCCTGCAGAGTTAAGAGTAGCTGAAGCTCCAGGTGGGCCCCTCTGAGCACGGGGCCCGGGGCATTCACCCCCTCTGCCCCCCTGCTAGCTATGCTACTGCTTAGTAGAGATTTTGGGGACATTACCCCCATAACAGTGTCAGAGCAGATCCTCACTCCATAACTGCGTCATGACCACATTTTTTGCTTAAAATTTTATTTTCCTGCTCTAAAACCAGGGTGCGTCTTATGGTCCGGTGCGTCTTATAGTCTGAAAAATACGGTAACCCCAATTCCAAAAAGTTGGGACAATGTGTATAATGTAAAGAGCACAAGAATGCAATGATTTGGAAATCTCTTATAACCATATTTTATTCACAGCAGAACAAAGAATACAGATCAGAAGTTGAACATACATTTTTCCATTTTGTTTGAAAAAGAAAGCAAAACAATGTGCGGTGGCTCAGTGGTTAGCACTGCGGTCTTGCAGCACTGTGGTCCTGGGTTCAAAAAGGAGGAAGTAGAAACTGGATGGCAGCAGGAAGAGTACAGCAGAAGTCTACTAGGAAGATGGAGACTCAGCATAACAAGACTGATGAGTATAATGATTAGGAAATCTCTTAACCCCTTCACCCTCAGGTGATTTCCATTGTTGTTTTTTTTCCCCTTCTTCCATGAGCCCTAACTTTTTTTTATTTTTCTGTCAATTTTGCCACATGAGGGCTTATCTTTTGCGGGATAAGTTGTACTTTTGAAAGAAATAATTAGTTTTACCCTTTAGTGTACTGGAAAACGGGAAAAAATTCCAAGTGTGGTAAAATTGAAAAAAAAAGTGTAATTGTACTACTGTTTTTGGGGTCTTTTGTACACAGTGCTCACTATATGGTAAAACCGATGTGTCCATATGATGCCTCAGGTCATTACGAGTTCGTATACACCAAATATGTATACTTTTACTTTTATGTAAGAGGTTAAACAAAATTCAGGTATTTGTCCAAAAAAAGAATAGTTTGATTTTAATTTTTCCATACTTTTAAAAACTTTTGTTTTCATTTTATATTTATTTTACTAGAACCCCCAGGGGACTATATCATTGCACAGTCTGACCGCTTGTTCATTTCTTCTGGGGGCTTTATTAGGTCTACAACATGGGACATATTTGATTTTATCATGTATGTGATTTCTCAATAAAGAAGACTGGTGCTGGACCTTTTCTTTTTTCTACTATCAGACTTCACCAGTCCAACATTTTCTTTTTAGCGCTGGAGTGGCGCTTTTAACCTAAGGTCACTCCTCCTCCTCTTATTCTCACCCTCTGTTGTGTTCACCTTTTTTTGGCATCTCTCTGGTTCCGTGGCACCATCTTGTGACCACAATTTCTGACTGGCCAAAAGTCAGAAATTACAGTAGAAACTCTCAATCCAACTCTATGAGAACCAGAACAAGGCTCTCATAGACTTGTATTGATTTGTGATCTCCAGCGTGCTCCATGAAACACTGGAGCTGACGGCAGGTCACAAACTGCAGAAGATTGACGGGAGCGGAGATGATGACAGATGAAAATTCTGGAGGGTAAGTGTGTCGCCCTGGGCAAGCCAGGGGACACAGGTCACAACACCACCACACCCCACACTCCAGGTAGGCACACCTGCTAACCAGAAATCCTTGTTGCCTTGCTCCAGGAGTCTGTGATGCACACCAGGGGGTGGGCCAGGCGGTTGGCTCCGCCCACCAAGGAGCTCACAACTCTGGAGGCAGGAAGTTTCAGGCA
The DNA here is from genome assembly GCF_048569485.1 of Anomaloglossus baeobatrachus. Taxonomy (NCBI): domain Eukaryota; kingdom Metazoa; phylum Chordata; class Amphibia; order Anura; family Aromobatidae; genus Anomaloglossus; species Anomaloglossus baeobatrachus. The sequence goes on from NC_134356.1 coordinate 561,811,111, forward strand.
GTTCTGTGAGGGAGGAGGAAGTGGAAGGAGTGAGGAGTAGCCCAGGCAGGGGCTAAAGTAAACAACAAAGTGAAAGTGAAGGTAGTAAAGGAGGAAAGCAAGCAAAGTGACAGAAGGAAAGAAAGCCTGAGAGCCCAGCCGTGTGTAGGGCCAGAACAGCAAGGTCAGCGACGGCGGTGACTGTTTGGAGGGGGACCGTTTGGAAGTTCCTGGAAGGACCCCGTTGGCTGTGTGCCCGGTGGTCTGGAGCAGTGTTCCGAAGGACAGTCAGCACCAGGGCAGGGGCCTCTCGGACCCCGGCAAGGCTAGGAGTCGCCAGATTTGCCAAATCCGTCAGTGACGGGGACGCAGATCCCCCAGCAACCAAGTCCCGATTGACGGCAACAGCCCGACCATTACCGGGGAGACACCGCCACCGCCAAGGCACAAGTTTCCCCAGGGCCAGCGCCTGCGGGCAAAGTGTAGAGCTCCTCCGGCCCAGATTGCAGTCGGGGAGCGGGTAACCAGAGGGAATCCACCGCTACCATCAGACAACATAGGTGCAAGGAAGAGAAACGTCACCGTTACCTACCGGGAGTGCAGGTGCAGCCGTCTGTGGGACCGTCCTACCAGCCGTTGGTTTACCGTACAAACTGTGTCCGTGTGTCAGGCTGAGTGAGTACCATAGTGCCGCAAGGCACAGCGCTGCCCCCACGTCCCTGCGCCCTCCAGGCCCTACGCTTCACATCTCATCACCGGTCCCCGGGATCACCAACCCCTACCCACGGAGGGGCAACACAACACCTGGCTGCTCCGCATCACCATCCCCGGGACCCCCACACTGAGCAGCGGTGGTGCAATCACCACAACCGTGGGTGGCGTCACGAACTATAACAATCCCCACACCCAACAAACACCCCCTTTCACTCACGGGCGAGGAGTGTCGCTCGAGACACCCCGGGATCCGGCCCACGGCTCGAGCCACCAGGAGCAACTGCCGGACCCGAGCAGAAGGGGTGAGCGCGGTGTGCTGACACCCTCCTCCCCGCCCGCGACAACTTGGCGTCACGAACAGGATCTTACCGCTCTGCCGTTGGGTAGAGGTGCGCCTTGTTACCGCCGGAGGCATCCGGCAGAAAAATTTCGGAAGCCGCCATCTTTGGCGCGAAAAGTTCCCGCTCGAGCGTCTTCTCGAGCAGTAGAAGCGCGAAGGCCAAAACCCCGCCCCGAGAGAGGAGGGGCCGGAAAGGGCTAAGGGGGACGCGATGGCGGCTGGCGGCATGTAGTCGCCGCTATAAAAGCAAGGACGCCAGGACCTTGCCAGAAAACCGTTCCTGGGAGCAAACAGAAAAGACACCATGTGGATGCCGTCCCGAAACACCGTGGCCCCCGTACCGGGAACCGCAGCGTGGGTGGAAATCCGGACCGCGCAGCTCCACCTAAGGCTGCAGGTCAAGATGCAGCTCCTCTTGGAGGAGTGGGAGACCGACATGGCGGACGTTATAGCCACCGTGCGGAGACGCGAGGAGGAAGCGGAGGAAGGGAGGGTGAGTGACCCACGCCCCTATGTCCCGGAGGGACCGGTCGCTGCGGCTGAGGGACCCGGTCCAAGCCCTCTCCCCCCGTTGCCTCCCTCGCCACCCGTCTCGGAGGCCGTGACCCCGCCACTAGGCCCGCTACCACCGCAACCGGTAGCGATACCCAGCCCGTCCGCCCCAGCGGACCGACCTGTAGCCGGAGCCCGTAGCAAACCGGAGGCATTGCCTTGGAAGGCCCCAAAGATTGTGCCAGAGACAGTCCCCGAGCAGCTTCCCGAGCCGGAGCCGATGACCCGCTCCGAGCCGAGGGCCCAACTGCGGAAAGCCCCTGTGCCCATCCCCCACACCTCGGCTGAGGTGGCGCTGGGTTGTCGCTGCAAGGCAGCGCCCAAGGCCATGACACCGCGGGATACGCTACCCACCTTCCTGACAGTGGGTAGCGTGCTGGATGTCCCGCGGGGCTCAACCCGTGCGCCGGAGCCATACTGGGACAGGGAGCCGACCAAGCTGGGCCTGGAGATCGCGGAGAGGGAGCGAAGGAAAGCCGAGCTGGTGGCCCGAGCCATAAGGGAGAAGGAAAACCTGCGGCAAGCGACCTTCCGTGTCCGGGGCCCGTTCTACGAGGGGCAGGTGAGGCGATTCGATATCAGCCGGGTCTACGGGTTCATATACGAACCGGGCCTGGAGGCCGAGGTGTTTGTAGCTCGGCGGGATGTACATGCTCACCTGCCCGAAGAGCATCCTGGCCGCAATTTGATACCGGGAGACATGGTGCGGTATACTCGGCACTGCGGAGAGAGGGGGTGGTTTGCCCTGGATGTGAAGCTGAGGGGCAGCCCGGAGAGCAAGGTGAGCTCTGCACCCCCTCCCTCGGAAGAAGCCGCAGACGGACCGGAGTAGGGCAGCGGATGCCCGTTGCACCGTCCCCGTGGGGACCACCAGAAGTTTGCTGTTTGTTTGTTAAGTTTGAAAGTTTGAAATGATGAAAATGAAAATGACCGAGTACTTCACCTGATTCACCGTGTGATTAGCAACCGGCTGGAGCCGGCACCGTTGTCCCCGTGGGGACCGTTTAAGTTTTGCATGGGAAATATCCATGGACAAGCCCGTGAACTCTGCAGGGCAACCACAAACGTTAAGTGGCTTGTAAATATGTTGGGTACCGTTACCGTTTCCGCAATACCGCCTCCGGAGAGGCAGGTTGGAGGGAGGGCCCTGAGCAGAGCAGGCCAGGGCCCAGCCACCAAAGGAACCGGTGGCCACCCTCTGGAGGGGAAGGACAGATCCCGCTCGGGTGACTTGTGCTGGACTGTGGGTCAAGGGGTGCTGCCTGGGTTTTAGGGGCAGCATCAGGGCCAGGTTGCTTGGGTGGGAGAGAGCGGAAACCGTGACCGTATACCGTTGCAACGTTTAAGAAAATGTGCCTCCCGTCTTGGGAAGAGTTTTTGATTAAAAATGTTATTGATGTTTGATTAACCCTTGTTATCCCCTTTTACAGAAAAATAAAACCGGTGTAGGACGGCAGCCCGCGGACGGTCTGCATTTTGCTTAGGGGGAATGTGTCGCCCTGGGCAAGCCAGGGGACACAGGTCACAACACCACCACACCCCACACTCCAGGTAGGCACACCTGCTAACCAGAAATCCTTGTTGCCTTGCTCCAGGAGTCTGTGATGCACACCAGGGGGTGGGCCAGGCGGTTGGCTCCGCCCACCAAGGAGCTCACAACTCTGGAGGCAGGAAGTTTCAGGCAGTTCTGTGAGGGAGGAGGAAGTGGAAGGAGTGAGGAGTAGCCCAGGCAGGGGCTAAAGTAAACAACAAAGTGAAAGTGAAGGTAGTAAAGGAGGAAAGCAAGCAAAGTGACAGAAGGAAAGAAAGCCTGAGAGTTCAGCCGTGTGTAGGGCCAGAACAGCAAGGTCAGCGACGGCGGTGACTGTTTGGAGGGGGACCGTTTGGAAGTTCCTGGAAGGACCCCGTTGGCTGTGTGCCCGGTGGTCTGGAGCAGTGTTCCGAAGGACAGTCAGCACCAGGGCAGGGGCCTCTCGGACCCCGGCAAGGCTAGGAGTCGCCAGATTTGCCAAATCCGTCAGTGACGGGGACGCAGATCCCCCAGCAACCAAGTCCCGATTGACGGCAACAGCCCGACCATTACCGGGGAGACACCGCCACCGCCAAGGCACAAGTTTCCCCAGGGCCAGCGCCTGCGGGCAAAGTGTAGAGCTCCTCCGGCCCAGATTGCAGTCGGGGAGCGGGTAACCGGAGGGAATCCACCGCTACCATCAGACAACATAGGTGCAAGGAAGAGAAACGTCACCGTTACCTACCGGGAGTGCAGGTGCAGCCGTCTGTGGGACCGTCCTACCAGCCGTTGGTTTACCGTACAAACTGTGTCCGTGTGTCAGGCTGAGTGAGTACCATAGTGCCGCAAGGCACAGCGCTGCCCCCGCGTCCCTGCGCCCTCCAGGCCCTACGCTTCACATCTCATCACCGGTCCCCGGGATCACCAACCCCTACCCACGGAGGGGCAACACAACACCTGGCTGCTCCGCATCACCATCCCCGGGACCCCCACACTGAGCAGCGGTGGTGCAATCACCACAACCGTGGGTGGCGTCACGAACTATAACAATCCCCACACCCAACAAACACCCCCTTTCACTCACGGGCGAGGAGTGTCGCTCGAGACACCCCGGGATCCGGCCCACGGCTCGAGCCACCAGGAGCAACTGCCGGACCCGAGCAGAAGGGGTGAGCGCGGTGTGCTGACACCCTCCTCCCCGCCCGCGACAACTTGGCGTCACGAACAGGATCTTACCGCTCTGCCGTTGGGTAGAGGTGCGCCTTGTTACCGCCGGAGGCATCCGGCAGAAAAATTTCGGAAGCCGCCATCTTTGGCGCGAAAAGTTCCCGCTCGAGCGTCTTCTCGAGCAGTAGAAGCGCGAAGGCCAAAACCCCGCCCCGAGAGAGGAGGGGCCGGAAAGGGCTAAGGGGGACGCGATGGCGGCTGGCGGCATGTAGTCGCCGCTATAAAAGCAAGGACGCCAGGACCTTGCCAGAAAACCGTTCCTGGGAGCAAACAGAAAAGACACCATGTGGATGCCGTCCCGAAACACCGTGGCCCCCGTACCGGGAACCGCAGCGTGGGTGGAAATCCGGACCGCGCAGCTCCACCTAAGGCTGCAGGTCAAGATGCAGCTCCTCTTGGAGGAGTGGGAGACCGACATGGCGGACGTTATAGCCACCGTGCGGAGACGCGAGGAGGAAGCGGAGGAAGGGAGGGTGAGTGACCCACGCCCCTATGTCCCGGAGGGACCGGTCGCTGCGGCTGAGGGACCCGGTCCAAGCCCTCTCCCCCCGTTGCCTCCCTCGCCACCCGTCTCGGAGGCCGTGACCCCGCCACTAGGCCCGCTACCACCGCAACCGGTAGCGATACCCAGCCCGTCCGCCCCAGCGGACCGACCTGTAGCCGGAGCCCGTAGCAAACCGGAGGCATTGCCTTGGAAGGCCCCAAAGATTGTGCCAGAGACAGTCCCCGAGCAGCTTCCCGAGCCGGAGCCGATGACCCGCTCCGAGCCGAGGGCCCAACTGCGGAAAGCCCCTGTGCCCATCCCCCACACCTCGGCTGAGGTGGCGCCGGGTTGTCGCTGCAAGGCAGCGCCCAAGGCCATGACACCGCGGGATACGCTACCCACCTTCCTGACAGTGGGTAGCGTGCTGGATGTCCCGCGGGGCTCAACCCGTGCGCCGGAGCCATACTGGGACAGGGAGCCGACCAAGCTGGGCCTGGAGATCGCGGAGAGGGAGCGAAGGAAAGCCGAGCTGGTGGCCCGAGCCATAAGGGAGAAGGAAAACCTGCGGCAAGCGACCTTCCGTGTCCGGGGCCCGTTCTACGAGGGGCAGGTGAGGCGATTCGATATCCGCCGGGGCTACGGGTTCATATACGAACCGGGCCTGGAGGCCGAGGTGTTTGTAGCTCGGCGGGATGTACATGCTCACCTGCCCGAAGAGCATCCTGGCCGCAATTTGATACCGGGAGACATGGTGCGGTATACTCGGCACTGCGGAGAGAGGGGGTGGTTTGCCCTGGATGTGAAGCTGAGGGGCAGCCCGGAGAGCAAGGTGAGCTCTGCACCCCCTCCCTCGGAAGAAGCCGCAGACGGACCGGAGTAGGGCAGCGGATGCCCGTTGCACCGTCCCCGTGGGGACCACCAGAAGTTTGCTGTTTGTTTGTTAAGTTTGAAAGTTTGAAATGATGAAAATGAAAATGACCGAGTACTTCACCTGATTCACCGTGTGATTAGCAACCGGCTGGAGCCGGCACCGTTGTCCCCGTGGGGACCGTTTAAGTTTTGCATGGGAAATATCCATGGACAAGCCCGTGAACTCTGCAGGGCAACCACAAACGTTAAGTGGCTTGTAAATATGTTGGGTACCGTTACCGTTTCCGCAATACCGCCTCCGGAGAGGCAGGTTGGAGGGAGGGCCCTGAGCAGAGCAGGCCAGGGCCCAGCCACCAAAGGAACCGGTGGCCACCCTCTGGAGGGGAAGGACAGATCCCGCTCGGGTGACTTGTGCTGGACTGTGGGTCAAGGGGTGCTGCCTGGGTTTTAGGGGCAGCATCAGGGCCAGGTTGCTTGGGTGGGAGAGAGCGGAAACCGTGACCGTATACCGTTGCAACGTTTAAGAAAATGTGCCTCCCGTCTTGGGAAGAGTTTTTGATTAAAAATGTTATTGATGTTTGATTAACCCTTGTTATCCCCTTTTACAGAAAAATAAAACCGGTGTAGGACGGCAGCCCGCGGACGGTCTGCATTTTGCTAAGGGGGAATGTGTCGCCCTGGGCAAGCCAGGGGACACAGGTCACAACACCACCACACCCCACACTCCAGGTAGGCACACCTGCTAACCAGAAATCCTTGTTGCCTTGCTCCAGGAGTCTGTGATGCACACCAGGGGGTGGGCCAGGCGGTTGGCTCCGCCCACCAAGGAGCTCACAACTCTGGAGGCAGGAAGTTTCAGGCAGTTCTGTGAGGGAGGAGGAAGTGGAAGGAGTGAGGAGTAGCCCAGGCAGGGGCTAAAGTAAACAACAAAGTGAAAGTGAAGGTAGTAAAGGAGGAAAGCAAGCAAAGTGACAGAAGGAAAGAAAGCCTGAGAGCCCAGCCGTGTGTAGGGCCAGAACAGCAAGGTCAGCGACGGCGGTGACTGTTTGGAGGGGGACCGTTTGGAAGTTCCTGGAAGGACCCCGTTGGCTGTGTGCCCGGTGGTCTGGAGCAGTGTTCCGAAGGACAGTCAGCACCAGGGCAGGGGCCTCTCGGACCCCGGCAAGGCTAGGAGTCGCCAGATTTGCCAAATCCGTCAGTGATGGGGACGCAGATCCCCCAGCAACCAAGTCCCGATTGACGGCAACAGCCCGACCATTACCGGGGAGACACCGCCACCGCCAAGGCACAAGTTTCCCCAGGGCCAGCGCCTGCGGGCAAAGTGTAGAGCTCCTCCGGCCCAGATTGCAGTCGGGGAGCGGGTAACCGGAGGGAATCCACCGCTACCATCAGACAACATAGGTGCAAGGAAGAGAAACGTCACCGTTACCTACCGGGAGTGCAGGTGCAGCCGTCTGTGGGACCGTCCTACCAGCCGTTGGTTTACCGTACAAACTGTGTCCGTGTGTCAGGCTGAGTGAGTACCATAGTGCCGCAAGGCACAGCGCTGCCCCCGCGTCCCTGCGCCCTCCAGGCCCTACGCTTCACATCTCATCACCGGTCCCCGGGATCACCAACCCCTACCCACGGAGGGGCAACACAACACCTGGCTGCTCCGCATCACCATCCCCGGGACCCCCACACTGAGCAGCGGTGGTGCAATCACCACAACCGTGGGTGGCGTCACGAACTATAACAATCCCCACACCCAACAAACACCCCCTTTCACTCACGGGCGAGGAGTGTCGCTCGAGACACCCCGGGATCCGGCCCACGGCTCGAGCCACCAGGAGCAACTGCCGGACCCGAGCAGAAGGGGTGAGCGGGGTGTGCTGACCCCCTCCTCCCCGCCCGCGACATAAGTATAAGACCGACCGGGGGCAGGGGACTTAGATTAGAAGCAGTGATAAAATAAAAAAAAATGTTGTAGTGATGCTTTAAGGAGATATAATACATTTAGGAATTAACAATCGCACACAGTTTGCATAATAATATGGTACGATGCTTACATTTACAGTTAATTTCCTAAAATGGCGCCATGATACATTTAGCAGTAGCCATATTTATCAGATATACTCCATGGCTACAACATATAACGCTTTTTTCAGCACAAATACAGTGCACAGCTTTAATAAACTTGGAGCATTTAATGATTCTTTTTAGCCAGTGTTGGAAATTTTAGCGCATTTTCGTTAATAAAATGTTTCCTACTGTAATTTAGAGTATGCAGGATTTATATACTATAATACTTCTGCAATGTAGAAAAGAGAGAATAATGTAACACTGGGAGTAATGTCACCCGGATTTGTACGCACCATTTCTCCCTATGATCTGTTTGTGTGTGGAAGTAATTACTGTACATCTCAGCTGGTCAAAGAATAGGACATTACTGATTGATTACAGTGGTTTGGTAATTTGGGATGAACTGATGTGACCTGTCTGAACACTGAATTAATTAAAACTCTGTATAAAATATGTGGTTTGACTCATTACTGGTGAATAATGGAGAAAGTAAGGACGGCACATAGAATTTAGAATACTCAAATGTACCTAGTCAGTCCAGGAGGTGCGCACTGATGGCTCTATTGGGTTTAGCTGATGATACCGTGCTTCCTCGAAAATAAGACAGGGTCTTATATTATTCTTTGCTCCAAAAGATGCGTTAGGGCTTATTTTCAGGGGATGTCTTATATAGTCTGCTTTCTTTGATGAAGTGTCCTGCATTCTTTACCTTTTTTTGCTGTTTGTTCCTCTTGGAACTGCATCTAGAGCTTATTTTTGGAGTAGGGCTTATATGTTAAAGGAACCTGTCAGGTGCAATATGTGTGATGCCCTGGACCCCAGGGGTCACAGGTCACAACATCACCACATACACCCCCCCACACTAGAAAGGTACCATCAGCCAACCACAAAGACCTGATTGCCTCCCTCAGTGTTAGACAGGCACACCAGGTGGGCGGAGTCAGGCGGAAAGACACGCCGCCCGAGGAGTCTGCTGGCCTGAGGCAGGAAAAACACGAGCAGTTGAGAAAACAGTTCAGTCAGGGAGTTCAGAGGAGTTGGTCCAAAACAGTCAGGCAGGCAGACGGCAGTGACCGCCTGCAGGAGACTGGGAACACGACCAGCGGAACCGTAAGGGGCCGGGACAGGGTAGTGGCCCGCCGGAACTGAACCGGGGAGCTAACAGGATACCGGATTACCAGGCAGGGTACTCAGACCCCGAACTAGGCTATATGCCACCACCATAGTCGAATTAACTGATTGCGGTCTGGACCTCAGGGGTTCATTCCCACCAAAGTCCCGTTTGACAGCAACAGCCCAACCCGTCCGGATAGTAGCCACCGCCAAAGGCCAGAGATCCAAGGGCCAGCGCCTGCAGGCAAAGGAGCTCCTCCGACATCTACACGCCGGGGAGCGGACTACCAGTGCTCAGGCACAGTGGTCAAACTACAAGATAGGTGCAGGAGAAAGGTGGACATTGCCAAACCGACTAGGAAGCTGCAGCCGGCTGTGGGCCCCGTTCATACCTTCGTTCAGTTTACCAATGACTGTGTGGTTTAATCGTGAGTACACCAGTGCCATCAGGCACCGCACCGCGCTGCACCGAAACCCTGCAACCTGCACCCCGGCCCTCACACCACTGGGCCCCGGGACCAACACACCCTACTCACGGAGGGGTCAACACCTAGCTGCGCCACTACACCGCTCCCGGGAGTCCCCGTACCTTCACCGCAGCGCTGGTGTCCACCATCACCACAACCAGTGGGTGGCGTCACGAACAATCACCCCAAAACCAAATACCCGCATTCCCCCGTGTTTAACGCCAACCCCCTTGCAGACCGACGCGACCCCCGGGTCTGTGAGAGGCTCGAGCCACCACCCGTAGAACGCGAGCATGGATCCGAGCGGCTTGGCGGCCGCAGCCGAGGCCGCGGGGCGGTACATACAGTTAGGTCCAGAAATATTTGGACAGTGACACAATTTTCGCGAGTTGGGCTCTGCATGCCACCACATTGGATTTGAAATGAAACCTCTACAACAGAATTCAAGTGCAGATTGTAACGTTTAATTTGAAGGTTTGAACAAAAATATCTGATAGAAATTGTAGGAATTGTACACATTTCTTTACAAACACTCCACATTTTAGGAGGTCAAAAGTAATTGGACAAATAAGCCAAACCCAAACAAAATATTTTTATTTTCAATATTTTGTTGCGAATCCTTTGGAGGCAATCACTGCTTTAAGTCTGGAACCCATGGACATCACAAAACGCTGGGTTTCCTCCTTCTTAATGCTTTGCCAGGCCTTTACAGCCGCAGCCTTCAGGTCTTGCTTGTTTGTGGGTCTTTCCGTCTTAAGTCTGGATTTGAGCAAGTGAAATGCATGCTCAATTGGGTTAAGATATGGTGATTGACTTGGCCATTGCAGAATGTTCCACTTTTTTGCACTCATGAACTCCTGGGTAGCTTTGGCTGTATGCTTGGGGTCATTGTCCATCTGTACTATGAAGCGCCGTCCGATCAACTTTGCGGCATTTGGCTGAATCTGGGCTGAAAGTATATCCCGGTACACTTCAGAATTCATCCGGCTACTCTTGTCTGCTGTTATGTCATCAATAAACACAAGTGACCCAGTGTCATTGAAAGCCATGCATGCCCATGCCATCACGTTGCCTCCACCATGTTTTACAGAGGATGTGGTGTGCCTTGGATCATGTGCCGTTCCCTTTCTTCTCCAAACTTTTTTCTTCCCATCATTCTGGTACAGGTTGATATTTGTCTCATCTGTCCATAGAATACTTTTCCAGAACTGAGCTGGCTTCATGAGGTGTTTTTCAGCAAATTTAACTCTGGCCTGTCTATTTTTGGAATTGATGAATGGTTTGCATCTAGATGTGAACCCTTTGTTTTTACTTTCATGGAGTCTTCTCTTTACTGTTGACTTAGAGACAGATACACCTACTTCACTGAGAGTGTTCTGGACTTCAGTTGATGTTGTGAACGGGTTCTTCTTCACCAAAGAAAGTATGCGGCGATCATCCACCACTGTTGTCATCCGTGGACGCCCAGGCCTTTTTGAGTTCCCAAGCTCACCAGTCAATTCCTTTTTTCTCAGAATGTACCCGACTGTTGATTTTGCTACTCCAAGCATGTCTGCTATCTCTCTGATGGATTTTCTCTTTTTTTTCAGCCTCAGGATGTTCTGCTTCACCTCAATTGAGAGATCCTTAGACCGCATGTTGTCTGGTCACAGCAACAGCTTCAAAATGCAAAACCACACACCTGTAATCAACCCCAGACCTTTTAACTACTTCATTGATTACAGGTTAACGAGGGAGACGCCTTAAGAGTTAATTGCAGCCCTTAGAGTCCCTTGTCCAATTACTTTTGGTCCCTTGAAAAAGAGGAGGCTATGCATTACACAGCTTTGATTCCTAAACCCTTTCTCCGATTTGGATTTGAAAACTCTCATATTGCAGCTGGGAGTGTGCATTTTCAGCCCATATTATATATATAATTGTATTTCTGAACATGTTTTTGTAAACAGCTAAAATAACAAAACTTGTGTGACTGTCCAAATATTTCTGGCCCTGACTGTATGCACCCAGAACCACGAGCAGTTCTGGGTACATATTGCTAATCCCTGCCTAACCGTCCCTGTATCTAGTAGCATAGATAAAGGGATCATTAGAAAAAGTATATCTAATGATCTTTTATCATATGCTAATGAGGGCAGGAACTAGTCGCAAGAGCATGATTTCCCCTGGCTAGTCAGCCCCTTAGCATGTTAGTACGCCCCTGTGGGCATGCTAATGAATGCGCAGTGTCAGAGGATGGTCGCGCTCACCTCTCTCCTGTCATCGCGTCCGTGTCCTGGATTCCATGTTAGTGTGCATGATCCCGGACTTTCAGTCATGCGCACTACATGGGTTTGGAGCCAGGACTTATATGACCGCCGGATGTATAAGTCCTGGCTCCAAACCCATGTAGTGCGCATGACTGAAAGTCCGGGATCAAGCACACTGAGGCTATGTGCGCACGTGTGCGTATTACATGCAGTTACGCTGCGATCTGCAGCGCAGCGTAACTACATGCGTCCTGCGTCCCCTGCACAGTCTATTGAGATTGTGCAGAAGCCGTGCGCACGTGACATATTAGAACGCAGCGATTCGGCTGCTGCCCGAATCGCTGCGTTCTAAGAAGTGACATGTCACTTCTTCCATGCGGTTTGCATGCTGTCTATAGGGAGAGGCAGCATGCAGAGCGCACGTTCTCTGCCGCCACCATGCGCTTCAGAACGGAGCTTTTCAGCTGCGCTCTGAAGCGAACCTTTTAGGTGCGGTGCAGAGCGCGCACATAGCCTAACATGAAATCCAGGACTCGGACGCGATGACAGGAGAGAGGTGAGCATGACCATCCTCTGACGCTGCACATTCATTTGCATGTTAGTGCGCCCACAGAAGCGTACTTGCATGCTAAGGGACCGACTACCCAGGGGAAATCACGTCCTTGTGACTAGTCAATGGCCTCATTAGCATACAATAAAAGATCTTGAGAAATCATTTTTCTAAAGATCTCTTTATCTATGCTAGTGTATACAGGGACGGTTAGGCAGGGATTAGCAATATGCACCCAGAACTGCTCGTGGTCCTGGGTGCATATTGCACCTGACAGGTTCACTTTAAGCATACTCAAAAAAGCCCCAAAAATTCATGCTAGAGCTTATTTTTGGGATAGGTCTTATTTCTGGGGAAACCAGAACATGACTAAGACTGTGTCGAAACGCGTAGTTCGATGGGGATATTAGATCAACTTTATCACCCTGCACACCGTTATTTTTTAATGGAATTATACTAAATACATTTCTGGATTTTATCTTATAAACTGAGGACTGCGCTGGACGTCTTTTTTTCATTTTTCTGAATACTTGGCAGCCAAGCCGTGCGCTGGGTCCGAACAGAGAGCGGTGAACAGCAGGACCGGTGAGCTGAATTTATTTTCTTTTTCTGGAAACCGTAACGAAAGGCTAAAATTATGGTCTCAGACAACCCCTTGAATACTTTATTTGCGCTGGTAACTATTCACATTTTCATTTAATAGAGAAGTGACAGTAATGTAGAAACCTCCGAATGATGAACCTTTGTAAATCATACCAAATCACATATTTTACATTAAAATGGTCAGTTTAATAAACTGAGGCTCATCTGATGGCAAATGCGATGACTAAGAAAATCGGAAAGTAATTATGTTATCCAAAACGATGGTTCCAGCCTTAATAAAAATACATTTAGGCTACATCCCATGATGAGTATTTTGTGAGTTTCTGATGTTGCAGATGTTCTGCATTATTTCTAGACATATTTTGTAAATTATGTTTTTCATTGTGATTTGCGGTTTTTTTTGTTTTACCTGCATGTTTATCATGTTTTTGACACTGTGGTTTTGTCTCTTTTCGGTACGTCATGTTTAAAACAGAGTTGCTTGTTTTTTTCATGTTTTCTTTAATTAAAGTCAGTTGTGCTCGAAACGCGTCATTTTGTTTTAATAACTTTTTCCATGGATTTGTTTGTCTCTTCATGTTTTTTAATGATGCCTAAATAAAGAAAAAACATTTTTTACTTAAAAATTGCCTGAGCGGACGTTCTGGAATTCCTTTTCCTTTTTTATTTTTGATACTTCCTGTAATTTGGCTTTAGCAAAATTTCAGTTAGTGTGTTTCTGCTGTGGAAATGCACTGAAAAGACATATGCATTGCTTACCAGTGTTTTTTTCTGCCTTTAATGCAAATCTCTAGGGAACATTTGCACATAAAGCTCAGCGTATCCGCAAGAGAAATTGACATGTTGCAGACATGATACACAGGGGGCAGAAAATTTGTATAAATCCCATCCACTTTGCTAGAATTGTAAGATGCTGTGTTTTTTCATGCAGCATCAAAAACGCACCAAAAAGTCGTCATGGGCCTTAAACAGTACCCGTCACCAGATTTGGGGCTTATAAGCTGCAGCCACCACCGAGTTCTTATATACAGCATTCTAACATGCTGTATATAAGAGCCCAGGCCGCTATGTAGAACGTAAAACTCAATTTATGATACTTAACTAAACGGTCGCTGCGGTGGAGTTGGGTCAAATGGGCGTCTTCGTTCTCCGGTGCCGGCGCCTGTTCTTTCGGCCATCTTCGTCTTCCTTCTGAAGCCGGGGTAGATGACGCGTCCTACGTCATACACACTCGTCGGCATTGAGGTCTCACGCAGGCGCACTACAATACTTTGATCTGCCCTACTTAGGGCAGATCAAAGTGCGCCTGCGCAGGATCTCTATGCTGGCTCGTGTGCATGACGTAGGATGCGTCATGCACCCCGGAGTAAGAAGAAGGACGACAAAGATGGCCAAAAGAGGAGGCGCCTACACCGGAGAACGAAGACGCCCATTTGACCCAACTCCACCGCAGCGACCATTTAGGTATTATAAAGTGATTTTTATGTTCTATACAGCAGCCTGGGCTCTTATATACAGCATGTTAGAATGCTGTATATAAGAGCCCACTGGTGGTGGCCACAGCTTATAGACCCAAAATCTGCTGTCAGGTTCCCTTTAAAGTGCCAGCTACTAGGTGTCTCCCTTCTGTCTAATCTGATCTCCATTGCATGTTGTCAAATGTAATCCACCTCAATCAGCAAAGATGTTGAGATGGAAATGGAGGTTTTTCCCTTTTTTCCTGCTCCCCTGTCTGTCAAACTATAAAAGTGAGGTCGGTGTTTAGGGCAGGGCTACTGTACAATGGCAGAAGCAATGAATGCTGGTAAGTGAGGGAAAGTAAGTTCCTGCACATGTAGTGCTGGCAGAATACCAATAAAAAGGAACCACCAACTCAAAAAGAGTGGATGAAGAGTTTCTGCTCCTGGACAGATTAGTCTTATATATGCACCAAAAGCAGTTTATTCTTGTTGTAGGGGGAGTGTAATGAGACAATGTGTGTCGCCAGGGGTTAAGGGGATACCCGGAGCCGGGCCAAGGGGTTGCTTCTGGAAAGGGGATCACGGTGTCGTGGCCTGGTCCGTGCTCCCTGGTTCCACAATAAAAAGGGGGGTTATGTTCGTGACGCCACCCGTGGAATGTGATCAGAGATGACCACCGCTGCTGCAGAACCTCCGGGGGTGATGGAAAGCAGCTTGAGATGGGACGGCTCCCCACGGGTAGAGCCTTTTCCCCGGGGCAGTATGTTAGTCTATGGGGGGAGTGCAGGACACGAGCACAATAAACAGGCAGACTCACGGTTTTGCAGTTTCTTTGTCTTTTACTGATGATGTTATTCAGCAGAGTACTGTCCACGGAGTCTGTGAGGGGTTCAGGGCTTCTCCCACCCAGCCGGGCCGTTTTGGCTTCCTTGCCTGCACTGTGTGTCTGTGGCCCTGCTGCTGCGTGAACTATGCAGCCGGCTCTGCTTCTGCTCTGCTCCTAGGTACCGACCTGACAGGCAACTCGAGTCCTTACTAGTATGTTCCTGAACTCTGCGCTTGTTGCTTGTGTCTGTGGTACAGGTGAAAGATCTGGAATCTTCACTTCTCTGGTGGTAACTGTGCAGTATGTAACTTGCAGTCTCGGATCCAGCATCCGTTCTGTGTGCTCCACTGGGGATGAGCTCTGCAATGCTCTGCCTCCCAGGAATGTTCTCTGTGTAATCTGTCTCCTTTCCTCAGACCCTCAGCTAGGCCTGGAATTGGTCAGTGGATCCTGAGGTGAGCTAAAGCCGGCTTCCAACCTGCAGAGATCCTGTCTCCTCAGTGCTCTGCACTGAACTTCCAAACTGAAACTACTTCTGACCATTTCCTCCCCCCCAGCAGAATATACAGGGAAGCAGCTTGGTCTCCCCCTTCTGGCCAGGAGGTCTTGGTGTTGTGTGTGGGGAGTTAACCCTTTGTGTTGTTACTGTGGCAACCCTGGGGTGCCACATTCCCCCTTAGTGAAGAACAGTACTCCGGGACTGTGAAACAAACAAACAAGTTATCACAACTATTGTATATATACAGAGTCTCAAAAGGAAAAAATACAAAAACCTTAAAGCTCAAAAAGAGTCCAAAATGTTCAAAAATATATAAGTGTTCATACAGGATAGTCTCTGTAGGTACTGGGCTTTTGGTCTTAACGTTGCAATTAAATAAACATTTCAATCAACAAACACTTCTTAAAGGTGTCTCTACTCTGGTCGTAAGTGCAGTAGACCTCACGGCCCTCGGGCCACCAACATGTGATCAAGTTGTAACTCTCCGTGCTGCCACCTTACACCACTCTTCTCTCACCTTTACTGTACACTAAACTGTTACGGTTTTTCATATAAACATAACATATGTACATTTTATATGCAATTCCACATTAGTCTTTATATCTTGCTGGTATCTGACCCTGAGTACTACGCTGTGACCTGCGTACTGCTGGTGTACTGGGTGTACTTAGCATAATGGTGTGAGTGGAAGTGTACCTATTTGGTGTTTCTGGTACTTGTGAGGATGGTGGACTGACTGTAGGACTGGCAAGCTCACTGGGACCAGGAATCTGTTCTTCCTCTACGGCTTCAACTTCCAGTTCTTCTTGTCTTGAGACTTCTTGTGGTATAGGTTCTGATTGTGGTTCCACCACTTGAGGGAAGGCGATCATTGGGACTACTACTGCTCCATAGTAATTTGGCCATGTTTTTGGGAAATCTCCTAAGGCTGTATGGAATACATCTTCTTCCTTCTTGACAGGTTGTACCTGTATGGGTAAGGTGACTTCTGGTGTCTTCAGGGTTTCAGGACACGGTTTGAGTTGATCTCTTGACACGACAGCTGATGTCCTTCCTTCATCCTTACTGATGAGACACACTTTGGGATTATCCATACTGGATGGCAAGACTGTATATGGGGTGGTTTCCCACTGATTATCCAATTTGTTTGTGCGCCGTTTCCTCTTGAGAACTTGGTCACCAGGTTGCAATGGGGTTGCTAGAGCATGCTGGTTGAAGGTTCTCTCCTGTCTTCCCCTAGCTTGTTGGAGACTTTTCTCTACGCACTCTTGTACTTGGCGATACTGCTGCTGACGTAGGGTATCCCAATTGGATTCTTGAACTTCCGCATCTGGCTTCAGAATTCCCATATCTAAATCAATTGGCAGTTTACCGGGCCTTGCACGCATAAGGTAAGCGGGGGTGCAGTTTGTAGAACTCACCGGGACATGATTGTACAAGTCCACTAGGTCTGGCAACTTCTCTGGCCATTGATTTCTTTCTGACTCTGGTAAGGTCTTCAACAGGTCAATCACAATATGGTTCATCTTCTCACATAAGCCATTTGTTTGGGGATGGTATGCTGTTGTGCGGATCTTTTTACAGCCATACATGTTGCAGAATTCTTGGAAAATCTGTGATTCAAAAGCTGGACCTTGATCTGCAAGGACTTGTTCTGGGTAACCATGGGGTCTGCAAAAGTACGTCTGGAATGCTTTAGCTGCTGTTCTAGCTGTAAGGTCTTTCACGGGTACCACCACTAAGAAGCGTGAGTAATGGTCCACGATGGTTAAGGCATAGACATAGCCGGACCGGCTTGGTGACAACTTGACGTGGTCTAATGCGACTAGCTCGAGTGGTTGCTTGGTTACTATGGACTGGAGTGGAGCTCTCTGGTTCTGTTGATCCTTTCTTCTGAGGTTGCACGGTCCGCATTTTCTACACCAATCTTCAATTGATTTTCTCATGCCAACCCAGTAGAATCTTTCCCTTAAGAGCACTTCCAACTTTTTCCAACCAAAATGACCAGCACCGTTGTGGTAAGCTTCCAGAACCATCTTGACATCTCTCTTGGGCACGATGATCTGCCAGACCAACTCATGTGTTTTTGGATTGGTGTGCCTTCTACAGAGCTTCCCTTGGTACAGGAACAATTTACCTCTCTCTTTCCAGAGATGTTGTGTCTCAGCTGGGGCATTCTGATTAGGGTATGCACCTTGTTGTGTAAGCAGTTCTTTCACTAGCTTCACAGCTG
Organism: Anomaloglossus baeobatrachus; assembly: GCF_048569485.1. Lineage (NCBI taxonomy): Eukaryota > Metazoa > Chordata > Amphibia > Anura > Aromobatidae > Anomaloglossus > Anomaloglossus baeobatrachus. Next base: position 561,828,845 of record NC_134356.1, read on the forward strand.
GATCACTGTCTTGTGTTTCAGCCCATCCGTGGTGTGCTAATGGGTTGAGAGTTGTCTGCTGTTGTTTTTGGTAGACACTCGGTTGATACTGTCCAACCTTAGGACGGTGAAAGGCCGGCAGCTCAATTTCTTCCAGTCCCTCCGTTTCCTCTTCCACGTTCCCCGAGTGTGGCATCCGGGATAAGGCATCTGCATTCCCATTCTTGTGGCCTGCCCTGTACTTGATGACAAAGTTGTAGTTTGACAGTCGGGCTATCCATCGCTGTTCCAGCGCACCTAATTTTGCAGAGTCCAGGTGGGTCAACGGATTGTTGTCAGTAAAGATGGTAAATTCTGCAGCTGCCAGGTAGTGTTTGAAACGCTCTGTTACAGCCCAAACTACTGCCAGTAGTTCTAACTTGAAGGAGCTGTAATTCTCTGGGTTTCTTTCTGTAGGCCGGAGCTTCCTGCTTGCAAAGGCAATAACTTTCTCCTTGCCTTCCTGCTTTTGAGACAATACTGCTCCCAGTCCTACGTTGCTGGCATCCGTGTACAAAATGAAGGGTTGATGGTAATCTGGATATGCCAGGATCTCTTCTCCTGTCAGTGCCCACTTCAACTTCTTAAAGGACTCTTCTCTCTCATCACTCCACTGGAAAGGAGGATTTCGGGCTGCAGACTTCTTTGACTGTCCTACCAGGATGTCTTGTAGGGGAGCTGCTAGCTTCGTGAACCCTTTTATAAATCTTCTATAGTAGCCCACCAGTCCCAGGAATTGCCTCACCTCTTTCACGCTGGTGGGTCTCGGCCAATCTCTGATCACGGTAACTTTTTCAGGATCTGGTGCTACCCCTTCTGAGCTCACGACATGTCCCAGGTACTGTACCCTTGGCTTTAGAAGGTGACACTTGGATGGCTTGATTTTCATGCCGTATCCGGATAAGGCTTCAAACACTTCTGCCAGGTCTTGTAGATGCTGTTCATAGGTCTTGGAGTAGACTATGACGTCATCCAGGTACAGGAGGACAGTTTCAAAGTTCTTATGTCCTAGGCAGCACTCCATCATTCGCTGGAAGGTACCAGGCGCGTTGCAGAGTCCAAACGGCATACAATTGAATTCACAAAGGCCCATCGGCGTGGTGAACGCTGTCTTCTCCTTATCAGCCTCTGCCACAGGAACTTGCCAATACCCACTAGTCAAATCTAGGGTGGAAAAGTAAGTAGCGGATTTTAATGCAGCCAATGACTCTTCTATCCTAGGTAATGGGTATGCATCCTTGTGTGTAATGCGGTTGATCCCTCTGTAGTCTACACACATCCTCATGGTCCCATCTTTTTTCTTAACTAGCACTAGTGGGGCTGCCCAGGGGCTACAACTGTCTCTTATTACCCCTGCTTCTTTCATTTCTTTGAGCATGTCTTTGGCGCATTGGTAGTGAGCCGGTGGTACTGGTCTATACCTCTCCTTTATGGGTGGATGGTTACCTGTGGGTATAGTGTGCTCTACCCCTTTGATCTGCCCAAAGTCTAATGGGTGTTTGCTGAATATTTGTTCATATTCTTTCACTACCCTGTATACTCCATGCTGTTGATGGGAGGGTGTAGAATCGGTGCCTACATGTAGCTTTTGGCACCAATCCTCCAGCTTTCCCTCTGAGCCATTGTCCTCCGCCTGATTTGACGGCTTCAAGGGCTCAACGGTGGTGATGGCGTTGTTATCAACTGTATATAGCTTAGCCATGGTAGCATACTTTGGTAGGGTGACCTCATCTTCCCCACAATTTAGAAGGCGTATTGGCACTCTTCCCCGATGTACCTCAACTATTCCTCTGGCCGTCAGTACAGTGGGCCTACTGTCTGAGTACACGGGTTCTACCAGGGCCTGATAGTCTCGCCCTCTGATGCCTATTGCGGCTCCACACCAGACCAGCATTTCTGTTTTGGGAGGAATTACAATAGGTATTGGGTCACTTACCCTTGCACTGCCAATTTCACCTCCTGACATTTCTACCTGCTGCTTCAGCATCAAGGCTTTAATTTCCTTCTGCAGGAGTCTCTGTTGCCCAGGTTTGGCAGTCTCGACGATCTGCTGCAAGACAGTAATTACCTCTGCAAAACAATTTTCAATTACATTCATTCCTAGCAGCATAGTTGGTTCACGTTCTCGTCGGTCAACATCAACAATGATAATACCCTGATTCTGCAATTCTACTCTCCCAATCTTAATGGTCATTTCTCTGAAACCAACCTGTGGTACTAATTCACCATTGCTAGCCCATATATTCAATGCAACATTAGATGGACCGCTGCTAACGTCTGAATCAGCCCAGTACCTCTTATAAAGGACATGCGGAATTGATGATATTTGGGAACCAGTGTCCAGCAAGGCGTTGAGCGGAATGCCATCCAGCACGATGGGGATGACTGGACGTCCCCCCACATACTTGTCGTGCCAGGGTGAAGGACCTTGAGAGTTCATTCCTGAGGAGCGGCCCGCCTCCCCAGGAGATCCCCATTTAAAGCACATTCACGGGCAAAGTGACCTGGCTCATTGCAACGGCGGCAAATGGGCTGTCCATCCGGCTGGTAGCGGTCGCTGGGTCGTCCTCTCGTCGCTTGGTATCTCCTAGGCCTCATCCATGGGACATCCTCCTTGCTGGTTGCCAGCTCAATCTTGGGTGCAGACTTGGATCCACGCAGCTCCTGGACGATTCTAGCCATGGAAGCAACAGTGTCTGTAAGGGCTTCAAGCTTTTGATGTAGAGCCTCATTAGTGATCGGCTCCAGGTGGTTAGCAGCAGCCGCTGACATGGCCGATGTCACCGGCACTACTGGCTGCTGGGGTGCCACTGTAAGGTGTTGAACAGAGTCTATATCCTGCGGCTCCTCCACCTGCTGGAGGCGGATGGCTCTATCCTTTAGCTGGGCAAATGTTAGTCCTGGATCCTGGATCACCATCATGCTCAGTTGTCCCCGGTGGGAAGGGGATGAGAGTCCATCCAGGAATTGGTCTATCAGCAGCTTATCTGCTCCAGGGGCTAAGGCAGGTTCTGCTAATTTAAGTGCTCTGAGCGCCTCCTGCAAGTTTAAGGCAAAGTCTCTTGCGCTCTCTCTAGGTTTTTGCTTGCATCCAAAGAACCTCATTTTAGCCCGGCTGCCAGCAGTGGATTCAAAAGCTGCTTTTAGTCCAGTTATTATATGCTCTACAGTGTCCTTTGCATCGTCCGGCCAGGATGTAGCCTCCCGCTGGGCATTGCCAGTTAACTGTCCCATAAGCATACCAACACGCTGAGCTTCTGTCAGGGGGTACATGCTGTAGTAGATTTTTAGCTTTCCGATAAAGTCATTAAGTGTGTTGGGCTCACCTGAGTACTGCGGCAGCCACACTGCACCCGGGGTGTACGGCATCAGGAACGGCATGATAGGTGCTGCTGCACCGCCGGGTACAACAGCGTCTCCCTGCTGCGACATCTTTGCGCCCCCTTAGTTAATTTCACCAGTCTTCTTGACAGCAAGCCTGGGACACTTTTCTGCGTTTTCGTTCGGGTCGCAGCACCGAGCGCGCCTCCTCTGCAAGCGGTAGGCGGAGTCTTAGTTTAGGCGCGATGTTTTCCCGCGCGTAGCAGGTAATGGCGTGATTAAAGATGGCGCCTGGAAAATTTTACCAATGATGTTTTTGGATTTTTCCAGGTATCTTTGCAAAGTTTAAAGTCCGTTCTTTGTTGCAACAATTCACAGTGCAAGTCTTTTATGCGATGCAACAAGTCTTTACAGGCGCACGTCACCCGGGTTGCAGCCGGGTCCAGTCCGCATCCTGTTCGTGACGCCAAAGTTGTGTCGCCAGGGGTTAAGGGGATACCCGGAACCGAGCCAAGGGGTTGCTTCTGGAAAGGGGATCACGGTGTCGTGGCCTGGTCCGTGCTCCCTGGTTCCACAATAAAAAGGGGGGTTATGTTCGTGACGCCACCCGTGGAATGTGATCAGAGATGACCACCGCTGCTGCAGAACCTCCGGGGGTGATGGAAAGCAGCTTGAGATGGGACGGCTCCCCACGGGTAGAGCCTTTTCCCCGGGGCAGTATGTTAGTCTATGGGGGGAGTGCAGGACACGAGCACAATAAACAGGCAGACTCACGGTTTTGCAGTTTCTTTGTCTTTTACTGATGATGTTATTCAGCAGAGTACTGTCCACGGAGTCTGTGAGGGGTTCAGGGCTTCTCCCACCCAGCCGGGCCGTTTTGGCTTCCTTGCCTGCACTGTGTGTCTGTGGCCCTGCTGCTGCGTGAACTATGCAGCCGGCTCTGCTTCTGCTCTGCTCCTAGGTACCGACCTGACAGGCAACTCGAGTCCTTACTTGTATGTTCCTGAACTCTGCGCTTGTTGCTTGTGTCTGTGGTACAGGTGAAAGATCTGGAATCTTCACTTCTCTGGTGGTAACTGTGCAGTATGTAACTTGCAGTCTCGGATCCAGCATCCGTTCTGTGTGCTCCACTGGGGATGAGCTCTGCAATGCTCTGCCTCCCAGGAATGTTCTCTGTGTAATCTGTCTCCTTTCCTCAGACCCTCAGCTAGGCCTGGAATTGGTCAGTGGATCCTGAGGTGAGCTAAAGCCGGCTTCCAACCTGCAGAGATCCTGTCTCCTCAGTGCTCTGCACTGAACTTCCAAACTGAAACTACTTCTGACCATTTCCTCCCCCCCAGCAGAATATACAGGGAAGCAGCTTGGTCTCCCCCTTCTGGCCAGGAGGTCTTGGTGTTGTGTGTGGGGAGTTAACCCTTTGTGTTGTTACTGTGGCAACCCTGGGGTGCCACAAATGCTTTGCTCTATTTGTGGGTAGAATGACAGGTAGGCTTTAAATATTTGCACATTTATTGCTTTTATGAGTTTCCGTGGAATGGGAGTTTGATAATTTTATGATAAGCTCCTGAGTTAATTCATTGAACAAGACTCAGTGCTTTCTCTGCCACCAATTTAACTTTAAAAGGCTGCAGTTTAAATGCTCCTTTATTCCCTGCGATCAGGATAATAGTCTGGCAATTAAGCACTTGCTGGAAGTGCATTTATAAAATGCTGTGCTGCAAACAAATGGTTAATGATAATAACAGTGCATAAGCTCCTGTCTGTGGCGCTGACAGACATGTTATCCATAGTCTCTTTATTAACTCTGCTTCCCTCCGAGTTTGCAAATTGCTCTGATCTGTAGAGACAAAGGCATCTCTCATTCACTGAATCACCACATATCCTGCACAATAATGTGGGAATTGGAAGGGAAATATCCTGTCTCACATCAAAGCTGCGCCTTCTTGTCTCTCCCAGGTATCTCATCATACTGCACCCTTTCTTCACCGAGGTGTGCCCTAATAAAAGCGCTGCATGAAAAGGCAGCTCTATGGCTCTGCGATGGATCCTATGGGCGGCTTTGCACACTACGACATCGGAGGTGCGATGTCGATGGGGTCAAATCGAAAGTGACGCACGTCCGGCGTCACTTGCGATGTCGTAGTGTGTAAAACGTTTTTGATACGATGAACGAGCGCAAAAGCGTCGTTATCGTATCATCGTTGTATTCTCCGACATTTCCATGATGCCGGTGCGGAGACAGGTACGATGTTGTTCCTCGTTCCTGCAGCAGCACACATCGCTGTGTGTAAAGCCGCAGGAGCGAGGAACATCTCCTACCTGCCTCCCAGCTGCAATGAGAAGGAAGGAGATGGGCGGGATGTTTACGTCCCGCTCATCTCCGCCCCTCCGCCGCTATTGGCCGCCTGTCGTGTGACGTCGCTATGACGCCGCACAACCCGCCCCCTTAGGAAGGAGGCGGGTCGCCGGCCAGAGCGACGGTCGCAGGGCAGGTGAGTGCATGTGAAGCTGGCGTAGCGATAATGTTCGCTACGCCAGCTATCACAAGATATCGTACCTGCGACGGGGGCGGGGACTATCGCACTCGACATCGCAGCATCGGCTTGCGATGTCGTAATGTGCAAAGCCCGCCTAAGGCTGCTGATGGCATCACAATGGGATTCTAGCAAATGGGGGGGATCTTCTGTAGATTTTTCAAGTACATCGCAGTCAGTACTGACTACTCCCATATAATTAACAACTAAAGGGGGCCTACCTCCCAAGTAGGACGTGAGACATTATTCAGACAATGGCTCCACAGATTGCCCCTTACTTATTGTCTCTCTTAGGCTATGTGTCCACGTAGCATATTTTCATGCAGTTATTCTGCGATCTGCATCGCAGCGTAACTGCATGCGTCCTGCGTCCCCAGCACAATCTATGAAGATTGTGCCTAATCCATGCCCATGTGGCGTATTAGAACGCAGCGCTTTGGCTACTGCCGAAGTGCTGTGTTCTAAGAAGTGAAAAAAAGATATTTTTCAGCTCACCTGCTGCCCGGACTGCTGAATCTCCTGGGTGCTCGGCATCCGCTGGGGAGTTCCAACCAGCTGCAGGTAAATAACAGTGGAAAGGAAAAGGATCCGGCACAAATTCCTTGTTTAGGCTAAAATCATCTCATTCTTTATGCAAAAAAGTTAAAACACAGCAAGAAGACCGAAAATAGTATTATAACTATAACTAGGATGCTTAACGCGTTTCGGACTACCGGTATAAAAACAAAATCATAATCATAAGTGATTATAATCATCATAATCATAAGTGATTAAGGACTCTTTTGTTTTTATACCGGTAGTCCGAAACGCGTTAAGCATCCTCATATTATAATACTATTTTCGGTCTTCGTGCTGTTTTTTAACTTTTTTGAATAAAGAATGAGATGATTTTATCCTAAACAAAGAATTTGTGCCGGATCCTATTCCTTTCCATTGTTCTAAGAAGTGACATGTCACTTCTTTCATGCGCTTTGCATGCAGCCCCCGCTCTGTCTATGGCAGAGGCAGCATCCAGAGCGCATGAAATCGTCAGTCACCGAAACTTCAGAACGGAGCTTTTCAGCTGCGCTCTGAAGCGCACATGCAGTGACAAAACGCTGCTGTGCAGAGCGCACACACGTGGGCACATAGCCTTACAGTGGGGCTTATTACCTGCAATTGCAGGTTCCATGTTTTCTGTTGCACCGTAGATTCCCCCTCTCTGGAGACGTCTTTGACTACATTTAGCACCTTGGGAGCATTGAATATACAGTGAAGGAAATAATTATTTGATCCCTTGCTGATTTTGTAAATTTGCCCACTGACAAAGACATGAACAGTCTAGGTTAATATGAACAGTGAGAGATAGAATATCCAAAATAAATTCCAGAAAATCACAGACGTTTTTTGTAGTTGAGGATGAGGTTTGCGCACATGTCAGGAGTAATTTTGCTCCATTCCTCTTTACAGATCATCACTAAATCATTAAGATTTTGAGGCTTGCACTTGGCAACTCGGAGCTTCAGCTCCCTCCATAAGTTTTCTATTCGATTAAGGTCTGGAGACTTGGTAGGCCACTCCATCACCTTAATGTGCTTCTTTTTGAGCCACTCCTTTGTTGCCTTGGCTGTATGTTTTGGGTCATTGTAGTGCTGAAAGACCCAGCCATGACCCATTTTTAATGTCCTTGCGGAGGGAAGGAGGTTGTCACTCAGGATTTTACGGTACATGGCTTCATCCATTGTCCCACTGATGTGGTGAAGTAACATGTGCCCTTAGCAGTGAAAAACCCGCAAAACATCATGTTTCCACCTCCATGCTTGACAGTGGGGATGGTGTTCTTTGGGTCATAGTCAGCATTTCTCTTCCTTCAAAAACAGCGAGTTCAGTTAAGACCAAAGAGCTCAATTTTTGTTTCATCTGACCACAGCACCTTCTCCCAATCACTCTCAGAATCATTCAGGTGTTGATTGGCAAACATTAGACAGGCCTGCACATGTGCCTTTTTGAGCAGTGGGACTTTATAGGCACTGCAGGATTTTAATCCATTACGGCGTAATGTGTTACCAATGGTTTTCTTGGTTACAGTGGTCCCAGGTGCCTTGACATCATTAACAAGTTCCCCTGTGTAGGTTTAGGCTGATCTCTCACCTTCCTCATGATCCTGGATACCCCACGAGGTGAGATTTTGGATTTTGCATGGAGCCCCAGATCAATGTCGATTGACACTCATTTTGCATTTCTTCCATTTTCTTACTATTGCACCAACAGTTGTCTCCTTCTCACCCAGCGTCTTACTTATGGTTTTGTAGCCCATTCCAGCCTTGTGCAGGTCTATGATCTTGTCCCTGGCATCCTTAGAAAGCTCTTTGGTCTTGCCCATGTTGTAAAGGTTAGAGTCTGACTGATTAAGTCTGTGGACAGAAGTCTTTTATATACGTGACAATTTAGGACAGCTGTCTATAATGCAGGTAAAGAGATGATTAGGAGCCTCTAAGTGGTCTGTAGGAGCTAGAACTCTTAACCCCTTCACCCCCGGCCACTAAAACACCCTAATGACCGGGCAGTTTTTTGCAATTCTGACCAGTGTCACTTTGACAGGTTAAAACTCCGGAACGCTTCAACGGATCCTGGCGATTCTGAGACTGTTTTTTCGTGACATATTGTACTTCATGTCAGTGGTAAATTTAAACCAATAATTTTTGCATTTATTTGTGAAAATTTAGGAAATTTTGCAAAAATTTTGAAAATTTTGCAATTTTCAAACTTTGAAAATTTATGCCCATAAATCTGAGAGATATGTCACACATAATAGTTACTAAATAAACTTTCCCACTTGTCTACTTTACATCAGCGCAATTTTCGAAAGAAAATTTTTTTTCGTTAGAAGGAAGTTAGAAGGGGTCAAAGGTCATCAGCAATTTCTCAATTTTCCAACAAAATTTAGAAAATAATTTTTTTAGGGACCACATCACATTTGAAGTGACTTTGAGAGACCTAGGTGACAGAAAATACCCAAAAGTGACCCCATTCTAAAAACTGCACCCCTCACTCTGCTCAAAACCACATCCAAGAAGTTTATTAACCCTTTAGGTGCTTCACAGGAACCAAAGCAATGTGGAAGGAAAAAATGAAAATTTTACTTTTTAACACAAAAATTACTTTAGCCATAACATTTTCATTTTCACAAGTGAGAAAAGAGAAAGTGCACCCTACAATTTATTGTGCATTTTCTCCTGAGTACGCTGATACCTCATATATGGTAAAAATCAATTTTTTGGGCGCACAGCGGAGCTCGGAAGGGAAGGCGCGCCATTTGAATTTTTGAGTGCAAAATTAGCTGCAGTCATTAGCGGACGCCATGTCGGGTTTGAAGACCCCCTGAGGTGCCTAAACAATGGAGCTCCCCCACAAGTGACCCCATTTTGGAAACTAGAGCCCTCAAATAATTTTTCTAGATGTTTGGTGAGCACTTTGAACACCTGGGGGCTTCACAGAAGTTTATAACGTTTTTTTACCACAAAACGGTTGCTTCAACTAGGTAGCTTTTTTTTCACAAGGGTATCAGCAAAAAATTCACCATAAAATTTATAGTGCATTTTTTCCTGAGTACGACGATACCTCATATGTGGTGGAAAGTAATTGTTTGGGCGCATGGCGGGGCTCAGAAGAGAAGGAGCGTCATTTGACAGCAAAATTGGTTGGAATCATTAGCGGACGCCATGTCACGTTTGGAGACCCCCTATGGTGCCTAAACAGTGGAGTCCCCCACAAATTACCCCATTTTGGAAACTAGACCCCTCAAGGAGTTTATCTAGATGTTTAGCGAGCCCCAAGGGGCTCCACAGAAGTTGATAATGTTGAGCCATGAATACAATTTTTTTTTTCACCACAAAACTGTCACTTGAACCATGTAGCTTTTTTTTCCACAAGGGTATCAGGAAAAAATGCACCATAAAACGTATTGTGCAATTTCTCCTGGGTACGCAGATACCTCATATGTGGTGGAAAGTAATTGTTTGGGCGCATGGCGGGGCTCAGAAGAGAAGGAACGCCATTTGACATCAAAATTGGTTGGAATCATTAGCGGACGCCATGTCACATTTGGAGACCCCCTATGGTGCCTAAACAGTGGAGTCCCCCACAAATTACCCTATTTTGAAACTAGACCCCTGAAGGAATTTATCTAGATATTTGGTGAGCCCCTTGTACCCCCAGGGGCTCCACAGAAGTTGATAACGTTGAACCGTGAAAATTATTTTTTTTTTTAACCACAAAATTTTTGTATCAACCAGGTAGCTTTTTTTTTTACAACGGTATCAGGAAAAAATGCACCATAAAATGTATTGTGCAATTTTTCCTGAGTACGTAGATACCTCATATGTGGTGGAAAGTAATTGTTTGGGCACATGGTGGGGCTCAGAAGAGAAGGAACGCCATTTAACTTTTCAAACGCACAGACGCGGTGCACTGATCGGCCGCTGCAGGACGCACGGTCGGATGAGATACAAAAGCGTTGGGGATACGGAAAAAAAAAAGGTCGCGCCAAAAATAGAGCAGGGATGCAGATCCGTTATGTGCATCCCTGATCAGCGCTCGGCGGGACGCACGGACGGATGCGATACAAAAAGCATCGCGAATACGGAAAAAAGTCACGCCAAAAATTGAGCAGGGATGCCGATCCGTTATGTGCATCCCTGATCAGCGCTCGGCGGCACGCACAGACGGATGCGATACAAAAAGTATCGCGAATACGGAAAAAAGTCACACCAAAAATTGAGCAGGGATGCCGATCCGTTATGTGCATCCCTGATCAGCGCTCGGCGAGACGCACAGACGGATGCGATACAAAAAGCATCGCGAATACGGAAAAAAGTCACGCCAAAAATTGAGCAGGGATGCCGATCCGTTATGTGCATCCCTGATCAGTGCTCGGCGGGACGCACAGACGGATGCAATACAAAAAGCGTCGCGGATACGGAAAAAAGTCACGCCAAAAATTGAGCAGGGATGCCGATCCGTTATGTGCATCCCTGATCAGCGCTCGGCGGGACGCACAGACGGCTCGATACAAAAAGTGTTGCGAATACGGAAAAAAGTCATGCCAAAAATTGACCACGGAGGCAGATACATTATGTGCATCCCTGATCAGCGCTCGGCGGGACGCATGGACAGATGAGATACAAGAAGCGTCAGGGATATGGGAAAAAAAAGTCCCGCTGAAAACTGACCACGGATGCAGATCCGTTATCTGCATCTCTGATCAGCGCTTGGCGGGACGCACGGATGGATGAGGTGTAAAAATGGACAGGATACAAGAAAAAAAAAAAGTTATACTCACAGTACCAAGAGGATCACTGACCAGAGGAACTGCAGAGGAACAAGAAGGCAGTGAGATGGACAACTTTACACGAGCAGCAGGCAGGACGTTGGACAGATCAGCAGAAGGACCCAGCGATGGAGGCAGATGTGATCGGGCCAGTGAAGACCTCGGACGACCCGAGAAGGCAGGTAAGAGGACGTCGGGGAGGGGGGGGCAGAGAGGGAGAGCAGAGGGGGCGGAGAAGCAAAGGCAGAAGGAAGGAACTTTGGAAGCAGAATAGAGATGACAGAGGAGGCAGGCAGATCGCGTGGGGAGCAGATCGGGATGCCGGGGGGCAGATCGGGGCGTAGGAGGGCAGATCGGGGGGGCACGGGCAGGGGCCTTCACAGGAGCACGCAGGGGCCTTCACGGGAGCGCACAGGGAGCGGAATACTTACCATTGGAGCAGGAGCGGTGACATCAGAGGCGGCGGCAGCAGCGGTGGCGTGGTACCAAAAGTACCAGCCAGTGCACGCTGCAGACATGTTGGGGGAGGGTCCCCAGACCAGCACAGGCCTGGGGAGGGCGGCCACCTGCACATCACACCGCCCCACTGCACACTGATTGGAGCGATTGCGCGTCATAGCACGATCGCTCCAATCAGTGCTGCAGGGGCTGGGGGCGACATGTTTGAGATCCATCTATGATCTGCTGTAGCTGCTACAATAGATCATAGCAGGATCTCACAGTATCGCACTAATTCGGGCATTATTTTTGCCGAAATTAGTGCGAACGATGTGGTTGGCGGTTCAGATTTGAACAGCCAATCACATCGATCGCCTATGGGGGGTGGCAATGCCACCCCCCCTGGGGTCAAGCAAAGGTCCCCTGCTGTAAGAAACAGCAGGGGACATCATTTGAAAGCCGTTGCTATGGCCACGGCAATCAAATGAAGTTTAGGCAGTAAAATTACGTCCCTGGTCGTTAAGTCACGTTAAAATAGGACATAATTTTACTGCCCGCGGTTGTGAAGGGGTTAATGGTTGGTAGGGGACCAAATACTTATTTCTCTCTGCAAGATTTAAATAATTTATATAATTTATACAATGGGGTTTTCTGGATTTTATTTTGGATATTCTCTCTCTCATTGTTAAAATTATCCTACCCTTAAAATTATAGACTGTTCATGTCTTTATCAGTGGGCAAACGTATAAAATCAACAAGGGATCAAATACTTATTTCCTTCACTGCACTTTCATTGCCTCTACATGGCTGTGACATCCAGCTTTTCACAAGACTGTTTATTTATATTGGCACCATATCTATTTTTGTACATTTTCAATAAAGTTGTTGTGTTTTATGCATCTTGGTCCTCCTCTTCTTGGTTTCCTTAATTGGTTATCACATCTCTAATTTACAACAAGAGGTTCCTCTTTTTTCAGTGCTCTAAGTATGCAAATTGCCTGCAAATTGAGATTCTGGATTGGCTTGTATCCTAAGTCATATGGCAAGGTTCGATAAAGTTGTGATATTGACTTTCAGGATTGCTAGAGTGACACCAAAGTTCATGTCCTCATTCTCTCTGAAGAGGCAATTTGCATATTTAATTTCAAAGGAAAGCATTGCATGGCGTATAAGCCTACTTACACTGATAGCCAGGTATGTCACTCTCCACAAAAAATATATATAGATCCCTTAGATCCCTTTTCCTCACAAACCTTAAGGCCTGAATAATTAAGACTGATATCAAATGTACAGTGCTGGCCAAAAATATTGGCACCCCTGCAATTCTGTCAGATAATACTCAGTTTCTTCTTGAAAATGATTGCAATCACAAATTCTTTGGTATTATTATCTTCATTTATTTTGCTTGCAATGAAAAAACGCAAAAGAGAATGAAACAAAAATCAAATCATTGATCATTTCACACAAAACTCCAAAAATGGGCCAGACAAAAGTATTGGCACCCTAAGCCTAATACTTGGTTGCACAACCTTTAGCCAAAATAACTGCGAACAACCGCTTCCGGTAACCATCAATGAGTTTCTTACAATGCTCTCCTGGAATTTTAGACCATTCTTCTTTGGCAAACTGCTCCAGGTCCCTGAGATTTGAAGGGTGCCTTCTCCAAACTGCCATTTTGAGATCTCTAAACTGGTGTTCTATAGGATTCAGGTCTGGACTCATTGCTGTCCACTTTAGTAGTCTCCAGTGCTTTCATCTCATTTTCTAATGCTTTTTGAAATGTGTTTTGGGTCATTGTCCTGCTGGAAGACCCATGACCTCTGAGGAAGACCCAGCTTTCTCACACTGGGCCCTACATTATGCTGCAAAATTTGTTGGTAGTCTTCAGACTTCATAATGCCATGCACACAGTCAAGCAGTCCAGTGACAGAGGCAGGAAAGCAACCCCAAAACATCAGGGAACATCCACCATGTTTGACTGTAGGGACCGTGTTCTTTTCTTTGAATGCCTCTTTTTTTTTTCCTGTAAACTCTATGTTGATGGCTTTTCCCAAAAAGCTCTACTTTTGTCTCATCTGACCAGAGAACATTCTTCCAAAATGTTTTAGGTTTTCTCAGGTAAGTTTTGGCAAACTCCAGCCTGGCTTTTTTATGTCTCAGGGTAAGAAGTGGGGTCTTCCTGGGTATCCTACCATACAGTCCCTTTTCATTCAGACGCCGATGGATAGTACGGGTTGACACTGTTGTACCCTTGGACTGCAGGGCAGCTTGAACTTGTTTGGATGCTAGTCGAGGTTCTTTATCCACCATCCGCATAATCTTGCGTTGAAATCTCTCATCAATTTTTCTTTTCCTTCCACATCTAGGGAGGTTAGCCACAGTGCCATGGGCTTTAAACTTCTTGATGACAGTGCGCACCGTAGACACAGGAACTTTCAGGTCTTTGGAGATGGACTTGTAGCCTTGAGATTGCTCATGCTTCCTCACTATTTGGATTCTCAAGTCCTCAGACAGTTCTTTGGTCTTCTTTCTTTTCTCCATGCTCAATGTGGTACACACAAGGACACAGGACAGAGGTCAACTTTAATCCATGTCAACTGGCTGCAAGTGTGATTTAGTTATTGCCAACACCTGTTAGGTGCCACAGGTAAGTTACAGGTGCTGTTAATTACACAAATTAGAGAAGCATCACATGATTTTTCAAACTTTTGCCAACCCCCTTTTTTATGTTTGGTGTGGAATTATATCCAATTTGGCTTTATGACAAGTCCTTTTTTTTTTTCCTTGAAGACAAATTAAATGAAAATAATAATACCAAAGAATTTGTGATTGCAATCATTTTCAAGAAGAAACTGAGCATTATCTGACAGAATTGCAGGGGTGCCAATACTTTTGGCCAGCACTGTAGTCAACAACATACAGCCCAGCTGACTTATTATTTGTGTTTGTTAGAGACAAGAGGTGGGCGCACATGAGAAATGTCATACTCATTCAATCTACTACCGTACCTATTCGGTAAATCCAATATGCTGATTCTTCTTTCCCACCACATCTGCCATTAGGGGCTTCTCATATATATATATATATATATATATATATATAATCTTATAGGAGGTTTTATGCTGAAAAGAGCTAAAACCTGCTTATCCATTAAATACAGATAATTCATTTTTTTTATGGACAGCCCTCGTAAAATTAGGCAAAATGCCTAGATCATATTACATTGATGATGACACTATTTGCATTACTTAGAGTTGAGCAAAACATTTTGGCACTGTTCTAAAAACCTACAACTTAGGCGTTACCATCCTTACAAAATCAATATGTAATACATAGACTCAAAAAATGCATTTTAATTTGCCAAGATTGAAAAAATAATAATTTCTTTAAAAACATAGAAAAGATTATTTATTGTTCTTTTATGCATTTTCAGAAACTTTGGCTTGATTGTAGACAGAATCTCTGGAGACCATATGAACACATAATATTAACCAGAATATTGTTGTTCTCATATGCAAAAATTCATCATAAGCTTCTCCCGATTAGAAAGCAACTCTGGGTCTAAGGCCCCATTAGTGGTCTGTTTTCATATACAAGTGCATCTCAATAAATTAGAATATCATCAAAAAGTTAATTTATTTCAGCAATTCAATGCAAAAAAGAAGATACATAATTATATAGAGTCATTACACACAGAGTGATCTATTTCAAGTGTTTATTTCTGTTAATGTTGATGATTAGGGCTTACAGATCTATAAGACAAGTTAACCACTTCAGTGTAATAAAATAAAAAACATAGCAAAAACTACCGTATTTTTCGGATTATAAGACGTACTAGACTAAAAGATGCAGCCCAAATTTAGAGGAGGAAGATAAAAATTTTAATATAAAATGGGGTCAGTCTTGTAGTCTTATGGTTCGTCTTATAGGCCGAAAATCACTTACCAGGGAGGGCGCGGGGTCATACGAAGCTGGCGGCGACATGAGTGGGGCGATGCTGGGAAGTGGGGGTGTCGTGGCGTTGGCAGGCAGACTCTATTGATTTCATACGACAGACAAAATGGACTTCAGGAAAATTACACTGGAAGTGGTGCATGCGCAGATCGGGATCTTGGGTCTCCAGTGCCATTTTCCTGAAGTCAATCACGTCCATTACTAGAAGATCAATGGCACCTGCCAAGCACCCCTAGTTCACTACCTCCGCATAGCCCAAGGCCCGTAGCATCGCCACACCCATTCCACCAGCAGCTTCCTGTGATCCCGCTCCACCACCCCCCAATAAGCTACCCTGATAATTCAGTTTATAAGAGGAACCCCAATTATACCCCCAATTTTGGGGGGAAAAATGAGTCTTATAATTTGAAAAATATGGTATGTCTTTTCATCATACAGCTGACAAAAAATGGGATAAAACGCAATCAAAATGTCTTATATAAATAAAAATTATAAGCTGAAAACGTCATCTTGTCTTGCAAAAAACAAACCACCATACCACTCCGTGAACAAAAAATAAAAAAGGTATAGCTCTCAGAATACAGCAATGCAAAAACCAATTTGTTTTCTATAATATTGTTTTTATGGTGTAAACGCTCCAAAATGAAAAAAATTGTAAATGTGGTATTGCTATAATCGTACTCATCTGATCACTTTTACGACACCGAGAATGGCGATAAAAAACAAAACAAAACAAAAAACAATTCCTGAATTGTTGTTTCTTCTTGATTCTGCCTCACAAAAAGTGCAATAGAAAGTGAACAAAAAATATAATGTGGCCCAAAATGGTACCAATAAAAACTCGAGCTCATCCCAGAAAAAAGAAGCCCTGACATGACTCTGTCAGCAGAAAAATAAAAAAGCTATAGATTTCAAAATTTGATGATGCCAAAAACCTTTATTTTGTAAAAAAGAGTTTTTCGTGTGGTAATAGCCAAACTTAAAAAACCTATATAAACCTGTAATCGTACTGACCTGAGAAATAAAGCCGCCGAAGCACTTATATTGCACGGTGAACGGCAAAAAACCCCCAAATAAATAAAGCCAATTCTTCAACTATTGTTAATTTATCCTGCCTCCCAAAGATTGCAGTAAGGCGTGGCTCACATTTATCCTGCGCTCTACGCTTAGATAGGAAATTCACTGTAATGAGGCAGAGGGAATCATTTTGAACTCCAGTCTGGCCTGTGTTCCGGCGGTGTCCATTTTTTCACACGTCTTTTTAAGCGTGCACAAAGGTGCAGTCAACAACAGTTTTGTTCACCTTTGAAAGGATGAACACTGTTGAACTGAGGCAAAACGGAGTCTGGAGTAACTCTGTTGCCCCATTATAGTGATTGGATCAGTCGGTGGTTTCACCTGAATTACGTATTTCGTAGATGTACATGGAAACCCTGTTGTTATTGCTCAGCACAGGCTAAATGTGAACGGATCCAAAATGTTAGACCAGAAGGATCAACGCAAAACATCTTTAAAGGGTTTTAGCGTACCGCAGAGAGATCAGCTTACAGGAGCATGGTAGGTAGCAGAAGTATTTTAGGAAAGTGTTAGTTAGGAATAGTTAAAACAAATGAAAGCGGGTCACATTAGTAATGGTAAACTCCTTTAATGAGGTCTGATGTGTGGCTGAAGTTGAATACCTAAAAGAATTGATGCTGTTTTGAAGGCACACCAAATTATTTTACTTACATTTCTCTTTTGCTCATTCACTATGCATTTGGTTAGTTGACAAAAATAAATTAACATGCATATTTTTCTAATCAATATTTCTTTGCAGCATTTTTAGCACACCTGCCTAAAATGTTTCCATAGTTCTATAATTTTGGACTCCAAAAAAATGAAAAAAGATCCAGCACTTCAAAAATACTTGTAACTTTAGTCTAACCAGTAAAAAATGGTACAGGAGGTTAAAATAGGTTTAAAAATCCTTTATAGCGGATAGACACACCCATCACTTAATTAAGCACCCAATGCATAAGTAAAATGAAACCTCTTAATCACTTCATAATAGAGAATCAAATCCGTGCCTTTCTTCAGACCTTAAGGAAAAGACCTATCTGGCATCAGGATCCAAAAAACCTCTCAATTCAGTAATGTTCTCCTCTGATCTCCTGCTCTCTGGTACAAATTGACTCTTTCAATACCACAGAACTTCATTATTAAGGTCTCAGCCTCTCAGCATCCAAATGTGTAAACTGCATGCTATTTTAAAGGGAACCTGTTTGGTGCAATATGCACCAAGAACCACGGGCGGATATTGCTAATCCCTGCCTAACCATCCCTGTATCTAGTAGCATAGATAAAGAGATCTTTAGAAAAAATATTCATATGTTAATGAGGCCAGCGACTAGTCACAAGGGTGTTAGTTCCTTGACTAGTTGGCTCTCTTAGCATGTAAGTACCCCCTGAGAGCCGTAAACAGTCTGTGACGCCACCCACGGTGTGTGGTGAAGTGTGGCATCACCACTGCTGTTGTGGGGCTCCCGGGGGCGATGGGATGGCAGCTGGATGTTAACCCCTCCGTGGGTAGGGATGGATGCCCCGGGGCCCAGTGTCTCTGTGCTGAGGCTGGTGATTGCAGGGGCCGGCGCGCCTGGTCAGACCGGGGAATGTTAGTTTACTCATGATTGAATGAATCACACAAGTCCAATGGTAAACCAAGGTGCTGGTGGTCGGCCGCCGCGGCTGGGTGTATTCTGGTCCCACACCCGGGCTGATGGTCAGTGTCACTTTCCTCTGCACTGTGTTTTTGGTGTCGTGGACTTCCCGGTGTGAAACACTGGCATCCGCTCCCGGTACTTTGGTTGGCAGCCATGCCCGCTGATGCTGGCCCTTGGGATCTACCGGGCCCTGGCGGATGCCCTATCCCCCACAGTGGGCTGTTGTCTGCTTTTGGGACTTTGGTTGGGACAGGACCTAAAATCCTGCCCTCAATTGGTTAATTAGCTAGGAGGTTGGTTCCGGTCCTGGCTTCAGGGTCCAAGTACCCCCTCTGTGCACGGTTTCCGGGTTGTTTCTCCGGTGTCGGTACTGGCAGGCTCCAACCCTGCACCGGTCCACCTCGGATCTCCGGCAGCCATCTTCCCGTCTCTTGACAGACAAGGACCACCGTCTGCCACCTAGCCAATACACCGGGGCTCCAACCACGACGCCTTTCCTTTCTGACTCCGCACTTCACTTTCTCCTCTCAACTCCTCCACTCCACTAGTCTGACTCCTTTCCACTTGAACTCCAACGTCCAACTCTCTACGTACAACTCTGCTTTTCCCTGCCCTGGGTTCTTCAGACCCCTAGGTGGGCGTTCTCCATCCGCCTGGTCCCGCCCCCTGGTGTGCCTTTCCTACCCTGGGGGGGTGTTTTGTTGGCTGGTGTCACCCTGTGTGAGAAGGTGTTATGCAGAGGCCTATTCTGTGTGACCACCTGGCGGTGCCAGTGCGTCACATATGGTGTACGCATCCCGGCTTCAAACTGGTGTAGTGCACATTGTAGGGACATTGGGTCAGTGGGTGCTCTCATCCGCTGGCCCGGCCGCCTTTAGAAAGACAGCATGGCCCAGGGCTCATCCCAACTGAACGCCCGACCTCCTTAACCATGGGCGGAACCCTACTCAGACAACACAGGGTGAGGGAATCCCAATATTAAGACTTTATTGTATCCCCAAACAATTAACAGCACATAACCAGCAAAACACACAAATGTAACAGGCAACAGAGTCTCACCCTTCCACTGGCTCACCAAGGATTAGAATGTCCGTGCCTCAGAGCTTCCAGGGCTACTTACTCCAATCCAGCAGAACCCCGCTTTCGGCGGGCACCCACTGAGAATGGAATAACGCCAGATTTAGGAAGCTGGCTGAGCTCTGGAACATCTGTAGTCAGGTGACTGGATTATCCCAACCTGGGTTTCTTCCTTAAGTAGTCTCTGGTATGATGACATAATCCTGGCAGCCGGAGTCGAAATCCCTAGACTGCGGTTACGGTCTCCAATTGGAATTGGAGTCCCTAGATTGAAGCCATGTAGCCAAGTGATCCTCTAGTCTGAGCCAAAGTCCCTAGACCGAGTCCACAAGGCATCCTGGTTCTAATTAACCCGATGTGTGCTGTAACTAGGAGAGCAGGGAGCCAGCGCTCAGTGTGCGCTGCTCCCTGCTCTCTGCATGTGTAGCTGCGTGCGCTGGTAACCAAGGTAAATATCGGGTTGGTTACCCGATATTTACCTTAGTTACCAAGCGCAGCATCTTCCACGCGGCGCTGGGGGCTGGTCACTGGTTGCTGGTGAGCTCACCAGCAACTCGTGTAGCGACACTCCAGCGATCCCTGCCAGGTCAGGTTGCTGGTGGGATCGCTGGAGCGTCGCAGTGTGACATCTCACCAGCAACCTCCTAGCAACTTACCAGCGATCCCTATCGTTGTTGGGATCGCTGGTAAGTTGCTTAGTGTGACTGGACTTTAAGAGTCTTGTAGAACAATGAGGGATTATGCCTCATCTATAAACAAACGGTCTTCATGTCTGGCTGAATTTTAAGAGAGTTAACCCATTCCGGGTTGTCCATGTCGTCACACACATGATCGGAAGTCCGGAGACGTTCTGATAGTGTGCATTCATTAGCATGTTAGCACACCCCTGTGGGCGTGCTAACATGCTAAGGGGACCGACTAGTCGAGGGAACTAACGCCCTTGCGACTAGTCCCTGGCATTATTAGCATATTATGAGGAATCTTTAGAAATCCCTTTTCTAAAGATCTCTTTATCTACGCTACTAGATAGAGGGACATTAGGCAGAGATTAGAAATATGCACCCAGAACTGCTTGTGGTTATAAGTATTTTTGAAGTGATGAATCTTTTTTCAGGAACAGGTGAGCTGGTATTTTTTTCTTGTTTTTAATTTTGGACTGTTTATGAAAAAGCTGTGCCTTCTAAGTTCCTTCAAACACTGTGTGCAAGTGTAACTGTAAGAATTGATGCTGTTTTGAAAGGAAATTGAGGTCACACCAATTAATGATTTGATTTAGATTTCTCTTTTGTTCAATTACTTTGCATTTTGTTAGTTACTAAAAATAAAGTATTAACATTTCCATTTTTTAAAACATTTTTACTTTACAGATTTTTTTCTGAACCTGCACAGCACTGTTTGTTAAAAAATAATAATAGCATATACTCCGGTACCTTTAAATCCCCAACTAGTGGGAGATAGTGGTGTAATAAACTGAGTTTCAAAACACTGGGGCAAATTTATCATAAAAACATTAAAAATATGGCATTCAGCCCCTATATCACTTTTCCTACCATTTTGTAGGAAATTGTCATAGAAATATTAGAGGCTTTAGAGTTGGATCATTTAACCCCTCCACCACCCGGCAATTTTCCATTTTTGGTTTTCTTTGTTTCCTCCTTTTCTTCCAAAAGCCATAACTTTTTTTATTTTTTTGACAATATAGCCATATGAAAGCTTGTATTTTGCGGGATGGCTTGTACTTTTGAATGACACCATTCATACTGCCCTATATTGTACTGGAAAATAGGAAGAAAATTCCAAGTGCAGTAAAATGACAAAAAAAATATGCAATTCCATGATTTGTTTTTGGGTTTCTTATTTATCATGTTCAATATATGGCCTCCTGAGGAAGTGGATCATGAAACGTATGTTGGGGTGGCGGGACCGGACGGAGCTCTATTTAACATCCTTGCAAGTCTCTGCTCATCATAGGGCAACTTTTCCTCTAATTCTATATAGCCATCTAATTCTATATAAACTAGGAATTATATATCTTAGTTAATCTAGTGTCTCTTTATGCAGTGTCTTTAAATCATTACTGTGCCTGTATATGTGCAATAGATAGAGTGGAATTTTGTCCAGCCTCTTTATATACTGTGATTAATAGACGCAAGCTTTTTACATCATGTGCAAATTTATGCTAAGCACATAGATATTTTATAATATTTTGTTTTATACCTTGATCTCACGCACATAACTCTTTATGCAGTGTATTTGAACCCCTATTGTGCCTGTACAGTATATGTGCAATATATAGAGTGTCATATTTCCAGTCTCATATAGTGTGATCTGTACATATAAGCACTTTATATCATACACAGTTTACATTGAGTACATAGACACGCTATAATAATTTATCCTATATTTTGATTTTAAGCACTAGAGTTGAGCGCGGTTCGCGGTTCGTGGTTCTCCAGTTCTAGGCTCGAGTGATTTTTGGGCTGTTCGAGATCGAACTAGAACTCGAGCTTTTTGCTAAAAGCTCGATAGTTCTAGAAACGTTCGAGAACGGTTCTAGCAGCAAAAAGCAGGGCTTTTTACAGCTGCAGTGTGCAGGAGCCATCGCTGGCAGCCTGCCAGAAGCTGGTAACCAAGATAAACATCGGGTATCCAAGCAAAGCGCTTGGTTAGTAACCCGATGTTTATCTTAGTTACGTGCAGGAAGCCCACACTTCCCGCTCAGCTCGCTCCGCCCCCTCCTGCCCGCGGCATGTATACATACATATACACACACACACACACACACTCTCACACACGCACCCCCCCTCCCCCCCCCCCGCTCGGCTTACCTGCGGTGGTGAAGTCCCGCCATCCAGACCTCAGCGCTGTCACTGTCCTCCATGGCCGCCGCTTGTCACATCACCTCTCGCTTCCCACCCGAGACGTCACGGACCTCTCGCGATACTTGATGTGAAGGCGCCGGTCATTGACCTCAGTGACAGGGGCTGTCGGCAGTGCTGGAGATCAGCGCAGGTAATGTACCTCGCTGACAGCAGCACTTGTCATGCCCTGCAGTGACCTGGGCTGACCCATTGATGTTAGCTCAGGTCACTGCATTGCTCTCCCAGCCAATGGGGAACATCCTGCTCTTCATTGACTGGGACAGTGTGGATCGTCATGGCAACCCCTTGGATTACACCAGACCTGGATTTGTTTTTCATTCTAATAAATTGGTTAAAGAGGGAATGTTTTGGGGAGTGTTTTTTCAAATAAAAATGTGTTTGTCGTCTATTTTTGTTTATTACTGACTGGGTTGGTGATGTCGGGTATCTGATAGACGCCTGACCTCACCAACCCCAGGGCTTGATGCCAGGTGACATTACACATCTGGTATTAACCCCATATATTACCCCGTTTGCCACCGCACCAGGGCGCGGGATGAGCTGGGGCGAAGCACCAGGATTGGCGCATCTAATGGATGCGCCACTTCTGGGGCGGCTGCGGCCTGCTATTTTTAGGCTGGGGAGATTCCAATAACCATGGACCTCCCTAGTCTGAGAATATCAGGCCCCAGCTGTCTGCTTTACCTTGGCTGGTGATCCAATTTTGGGGGACCCCTACGTGTTTTTTTTTTTAATTATTTATTTAATTTAAAATAACAGCGTGGGGTGCCCTCAGTTTTGGATTACCAGCCAAGGTGAGGTTGCCAGCTGTGGTCTGCAGGCTGCAGCCGTCTGCTTTACCCTAGCTGGCTACAAAACTAGGGGGAACCCTGCGTCATTTTTTTTTCATTTTTTTGGCTAAATACAAAGCTAAGCATCCCTTAGTGCCACATGAAAGGTACCAAAGGGTGTTCCACTTTTTCTCCATTTTTTTCTCCACTTTTTCTCCATTTTTTTCTCCACTTATTCTCCACTTTTTCTCCTCTTATTCTCCACTTTTTCTCCACTTTTTCTCCTCTTATTCTCCACTTTTTCTCCACTTTTTCTCCACTTTTTCTCCATTTTTTTCTCCACTTTTTCTCCACTTTTTCTCCACTTTTTCTCCACTTTTTCTCCACTTTTTCTCCTCTTATGCTCCACTTTTTCTCCACTTTTTCTCCACTTTTTCTCCACTTTTTCTCCACTTTTTCTCCTCTTATGCTCCACTTTTTCTCCACTTTTTCTCCACTTTTTTCTCCACTTTTTCTCCTCTTATGCTCCACTTTTTCTCCACTTTTTCTCCTCTTATGCTCCACTTTTTCTCCACTTTTTCTCCTCTTATGCTCCACTTTTTCTCCACTTTTTCTCCACTTTTTCTCCACTTTTTTCTCCACTTTTTCTTCTCTTATGCTCCACTTTTTCTCCACTTTTTCTCCTCTTAATCTCCACTTTTTCTCCACTTTTTCTCCACTTTTTCTCCACTTTTTTCTCCACTTTTTCTCCTCTTATGCTCCACTTTTTCTCCACTTTTTCTCCACTTTTTCTCCTCTTATGCTCCACTTTTTCTCCACTTTTTCTCCTCTTATGCTCCACTTTTTCTCCACTTTTTCTCCTCTTAATCTCCACTTTTTCTCCTCTTATGCTCCACTTTTTCTCCACTTTTTCTCCACTTTTTTCTCCACTTTTTCTCCTCTTATGCTCCACTTTTTCTCCACTTTTTCTCCACTTTTTCTCCACTTTTTCTCCTCTTATACTCCACTTTTTCTCCACTTTTTCTCCACTTTTTTCTCCACTTTTTCTCCTCTTATGCTCCACTTTTTCTCCACTTTTTCTCCACTTTTTCTCCTCTTATGCTCCACTTTTTCTCCACTTTTTCTCCACTTTTTTCTCCACTTTTTCTCCTCTTATGCTCCACTTTTTCTCCACTTTTTCTCCTCTTATGCTCCACTTTTTCTCCACTTTTTCTCCTCTTATGCTCCACTTTTTCTCCACTTTTTCTCCTCTTATGCTCCACTTTTTCTCCACTTTTTCTCCACTTTTTCTCCACTTTTTTCTCCACTTTTTCTTCTCTTATGCTCCACTTTTTCTCCACTTTTTCTCCTCTTAATCTCCACTTTTTCTCCACTTTTTCTCCACTTTTTCTCCACTTTTTTCTCCACTTTTTCTCCTCTTATGCTCCACTTTTTCTCCACTTTTTCTCCACTTTTTCTCCTCTTATGCTCCACTTTTTCTCCACTTTTTCTCCTCTTATGCTCCACTTTTTCTCCACTTTTTCTCCTCTTAATCTCCACTTTTTCTCCTCTTATGCTCCACTTTTTCTCCACTTTTTCTCCACTTTTTTCTCCACTTTTTCTCCTCTTATGCTCCACTTTTTCTCCACTTTTTCTCCACTTTTTCTCCACTTTTTCTCCTCTTATACTCCACTTTTTCTCCACTTTTTCTCCACTTTTTTCTCCACTTTTTCTCCTCTTATGCTCCACTTTTTCTCCACTTTTTCTCCACTTTTTCTCCTCTTATGCTCCACTTTTTCTCCACTTTTTCTCCTCTTATGCTCCACTTTTTCTCCACTTTTTCTCCACTTTTTCTCCTCTTAATCTCCACTTTTTCTCCTCTTATGTTCCACTTTTTCTCCACTTTTTCTCCACTTTTTCTCCTCTTATGCTCCACTTTTTCTCCACTTTTTCTCCACTTTTTTCTCCACTTTTTCTCCTCTTATGCTCCACTTTTTCTCCACTTTTTCTCCTCTTATGCTCCACTTTTTCTCCACTTTTTCTCCTCTTATGCTCCACTTTTTCTCCACTTTTTCTCCTCTTATGCTCCACTTTTTCTCCACTTTTTCTCCACTTTTTTCTCCACTTTTTCTCCTCTTATGCTCCACTTTTTCTCCACTTTTTCTCCTCTTATGCTCCACTTTTTCTCCACTTTTTCTCCTCTTATACTCCACTTTTTCTCCACTTTTTCTCCACTTTTTTCTCCACTTTTTCTCCTCTTATGCTCCACTTTTTCTCCACTTTTTCTCCACTTTTTCTCCTCTTATGCTCCACTTTTTCTCCACTTTTTCTCCTCTTATGCTCCACTTTTTCTCCACTTTTTCTCCTCTTAATCTCCACTTTTTCTCCTCTTATGCTCCACTTTTTCTCCACTTTTTCTCCACTTTTTCTCCTCTTATGCTCCACTTTTTCTCCACTTTTTTCTCCACTTTTTCTCCTCTTATGCTCCACTTTTTCTCCACTTTTTCTCCTCTTATGCTCCACTTTTTCTCCACTTTTTCTCCTCTTATGCTCCACTTTTTCTCCACTTTTTCTCCACTTTTTTCTCCACTTTTTCTCCTCTTATGCTCCACTTTTTCTCCACTTTTTCTCCACTTTTTCTCCTCTTATGCTCCACTTTTTCTCCACTTTTTCTCCTCTTATGCTCCACTTTTTCTCCACTTTTTCTCCTCTTAATCTCCACTTTTTCTCCTCTTATGCTCCACTTTTTCTCCACTTTTTCTCCACTTTTTCTCCACTTTTTTCTCCACTTTTTCTCCTCTTATGCTCCACTTTTTCTCCACTTTTTCTCCACTTTTTCTCCTCTTATGCTCCACTTTTTCTCCACTTTTTCTCCACTTTTTTCTCCACTTTTTCTCCTCTTATGCTCCACTTTTTCTCCACTTTTTCTCCACTTTTTTCTCCACTTTTTCTCCTCTTATGCTCCACTTTTTCTCCACTTTTTTCTCCACTTTTTTCTCCACTTTTTCTCCACTTTTTCTCCTCTTATGCTCCACTTTTTCTCCACTTTTTCTCCTCTTATGCTCCACTTTTTCTCCACTTTTTCTCCTCTTATGCTCCACTTTTTCTCCACTTTTTCTCCTCTTATGCTCCACTTTTTCTCCACTTTTTCTCCACTTTTTTCTCCACTTTTTCTCCTCTTATGCTCCACTTTTTCTCCACTTTTTCTCCACTTTTTCTCCTCTTATGCTCCACTTTTTCTCCACTTTTTCTCCTCTTATGCTCCACTTTTTCTCCACTTTTTCTCCTCTTAATCTCCACTTTTTCTCCTCTTATGCTCCACTTTTTCTCCACTTTTTCTCCACTTTTTTCTCCACTTTTTCTCCTCTTATGCTCCACTTTTTCTCCACTTTTTCTCCACTTTTTCTCCTCTTATGCTCCACTTTTTCTCCACTTTTTCTCCACTTTTTTCTCCACTTTTTCTCCTCTTATGCTCCACTTTTTCTCCACTTTTTCTCCACTTTTTTCTCCACTTTTTCTCCTCTTATGCTCCACTTTTTCTCCACTTTTTCTCCACTTGTTCTCCACTTTTTCTCCACTTTTTTCTCCACTTTTTCTCCTCTTATGCTCCACTTTTTCTCCACTTTTTCTCCACTTTTTCACCGTTCTTTTTCTATGGTCAGTCTACCCATTAGCTCTGCCATGCATACTGTAGCTCTACACCTACTGCACATGTTACTTTATGATTGACATCTCTTTCGTACCAGAGCTGTCTAAGCCTACTCTGACCCCATATTTGTCATTACTATATTGTCCTTGTACTGTATTATGACATTTGTATCATGTGTTTCATTTCTTGCTGTGTTGCAATTTTTTTGCTGCATCCCAATTGTACCTCTACATTGTTCGAGTTTATGTTATTGTTCTCTCACTCTTATGTGATACTGATTATTGTCATTTTTCATGATTACATGCAGATAAGTCCAATCTGACGAAGGCTCAGGCCGAAACGTCATTTGTAACTTGTTTTGGACAAAAACATATATGCTTATGAAAAAAAAAATGTTCTTAATACGGACCAATAAAGAGTGATTTTGCATTACTATCCATTGGGACTTACTGACTTAGTCTGGGAGATTTAGAGTGCCGAGGTTACTCACTAATTTTATCTATTATTACCTCTGAGCACCTATATACCAGTGAGCAGAGCTTCCTCTACAGTAGTTCTCCTGATTAGGCATGCCCTTACCTCATGAGCAGGGCATTGCAGCTTTGGTAGCAACCATTATGACATGGACTCTGCTGCTGTGGACCCGGGGAGAGTGAGTGCAGATTCATTGCACCCACACTCCTCACATGAAGGGTCCGCACTCCTAGAAAATGGGGGATACGTTCCCTGAGTGTCTCCCCCCCATATTCTAGACGGTCCAGAGTCGTCGTGGGACCCCTTTATTTTTTTTCTTACAATAAATTGGTGAAAGAGGAAATGTTTTGGGGACTGTTTTTTCAAATAAATTTCTTTTGTCGATTTTTTGTTTTTGTTAGTACTGACAGTTTATGATGTTGGGTATCTAATAGACGCCATGACATCACAAACTGCTGGGCTTGATCTCAGGTGACTTTACAGCTAGTATCAACCCGATTTATTACCCCGTTTGCCACTGCACCAGGGCACGGGATGAGCTGGGGTGAAGCGCCAGGATTGGCGCATCTAGTGGATGCGCCACGTCTGGGGTGCCTGCGGCCTGCTATTTTTAGGCTGTGAAGGCCCAATAACTATGGACCTTCCCACCCTGAGAATACCAGACCACAGCTGTCCGCTTTACCTTGGCTGGTGATCCAATTTGGGGGGGACCCTACTTTTATTGTGTAATTATTAATATTTATAAAATAATTATAAAAAAGAGCCTGAGGGGACCTCCACATTGGATCCCCAACCACGGTAAAGCTGCCAGCTGTGGTTTTCAGGCTACAGCCGTCTGCTTTACCCTAGCTGGCTATCAAAAATGGGGGGACCCAACGTAATTTTTTTTTTTAACTATTTTTTAAATAGAAAAAATTAATGGGCTTCCCTGTATTTTGATTGACAACCAAGGTAACGGCAGGCAGATGGGGGTGGCAACCCATAGCTGTCTGTTTTATCTGCGCTGAGAATCAAAAATACCGCGGAGCGCTACGTCATTTTTTTAAAGATTTATTTTTACAGCACTGTGATGTCCAGCAATCAAAATACAGGGAAGCCCATTTTATTTTTAGTTATTTAAATAAATAATTAAAAAAAATATATATGGGCTCCCGCTGCATTTTTTGTATTGCTAGCTAAGGGTAATCCAAGCAGCTACTGGCTGCTAACCCCCACTGCTTGGTGTTACCTTCACTGGCAATGGAAAATCCAGGGAAGCATTTTTTATTTTTTTTGCCAAAAAACTACAAAAAAAGGACGTGAGCTTCGCCATATTTTTGTATGCTAGCCAGGTATAGCAGGCAGGTGCTGGAAGAGTTGGATACAGCGCCAGAAGATGGCGCTTCTATGAAAATGCCATTTTCTGAGGTGGCTGCAGACTGCAATTCGCAGCAGTGGGGCCCAGAAAGCTCAGGCCAACCGGTGGTGCGGATTCCAATCCCCAGCTGCCTAGTTGTACCTGGCTGGACACAAAAATGGGGCAAAGCCTACGTCATTTGTTTTCTAATTATTTCATGAAATTCATGAAATAATAAAAAAAGGGCTTCCCTTTATTTTTGGTTCCCAGACGGGTACAAATAGGCAACTGGGGGTTGGGGGCAGCCGTACCTGCCTGCTGTACCTGGCTAGCATACAAAAATATGGCGAAGCCCACATAATTTTTTCAGGGGGCAAAAAAATTCTGCATACAGTCCTGGATGGAGTATGCTGAGCCTTGTAGTTCTGCAGCTGCTGTCTGTCTGTATGGAGAAGAGCAGACAGCAGCTGCAGAACTACAAGGCTCAGCATACTCCATCCAGGACTGTATGCAGAAGTTTTTTGCCCACCAAAAAAATGACGTGGGCTTCGCCATATTTTTGTATGCTAGCCAGGTACAGCTGGCAGCCACGGGCTGCCTCCAACCCCCAGTTGCCTATTTGTACCCGGCTGGGAACCAAAAATATAGGGAAGCCCGTTTTTTTTAATTATTTCACTTATTTCATGAAATAATTAAAAAACAAATGACGTGGGCTTCGCCCTATTTTTGTGTCCAGCCGGGTACAACTAGGCAGCTGGGGATTGGAATACGCAGCACAGGTTAGCCCGAGGTTTGTGGGCGCCTCTGCTGCGGATTTCAGTCCGCAGCCGTCCCAGAAAATGGCGCTCTCATAGAAGCGCCATCATCTGGCGCTGTATCCAACTCTTCCAACAGCCCTGGAGCCGGGTGGCTTGTTGGGTAATCATGAGTTAATACTGGCTTTGTTTTACTAGCCAGTATTAAGCCAGAGATTCTTAATGTCAGGCACGTTTGACCCGGCCATTAAGAATCTCCAATAAAGGGTTAAAAAAAAGACACCACACAGAGGAAAAATACTTTAATAGAAATAAATACACAGACACATTAGAGACTCCATCTTTATTACCCCCTGTCAGCCCTCCACGACCCTGCTCTTCTGTCTTCTTTCTTTCTAGTGTAGTAGTAGTGACGATTGTAGTGAGGAAGGATGAGATTCACCAGCTCATCACTTGGGGCTGGGGAACCTCCATCCTCACTACAATGCTCACTACAATCGTGCAGCAGCGTGCAGCCTTCACTCCGTGAGTGATCACTGCTGGCTGCTAGCGGTAACGCTGACAGACGCGTTACCATAGCAACGGTGCTCTCGGAGCCGCGGTTAGCGGTGACGTCACCGCTAACTGCGTTGCTATGGCAACGGTGATCTCCGTTAATGACCGGCTGTGTCAGCCGGTCCCTAACGGAACGGGGAGTCGACCGTGTGCTAGAGCATGTCGCCGGTACACGGCGATACACATATGTGCACCGTGTACCGGAGAGATGCACTCGCAGGTCCTACATGACGTGTCATAGTCATGTGACCAGTCTGTAGCCAATGAGATAATAGCCACATGACTGGTCACATGGCTATTTTGACGTCACGATAGGTCCTGCATCTCTGCTGGCAGTGCAGGTCACCGGGAGGATTCAGCGATCATCGGATGGAATAGCGGCAGGAGACAGAGTGCAGAAGGGATCGCGAGGACCGGTAAGTGTTATGGCAATGTTTATTAACTGTTTGTGTACATTTATAATGCATTTTTATGTGTTTGTGATTGCCTCCCATTATAGCCTATACGTTCGAGTTCGGTTCGTCGAACGTTCGACGAACTGAACTCGAACGAGACCTCCGTTCGGCGAACCACCTCGAGCCGAACCGCGACCGGTTCGCTCATCTCTATTAAGCACATGACACTTTAACATATACTTTTTATGTAGAGCTTACATTTATATTTTGAATTTGGATTTCTGTAACTTTAAGTGAATCTATTTGCCTCTGTCCGTACCCATACATACCTCATCATATTTATTAGAGTCATCTTTATTGATCTGTATTTTAATTTTTGTCAATAAAAATGAATATTTTAGGTCTTAAACTTTATTTGTCATGTTGTTTAGTATGTGATTAAGTTCATTAACCTCTATAAAATTGAAAAAGGGTACATAGCTCTAACATTAGAAAACATGATAACTGCAACCTGCAGGCCACACTGACAAAGCTGCAGATGTGAGAGTGGTGACATCAGTAAGTCCCAGTTGTCAGCACCCATGGTACCCCAGCTGTCATCTCAGGTGAACTCATTGAACTCAGTGAACTCCCCTGAGATGAGCTAATTGAACTCTATGCTGGATTACTGGATTAGGCTATGGGCACACATTGACTATTTGGTTGCAGAAATTTGTGCTCCAAACCTGCATCTCCTGGTGCGTTTTTTTGCCAGGAGATGCATATTTGGTGTAGAAATTTCTGCAATCAAATACTCAACATGAGCACATAGCTTAATCCGGTAATCCAGCATTGAGTTCAATAAGTTCACCTCAGATGAGCTCACCTAAGGACACAGCTGGGGTACCGTGGGAACCACAAGCTGTAACCTCAGGTGAACTCACTGACGTCACCGCTCTCACAACTGCGGCTTCGTCACTGTGTCCCGCAGGCCACAGTGATCGGTCACATTTTCTAATGTGACCGCGCACTGCAGACTCCAGATGTAGCAGTGCTGAGATCATTGTGGGATTTTGTGGAATAGATTACGTTTTGAGGGTTAAGAAATTCACGAAATAATGTTTTTTGTTGTTTTTTTTTTAAATAAAGGATTTTTTCTATGTTTTGTGTTTATTTTTTTATTTACATGAATAGTAATAGGAGGTCTCATACCCATTACTAATGTAGGGCTTTGTGGCAGCTGTGTTTTTTCCCCTTATGTAACCCCTATTGCCACTGCTCCAGGTCAATTGGTATGACCCCGGTAAAGTGCCAGAATTGGTGCATTTAATGGTTGAGACAATTCTGAGATGGCTGCTATTTCTAGGCTAGCAAGGGCATAATAACCATGGGCCTCCCCAACCCTAGAATACCAGTCCACAGCTATCTGCTTTATCTTGGCTGGGAATCAAAATTCAGGGGGACTTCACGGGGGACTTAATTTTTAAATTATTTATTTCATTTAAAATAAAAATGCATGGGGTCCCTCATATGCTGATACACACCAACAATAAAGCACACACCTGGAGGCTACAGCCTCCAACTGTCTGCTTTATCTGCAGGGGGGAAAGCACATAATTTTTTCCCATTTATTTATTTATTTATTTTTACTTTTCACTTCGTGGACCCAGACAGCTAGAATGAGGGCAATCAATCACAGATGTCAGCACAGATGGTGGGGGGGCAGTTTGACTGCAACCAATCACAGATGCTGTCTCAGACGGTGGTGGGGGAAGCAGTGAATGTTCATAAGGTTTAATGAGCAAACTCAGAAGCAGTGTGACAGCAGCGCGGACACCCGGTAAGTATAATTGCCCTACTTTAATCATCATTTTGCCTCCTTTTGCAGTTCTCTAGCTGCTCATCCAGGAGGCTGAAGGTGAAAAGTAGCACAAACGTCCCTGAGAAGTCCGTGTTTGGGGTCCGTGCACAAAACACTAGGTGCCTGGTAGAGACCCCAAACTTTACAGTTCAGGTTGCTCATCGTTATACTTGAAATAATACACAAAGTGCCCTGAACACGTATTGGGGAAACTGAGCAAAAACTATAAATGAGGATGAATCTACACAGGCACACTATAAGCCATGAGCTGGATACACCTGTGGGAAAACATTTCACTGGACCTTGACACAATATGGCAGATTTAAAAGATCTGATACTGAAAGGTCATTTCTAGGATGATAGAGAAAATTCTGGGAATTCAAGCTGATAAGAATGTTCCAGTCAACATGGGACTCAACTTAAGACCTGAATTTATGACTCACTACATGGACACACTTCACATCTCCACCACACTGACTCCAGATAACTAAGACACCACTAAAGGCCACGTCTCACTAAGCAACTTTGTGACGCAACAGCGATTTCGTTATGTGTGTCATCCAGCAACGACCTGGCCCCTGCTGTGAGGTCGTCGGTTGTTGCTGAATGTCCTGGACCATTTTCTTCAAAGGCGATGTCCTGCTGGGCAGGATGCATCGCTATGTTTGACACTGTGTGACAGGGTCCCAATGACAGCAGAGATCGTTATACAGGTCGCTACTGTGACCTGTATCGTTACTGAGCCGTTGGTAAGGTCTGACTGTGTGACATCTCACCAGCGACCTCCCAGCGACTTACCAGCGATCCTTATCAGGTCGCATCGTTTTCGGGATCGCTGGTAAGTCGCTAAATGTGATGGGGGCTTTACTCTACCTCTCCATTTGTAACAAAAACCTTAATTTGACTTCCTTGGTATATCTTTAGTAGGTTTCACCCCATCTTTCCCATGCACAAACATGTGGTTAAAAATATCTCTTAAAGGGAACCTGTCATCAGATTTGGCGACTTTAAGCTGTGTTCATCACCACTGAGCTCTTATATGCAGTATTGCAGAATACTGTATATAAGAGCCCAGGCCATGCCGTATAATGTAAAAACACACTTTTATAACACTCACCTATGGGCCGTCCGGTCCAATGGGTGTCACTGCTCTCCGGTCCGGCACCTCCTCTCACCCGTCCAGCGCTTCCTCTCTGCTGTGATCTTCGTCCTCCTTATATCCAGCCCAGGCTGGCATTGCGGTCCTGCGCAGGCACACTTTCATCTGCGCTGCTGAGGGCCAGACTGGAGAAAGGAGGCGCTGGACTGGAGAACAGTGACTCTAATCGGACCGGACCACCCCCCAGGTGAGTATTATAAAAATCTTTTTTACGTTATGCAGCACGGCCTGGGCTCTTTTGGGCAATTCGTTCTTGCCTTACATCTTTGTCTACCTACCACACCATACTGCGAACTCACCATACTATTGTTATATTGTGGTTATGCGCACCTTTTTCTAGGTTATTTTGATATGTAGAGGGCCATGATCATCAGGGGGTCTACTTGTCTGTGAGCTGCAAGAAGCAGCTTCAGGGGCCGTCTGTGTAGCGCCCCTGAGGCTCCAGTCACCACAGAGGTACTGCACCTCAGCCAGAGGTGTGGTATCCCATTTCCGAGTAAGGAGGAAGCTTCAGGTCATTGCACACATACACAGACACTCTCTTTATTTAGCAACCCTCCATTAGGCCGTAGTTAGGGCATGTTGCACCTTTGCTGTCGCCTTAGGTAAGTGTCGCGGGCGGCGGGGCGCTGCGCTCACTAACGCTCGGGTCCGGCGCTGCTGCTGCTGCTCAGTGGCTCGAGCGGTGGGCCGGATCCGGGGACTCGAGCGGCGCTCCTCGCCCGTGAGTGAAAAGGGGGTGGTTTGTTTGGGGATTTAGTCCGTGACGCCACCCACGGGTTGTGGTGAAGATGGGCACCACCGCTGCTGGTGACGGGGATCCCGGGAGCGATGGTAGGGAGCAGATGGGATGTTGTTTTCCCCCTCTGTGGGTAGGGGTTGGTGGTCCTGGGGCCCGGTGGTGTGACGGGGAGGCAGGGTCGGTGAGGTGCAGGGTTGCCTGTGTGTGCTTAGCTTCACTCCGTTCCCCGGTCCGGTACCGGTGGGCCACCGCCCAGCCCCGATCCTTATGGCTCTGCGGAGTTCCACCAACTCCTGCAGACAGCCACCACCTGGGCTCCAACCCAGACACTCGCAGTACTAGACCTCTCACTTTCACCTCCAAACTCTATCTATCTGCTTTTCCCACCTCCAGGCCTGTGAACTCCTCGGTGGGCGGGGCCAACCACCTGGCTCCGCCCCACCTGGTGTGGACATCAGACCCTGGAGGGAGGCAACAAGGGTATTGTGTCTGACTAATGTAACTGTCCGGGGGTGGGGGTGTGTGTGTGTTTTGTCTGTGGCTACCTGGCTAGTCCAGGGCGCCACATAAGCACACCCTGAAGCTAATCTGGAGGTGGAGTTTAGTTAGTGGGAGTAGACTGTAGAACATTAGTCAGTTAGGAAGTGGATGCGGAGGAGAGTGGTCCTGGGGTCAGGACCTGGAGCAGCTCGTCCCAGGATCAAGACAGAAGGGGTCCTAGGGCTACGGGAAGTGCTCCATACACCCATGGACTCTTTTCCATAGCCGTTATACTGGTGTGGAGGGACTTGGCCACATAGGGGATCGGCCCCGCAACTAGTGGAGAACTACAAGGTTCAGCTAGCAAACTGAAGGTAGAGGATACTGCAAGTACCAAAGCCAAATCCGCACATAAACCGCTGATAAGTTGACCACATAGCACCAAGGGACAAGGCAGAAAAGCCAGCCATCAAAGGATCCACGGACACTGGCTCAGGGCACTGTGTGTGAGGCGCGGGGCAGGCGGGAGAGGCTAGCGCAGGAAGACAACCAGGGAAGGAACACAGAAGGGTGCATCGGGTTGTGCCTCAGAACTATCTGGGGATTGGCTGGGTTCAATCACAGCAGGACTCAGCACTCTGAGGGCAGCACTTGACCGATCGTGACAAGTTGGAACTCTTAACTGTGAGTAAAGACCTTGTGACTGCATTCCTGTGTTGCCCAGTTATAAGCTGCATCATCATCGACCCCCAGGGGAAACTGAATAGCAGCTGCAGCACCTATGTTGCTGCACACCACAGGTGGCATCATGAATTATCTCCCCTTGTAAATAACTCCCTTCATTTAAACGACACCGCCAGGATCACGGAGCTGGGCCCTGCCGCCATGACATCCCAGAAACGTAGCCAGCCCTATAACGAGTAGCCCCACGGCCCTTGTGGGCGTATCACATGCAGCCTGTGGGACGTGCGTTTGAGACCCCTGACCTAGAAGAATTGATGTGTGATGCTGCTTTGAAGGTTAAGTGTGGTCACACCAATTAATGATTCTTTTTAGATTTTCTTTTGTTCATTCACAGTTTTAATTGATAAAAATAGACTAACACTTCTATTTATAAAAGCAATCTTACTTTGCAGCATTTTCTCCCCACCTGCCCAAAACGTTTTCACAGTTCTATATATTAGAATAAAACTGTGGGGCATGTCAGTGGGGCTACACTGAGTGCACCCTGACTGCTGAGCCCCGTATATAAAGGGTTAAATCCATCTCCCATGCCCAAATCCGTCCCCCTTGCGTTTGTCCAATCCTACTGTTTTCCCCCTCCTACTGTTTTTCCCTATATAATCCCCCTACTTCCTGGCTTCGGTCTCTCCTCAGCCTGAGACCCGGACGCTGCTGTGCTGCTGGATACCCGGACACACTTGCGCTGCTGGTGAGAGATGGCCGACACTTTGGCTGCTGCCATAAGGGACAGAATCAGGAGGGATGGTGACGCCTGGCTTAACACTTTCTTACATGTGCCAGGTCCCGTCCCTCCTGAGGCTCAGGCGGCGATTCCCGGCGGCAGGCGGTCCGCTCGGCGTACCCGTCCGCCGGAGCGCCTGAGTCCTACACCAATAATGTCGCGGGGCGTGCGCACTTCTCGTGCGCGCGCCTCGTGACTAGCCCCCCAAAACCCACCTCAGTTCCCGACCGCAGTGGCTACACGCCAGTACTGTCCCTCTGGCAGCGTGGCCCTGCGGTCGGTAGCTGGTAAGTCGCGCCTAGTACCTGACACTTCCACCCGGCTCCCGGCCGCGGCGGCTGTGAGCCGGGATTCCCCCCCTGGCCGCGTGTATCCGCGGTCGGGAGCTATGGCATCGCGGGGCGTGCGCGCTTCTCGTGCGCGCGCCTCGCGACTAGTACCTAACACTTCCACTCGGCTCTCGGCCGCAGCGGCTGTGAGCCGGGACTGCCCCCCTGGCCGCGTGTATCCGCGGTCGGGAGCTGTGACGTCGCGGGGCGTGCGCGCTTCTTGCGCACGCGCCTCGCGACTAGTACTGCCCCCTTCCACCCAGCTCCCGACGGCAGCGGCTGTGCACCGGGACTATCATCCTGGCTGCGTGGATCTGCAGTCGGGAGCTGTTAACCCCCCTGTAACACCAATGCATGTGGATTCCTCCCCCCTCATCCCCTGCCAGCTCCTCACCCCCTCTCAGCTTCCGGCCGTGGCTGATGCACGCAGGCACTGTTTCCCTGTCAGTGTGGAGCCACGGCCGGTATTAGTTAACCCCTGCCTACCCGATCCACCATTGCTACATCCTCCATCACCACTTATAATGCAGGGTCGCCATGTCTGCGGCCCCTCGTCTATAGAGGGGTCTGCACACATGGTGCACCCCCACGCTCCACCCCAGTCTCCTCAACATGATGCACCCCTGGCTGGTAGGGCGTTAATAAGCCCTTCTACCCCCCTTTCACAACCCCCACTGCTGGCCTTGCCACCATTACAGCAGGAGGCTGCAGGTGTGCACCCTGCAGTGCCTGCCCCCACCCCACAAGCCCCATCTGCGCCAGGTGCACCTACCCCAGTCTGTCAAGCACCGTATCTTGCTGGTCCAACGCAGGTGGTTGCTGGAACACCGGCCCTCGGTCGTAGCCACCGTGGGCGCGGTAACCGCTCCTCCTCGCTTTCCTCGCCGTCACCCCCTCGCACCCCTCGCCGGCACGGACGCTCTGTTGGATCACGTGGCAGACGTAGCTGCCATTCCGCCCGTCGTTCCCGATCCTCTTGGAGGAGCCGCCATTCTCGTTCATCGGGGTGGCGTTCTACTTCCACTACACCGGATTCCTCAGTCGTGCCCCATGGGCATCACCGCCGTCGTTACCAACCTTCTCAGGGGGAGATTGTTATTCCCTCAGCACGTCGGCAGCCTGTGGCATTTGTTGATCCTGTACAGGAGCCTTCTGACGCTCCCCTCCCGGATGCTGGTGAGTATCGATACTCGGGGGCCGGGGGGGATAGTGCGGGTATGGCAGCGGCTATTAAAACATTTTTAGATAATTTGCAGCCTGCGGAGGGGGGGAATATTTTAGTTGGCCCTTCATCTCCTGGTCAACCTCTTATACAATCTAACCCTCCGCCTCGCTCCGATATTCATAGGGACGCTTTCTTTTGCGGCTTTACTCCTTTGGGATCCCCCTTGACTGACGAGACCGTCCGAAAAATTTGGGCGAACGATTATGTTGATATATGGTCTTTAGTTTCGACCGATCAGCATACAATTGATAAGGAGCGGCGTCCATCTGACCATCCTTTTGCGGGGATGCCCAAAGTGGCAAAGTCCATTAACAATTGGCTTCAGGCATTTTTTGTTATGGGATGTGTCATGGGACAAAAGCACCCTGAGCGCTGTTCCGAGATGTTTATATATCTCGACACCATATATAATTCTTATAAAGCTCATGGGGGATCAGCCTGGTGGCGCTACGATGAGGATTTTCGTCGTCGTTTAGCCCTTCAACCCCAGTTGGGCTGGGGAGTTAAAGCCACGGACACCTGGCTGCGTTTAATGTTGGCCCAGAAGGATTATAACCCCTTTCATTCTGTGCCTCATAGCACCTCTGCCGGCTTCGGCCCAGTGGCCGTTCGTAGACCTGGCACGTGTTGGTTATTCAATGAAGGCCACTGCCGCTTCTTTGGCCTTTGTAAATTTAAGCACGAGTGCTCCGCTTGTGGTGGACCGCACGCATCAGCACAGTGCCCCCAGCCATCTGCAAAACTGCCAGCAACGCCACTTCACAGGCCAAATAACGATGCCAGTGAGCCTTATGATGGCGACATGGCTTGACCGATACCCAATAAAGGAGCAGCTGCTCAGCGGTAATTTGGCTTCACTTTTGTTTTAATTTTCATCCTTTATCCTTCCTAGGGAACCTTCGTTTGCTCCAATCCATAAGCGGATTCGGATTTTCACCGTGTTCCTTCAAATGCTGTACATTGAATTGCAATTGGCGGGATCCTGTTTTCTTTTCCTGACACCAAGTCGATTTTTCGTATTTTACAAGTTCACCTGTCTGCCGTCATTTTCTGAGTTGTTTTCAACCCCTTTCTTGGATGATTTTCTCTTGTCCGCCCAGTTTTGCCGCCTCATGTACACCCTTGCCCCACATGTGCGTAGTTATTGCCATAACATTTTTGTATTCACCCCTGGTAATTCAGTTATTTAAAGCATTAGCGCTTAGATGCTTCACCCTAACATCTGTTTTCGCATCTGTTTTCGCACCCGTCATGTTCTCGGTTTGTAATTCTATAGCTGATACTTTGCCCGTTTGGTAGTGCGGCGGTTGGGCCATTCTTATATTTTGAGTTGGTCAGGGAGCGGTGCAACGGACGAGGCCTCCAGTATACAATTTTTATTGGGCCTTCAGGATGGGGTTGTGCTATCTATCATGGGTGGGGGTCGGAGCGCAGTCTAGTGACTTTTGCTCCTCCGTTGCGGTCAGTGGTCGAAAATGGTGGATGTTAAGCGAAGGCTGATTGCGCCGGGAGTCCGGCCTGGCATTACGCCTCGTTGACATGGTATATTTGGTTGGTTAATTATACCTGTTATTTCAAAAGCTGTGACCGACCCCAACCCAACAAAAGATGAGAGTTTGTACATATTTGGTTATCTCTCCAATAAAGTTCATTTTGGTTTACTACTACATTTGTGTGTTTTGTTCGGGCATGGGACACTCGATACGGTGGTGGGGTCTTAGCAGTCTTTGTTTATGGGAAAGTTTGAAAGCTAAGCATCGAGAATGTAAGTTTTCTACTTTTCAAAGTAAACATTACTTGAATAAAGATTATGTCTTAAAATATGTTGTGACTTGGTGTCCTATATACGTAGACTCTTGATCAGAGATTTCTGTGACTAAAGCGTTTCTGTCCAATGAAACAAAAGCTATTGAAAAGCATAGTCTTGCTGCCCTAATTCCCCTCAGGTTAAAACTCATTTTAGTGCATAAACTGTTCAGAAACTGTTATAATATATTTTTTTTTTGGGGGGTGGGTTTAAGACAACATAGTACTTTAATCAAGTTATTTGCATAAGGAAAGGTGAACAATAGCTGCAATGTCTTATTACAAAGAAACTCACATTTTTCTTAATATGCAAATGAGCTGTTTAAGATGTATGGGCCGGACACTGATCTCCTTGAGAATCTGCCTTATTTTAAATAAAAGGGGATGTTACCAGTGTGAGACATGTAGATGATGAAAGAAGACTGTCAGTCATTACATGTCTCACACAGGTAATGCCCCCTTTTTAGTTAAATTAAGCTACGAGGGCAGATTCTTAGGGGGATCAGTGTCCGGCCCATACATCTTAAACAGCTAATTTACATATTATGAAAAACATAGATTGCCTGGAAGAAGACATCGGATCACAATCTAAAGGTATCATTTCAACTTCCAATAAGCTGCATGCCCATATAAATGGCTTGCAAGGGCTGACACTACTGACAGATTGACAGAATGAATGCTTTTAAGGTGGACATCTTGCCCGACTTTCTATATCTGTTTGCATTGTGCCTTACTTCAATATTAATTTGCATTCTTTACTCTGCTGAACAGTAATGAAATGTATATGGGATACTGCTTCTCCACGAATAGAAAGTTAAACATACCACTCTCCAAAGAATCAGGTGGAACGGTCTTCCCTGAATTTAAGGAGCACTTTGCACACTACGACATCGCAAGCCGATTCTGCGATGCCGAGCGCGATAGTCTCCGCCCCCGTCGCAGCTGCGATATCCTTGTGATAACTGCCGTAGCGAACATTATCGCTACGGCAGCTTCACATGGATTCACCTGTCCTGCGACCGTCGCTCTGGCCGGCAACCCGCCTCCTTATTAAGGGGGCAGGTCGTATAGTGTCACTGCGGCGTCATACGGCAGGCGGCCAATAGGAGCCGAGGGGCGGAGATGAGCGGGATGTAAACATCCCGCCCACCTCCTTCCTTCCGCATATCCTACGGAAGCCGCAGTGACGCCGGTAGGAGATGTTTCTCGCTCCTGTGGCTTCACACACAGCGATGTGTGCTGCCGCAGGAGCGAGGAACAACATCGGACCGTCGCGTCAGCGTAATCATGGATTACGCCGACGCTGCACCGATGATACGATTACGATGCTTTTGCGCTCATTAATTGTATCATCGAGCCTTTACACACTACGATGTCACATGCGATGCCGGAAGTACGTCATTTTCAATTTGACCCCACCGACATCGCACCTGCGATGTCGTAGTGTGCAAAGCCCGCCTAAGTCCTACCACCAAGTCTTGATACTCATCTGCCTGTCTTGGAAGAAACATACTGTACACTACTGTACTACACCACTTATAGTTCTCTCTTGGATACAGCCCAGAGAAAAGTTAACAATC
Organism: Anomaloglossus baeobatrachus; assembly: GCF_048569485.1. Taxonomy (NCBI): domain Eukaryota; kingdom Metazoa; phylum Chordata; class Amphibia; order Anura; family Aromobatidae; genus Anomaloglossus; species Anomaloglossus baeobatrachus. Next base: position 561,869,615 of record NC_134356.1, read on the forward strand.
AATTCACATGCATATCTTTTAAAAACAACCGTAAGGGGTACTTTGCACACTACGACATTGCAGGTGCGATGTCGGTGGGGTCATGTCGAAAGTGACGCACTTCCGGTGTCGCTCTCGACATTATAGTGTGTAAAGCCTAGATGATACGATTAACGAGCGCAAAAGCGTCGTAATCGTATCATCGGTGTAGCGTCGGCGAAAACCATAATTACCTTGCTGCGACGGTCCGATGTTGTTCCTCGTTCCTGCGGCAGCACACATCGCTGTGTGTGAAGTCGCAGGAGCGAGGAACATCTCGTACCTCCTTCACCGCGGCTCCTGTCGGCTATGCGGAAGGAAGGAGGTGGGCGGGATGTTTACGTCCCGCTCATCTCCGCCCCTCCGCTTCTATTGGCCGCCTGCGTGTGACGTCGCTATGACGCCGCACGGCCCGCCCCCTTAATAAGGAGGCGGGTCGCCGGCCAGAGCGACGTTGCAGGGCAAGGTGAGTGCATGTGAAGCTGGCGTAGTGATAATTTTTGCTACGCCAGCTATCACCACATATCGCAGCTGCGACAGGGGCGGGGACTATCGTACTCGGCATCGCAGCATCGGCTTGTGATGTCGTAGTGTGCAAAGTACCCCTAAGACTTTGGGATCAGAAGAACATACTGTCCAAGGTGCATAGCCACCTTGCTGCTCCCCCCGGGAAGCGACAGGGATAACTTCCTTAGATGGATGATCCTCATTTATACCATATCCGTTTTGGTTCAGTTCTAACCAACTATAAGATCCTTACCAGATGATATTGATTCCTTACACAGTTGCACACTTTTTTCCCACAAAAACCTTAGACCTGTTGGCACTGTAGAGCAAAAGTAAATTACAGTGCCTGAAAAAGTATCTATACCACATGAGATTTTCCACATTTTTTCACGTTACCTCCACAAACTTAAATATATTTTATTGGGATTGTATGTCAAATACCAACACAAAATAGAAAATATTTGTGAAGTGTAAAAGGAATACTACATGGCTTTCTACATATTTTACAATTATAAATCTGAAAATTGTGACCTGCATTTTGCATTCAGCCCCCTGTAGTCTGATAGATCTAAATAAAATCCTAAGTGACCAATTTCCTTCAGAGGTCACCTAATAGTAAATTGATTCCACCTGTGAGTAATTTATTCTCAGTATAACTACAGCTGTTCTGTGAAGGCCTCAGATGTTTGTTTGAAAATATTAGGGATCAAACAGCATCATAAAAACCAAGGAACACACCAGACAGGTCAGTGATAAAATTGTGGAGAATAGTGAAGCAGGAGTAGGTCATAAAATAATGGCCCAAGCTTTGATCATCCAACAGAGCATTGTTCAATATATCTGCCCAAAATAGGAGTATAGCGCAACTGCAAACCTACCAAGACATGGCCTTCCACCTAAACTGACATCCCAAGCAAGGACAGCACTAATTTGAGAAGAAGCCAAAATGAAATGAAAAAGGAGAGGCCGCTCCTGTGTGGAACCTTAAAAGCACAAGATTTAAGTGGTGTGAGATACACACTCACCTGATAGTGTTGTACAGCAGGTACAACACTGTATGATGCTGAAGGGGGAATCCTGGTTCACCGCTCCTCATCAGCGGGGATCCCGTCCTCTAAGACCCGCAGGAATCTGCTCACACAATCGGAACTTCCACGTGTAGTATTCTGTATCTTCCTCATAGCAATGAATCCAACCGCTCTAATTATCAGTCCCTTAGATAACTGTATGGTTTTACTCACTCTACGGCTTCCACAGATATCTCAACTCAGCACAACGATGACTTGTAGGAAGACAAGGAGAAACGCTGTAGTTTTCTTCTAGAATCTTGTATTAAGTACAAAGTAAATGCAGGTGAAAAGGAATAATCTGTACAGGGTTGCAGACATGTCTCTTCAGCAATGGTTTCTCTAGACTAAACTGAAGGAGAAGGGAGGAGCATTCTATACAGAAGCCAACTAAGGGAGGTACATAGGGACAAACTTCATACAGTCTAATCTACCTAGTAACAATAAAGGAATTTCCTGATAGGAGGAAAAATATGCAATGCAAGAATTACATACAACAGGTTGTTCCCATTCATGGGACACAACACTCCCCGTCTGAAATCATATGATTTCACAAGTCCTTGTACGACGTAAGGAGTAGATCCTGTCCCTCGATGTCACGAAACCTGTAACGAGATAAGAGACAACACAAAAAATGCAACGTAATGCACTGAATTCAAGTCCATGCTTTGTTGATGACGCATCGTCCTTGCGTAAAAAAGAAAAAGTAGAAAAATGTTAAACATGAATTCAAGTTCAACAAACCCATCTTCAGATTGGGGAAGCCGCAAACATGCCAACTCTTCCTCCAACCCAATAATCCAACGTTAAAGTTTTAATCCAAAGGAAAAGTTCAAGGTTCAATTGGACACGGACAGTTGTGTCTCCGTACAGCAGGGGTAAGGAAAGGTACGCTCCCCGCCGTGGCAGTGTCCAACGACAAAGTTAGTTCATGTAACATCCTCCTTTGGTAAAAGTAGCACGAGTTCGGTGATTGGACGAATCACACACATGTGCCAGCCGTGGCACGTTGAAGACTTGTAGTTGGTGAAACAGTGAGCAGTGTGAACAAGACAAGCTACGGCTCGTACCTCAGATGACCAACTTGAGAAGCACTCGCAGCGATGAGATCTCAACTTCTGTTTTGATGTCACTGAAGTGTAGCGAGCGGAGACGATTGTTCTAATTCCCTTGTCGGATTCTGGTTCCACCAGCTCGTACATGTTGTCAGCGTAGTTATCGCAGGTCTCCTCGTATAAGATACTTGGAGGTGTCAGCCACATGTTGTCGCCGAGTTTGGACGCAGCAATGAGTCTTATTCCTCGGTCAGCTGGATTTTGTTCGGTGGGAATGTGGTGCCACTGTTCAGCATGATCTCTGTCGAGGATGTTTTGCGTAATCTCGACAAAGCATTTCTCCATCTCTGGTTGTCTTTCCAAAGTGCGTTTTAGAGAGGAGGACCTTGCGGTTGCTTGCTGGGAGTTGTTTGGCAACCTTGGCCTTGGAGACCGAAAGGGTAATGGGGTTACCCAACTGTTAGAGTCATTTTGAGAGAACTCTTTATCCATAATCTTTATGAATTCCTTGTCTTCTCTCGTCGGTGCCAACTTGTTGTCTTCATTTGTAGACTCAAACGCTGTTGACCCGAAGTCGTCATCCCAGAGATGATATGCGTCCGCGCAGTCGGGAGGCTGCTGTCGCCACCTGGTGTCGCTCAGCCTCTCTTTCACCCCGTAGTGATGCGGATATGATTGAAAGTGAGTGCCGCGACCTTTTGGGAGGATGTGCGTCTTGTAGGAGGAGATCGCGTCGGGACTCTTCACTTTGCCTATGCAGACGTTTCCTATGATCACCCAGCCTAGGTCGTAGCGCTGAGCGAATGGCGCATCGTGTGGCCCGTTGATGTGTTGGCGTACTTTGTGTAGCCGGAGGATGTCCCTTCCAATCATAATCAGGATTTTTGCACTAGGATCAAGAGGTGGGACCTTGCTGGCGATAGTTCTCAGGTGAGGGTGGTGAAGAGCTGCCTCTGGCGTTGGAATCTCTTCCCGGTTAGCCGGTATCTGGTTGCACTCGACGAGTGTCGGTAGAGGTATCTCTACGGTATTTTCAAGAGATGTTACCATGAGACCACTGGCTCTTCTTCCGCAAGCTTCTGAGATGCCGCTGCAAGTACCTAGTGTATAAGGGTAGGCATTTCCTTTTAAGCCGAACAAGTCGAAGAGTTCAGACCTGGCAAGTGACCTGTTACTCTGGTCGTCCAGGATGCTGTACACCTTCACGGCCCTTTCTGGGTGACCTTTGGGATATACCCTTACTAGGCATATTTTCGCGCAAGACTTGTCCCAGAGATCTTCTCCGCAGACTGCGGTGCACGAGGAGGATACTGTGAGGTGGTTTGCAGCTTGGCCTGTACTCTCCCCGCCATGACTTGTGGTAGGAGAAGGTGTAGGTGCAGGATCAGGCTGAGATGGGTGCAGCGCTTGTACGTGATCTGTGCTGTCACACTCCATGCACTTAATTGTAACCTTACAGTCCTTGGCAAGGTGTTCTGTAGAGGCACAACACCTGAAACATACCCCAAACCTTTTCAAGAGTTCCTTTCGTTCTTGAAGGGGTTTCTTCCTGAAGCCAATGCACTTCTTCAGGGGGTGTGGCAGTTTGTGAATAGGACATTGGCGGTTCGGATTTTCCGCCTTCCCGCCTTCACTGCCATTGTCTGGTGCTGATGGTGTAGGTGGTAGAACGTCGGTCTTCTTGACTGATACTGGGCCCCTACGTTTTCTGTCATTTTGATGAGGGCTCTCATATCCGGGAGCTGGTGAAGTGGAGCCGGTTGGTTCTCCACAGGTGAAGCTGGGGTCTGCCTTACGTTCCGCGATGCCGTTGATGAACTCGCAGAAGTAGGAGAATGGAGGGAAGGAGACTTGGTGCTCTTTTTTATAGTTTGTTCCTACCGTAGTCCACCTTTCCTGCACGTTGTAAGGTAACTTGGCGACTATGGGTTTCACCCCACGAGCGGTGTCCAGGTAGCTGAGGACAGGTAGGTGTGTGTCTGTTTTGGCCAGCTGGAGCTCGGACAGCAGGTCGCTGAGTTCCTGGTACTTTTAAGCATCCTTGCTAGATATTTTGGGAAGGTCGTATAGTTGTTTCAGCAATGCATCTTCAATTGCTTCAGGACTGCCGAAGCCTTTCTCTAGCCTGTCCCATGCGGTTGCGAGACCAGTTGTTGGGTCGCTGATGTAGACGGATCTGAGTCTCTTGATTCTCTCAGTAGACCGTGGCCCTAGCCACCTGGTTAGCAAGTCCAGCTCTTCAGCAGCCGTAATGCCAAGGTCACGCGTTGCGGTTTTGAAGGCACACTTCCACCCTCTGTAGTTTTCAGGCTGGTCGTCATACTTTGTGAGACCGGTGTTGGTGAGTTCTCGGCGGATCATGTACCTCGCAAAGTCGGACATGTCTGATCTTTCCGATAGTTGGGGCACATTTGCTGACTGCGTGATGCTGGTTGCGTTGTTCGTAGCTTCGTGGTTCGGGAACATGGGAAAGTACGGAGTGGCGTAGGCGTTTAGACCAGTGACCGCCGGTTTGGTGTGTACAGTCTCTGTTGTATGCGGGTCTGGAACTACACGGTTGTTGGGAGTGTAGCGCCTTGCCGGCATGTTAGGTTGCATGTAGACATGGGCATACAGAGGTTGCTGATGCGCAGGGTGTGGCTGTGCATTGGAATATGAAGCTGGTTCAGGCTTGAAAGTCTGAGGTGCATTGGACTGACCTGGAAGGCTGGAAGCTGTAGGTGGATCAGTGTCTTGAGGCTCTGGAGAAGTGTTAGCACTGACGGGAATGTTGATGGTAGTTGGCAGTTCGTCGGCTTGGCTCAGCACTAGTGATGAGCGAGCATGCTTGTTACTACTCGGTACTCGCACGAGTATCACTGTACTCGGTCTACTCGGCGGGGACCGAGTAATCTCGCGATACTCGTGCTGTACTCGTGGTCTTCATTTCTGCATGTTGGCGCTCTTTTGAGAGCCAGCCCTCATGCAGGGATTGGCTGGCAGACCACTGCAATGCCACAGCCCTGTTAGTTGTGGAATTGCAGTGATTGGCCGGCCTGCACAGCGTGACCGAGCCTTTATACCGGCCGGCGCGCTGTGCTCTGCTCACAGCTATCCAGACAGTCAGTGGAGGGAGAGTGTCGCTGATTCAGGGAAAGCTTTGCGGCCCTTTATAGCTTTTTCAGTTGCAGGGCTGCAAACAGTGTGACCAAAAGTCCTTCTCAGGACTATTCTAGTTGTATACAGGCAGGCAGGGTATAGCCAGGTCGGAGTACAGTAGCAGAGTCCTTCTCAGGACTATTGTTGCTATATTCAGGCAGGGTATAGCCAGGTCTGAATACAGGCTAGTGACCAGAAGAGTCCTTGTCAGGACTATTGTACCAGTATACAGGCAGGCAGGCAGGCAGGGTAGTGGTGACCGTATACCAGCCTTCATCATATCTGGGGCTGGTGTACACAGTGTAAAACAGTCCAGATAGTGTCTGACTTGTCTGTAATTGTCGCTCCCCAAAAAAACCTGTTAGGTTCTTATTGCGTCCGTGCTTGGTTTTTAAAACCGCACGTGTGTGCCTGTTGGTGGCAGCGTACAGGTGCACTTGTGTGCAATTTCCACAAACTTTGATATAACGCACAAGTAGTGAATATACACGTCAGCAGTGCACAGCATTGCAAAATGCGCAAGGGCATTGGCAAGGAACAAGGAAGTGGACGTGATGGTGGTGCAGGCAGAGGCCGAGGTCGTGGGCAAGCTCTAATTTCGCCACAACAAAGGGCCACATCTAGTCGCTCGCACGTCCTGTCCCAAATTCTTGGGGACCGCAGCAGTACACCGCTCTTGAACCAAGACCAGTGTCAACAGGTTGTTAGTTGGATAGCAGATAATGCTTCCAGTCAGATTGGCACCACCACAAACACTCTGTCTTCCACACGGTCAAGTGTCAGTAGCCGTGATACTGCACCGCACATTTCTGAACCTGATCCTCCTTCCTACCACCAGGCTGAGTACACGTCCTCCTCGGACATTAATGATCCCACACTTGGACACTCGGAAGAGCTGTTCACGTTTCCATTCACACATTCTGGCCTCTCGCCAGCTCATATTGAAGTGGGTCATGAGGAGATCGTCTGTACAGATGGCCAAATATTTGAGCAGCCACGTTCTCACGAAGTTGGCAACGTGTCTCAACAAGTGGTGGACGATGATGAGACACAATTGTCAGGAAGTCAGGAGGAGGAGCAGGGTGCGGAAGAGGAAGACGACGTGGTGGATGATCCAGTAACTGACCCAACCTGGCAGGAGGATATGCAGAGCGAGGACAGCAGTGCACAGGGGGAGGGAGGCGTAGCATCACAACAGGCAGTGAGAAGCAGGGTGGTGGCCCCAGGCAGAAGTCAGGCAACCGTTCCCCGGAACAACACGACGACACAAGGTGCCTGTACAAATGTTAGGTCTTCCCGAGTCTGGCAGTTTTTTAAGTTGGATCCAGATGATTCAAAAAAGGCCATTTGCAACACCTGCCATGCCAGCATCAGCAGGGGTACCAAAACTAGCAGCCTGACCACCACCAGCATGATCAGGCACATGTCAGCCAAGCACCCGACTTTGTGGGAAGTACAACAGAGTCGAGGAGCAGTGCTTGCTGATGTCACTGCTACTTCTTCGCTGGTTGTGCATGCGAGCCAATCCCCTGTCCATGCTGCCTGCGAACAAGCCTCCTCCACTCCTGCACCTGCAGTTGCCTACGCAGAAAGAACACCATCATCAAGCACGTCCTTGTCCCAGCGCAGCGTTCAGTTATCCATTCAGCAAACCTTTGAACGCAGGCGCAAATACACTGCCAACACCCCACATGCCACAGTTCTAAATGCTAACATTTCGCGACTGCTTGCGCTGGAAATGTTGCCTTTTAGGCTGGTGGAGACAGAAGCATTCCGTGACCTGATGGCGGCAGCTGTCCCACGTTACTCGGTCCCCAGCCGCCACTATTTCTCCCGGTGTGCCGTCCCCGCGTTGCATAACCACGTGTCACAAAACATCACACGTGCCCTGAACAACGCTGTTTCACCCAAGGTCCACCTAACCACAGACACGTGGACAAGTGCTTGTGGGCAAGGCCGCTACATCTCGTTGACGGCAAACTGGGTTAATATTGTGGAAGCTGGGACCCAGTCTGAGCGAGGGACGGAACACGTCCTTCCCACACCAAGGTTTGCAGGCCCTACCTCAGTCAGTGTTTCACCCACACTCTACAGCTCCGGAATGTCATGCTCTTCAGCCTCCTCCTCCTCCTGCGCATCCTCATCCACTGTACCCTCCACACCAGTCACAAGCTGGAAGCACTGCAGCACTGCCTCGGCGAAGCGGCAACAGGCTGTGCTGAAGCTAATCTGCATAGGTGACAAACCCCACAATGCAGAAGAGCTGTGGACAGCTCTGAAACAGCAGGCAGATCACTGGCTCACACCTCTGAATCTAAAGCCAGGAAAGGTCGTGTGTGACAATGGCCGGAACCTGGTGGCGGCTTTGAGGCGAGGCCAGCTGACACATGTTCCATGCGTGGCCCATGTGCTCAACCTCGTGGTTCAGCGGTTTCTAAAGTCATACCCAGAGCTGTCTGATCTGCTGGTAAAAGTTCGCCGCCTGTCTGCACATTTTCGAAAGTCACCTACTGCTTCAGCCGGCCTTGCCGGCTTTCAGCGCAGTTTGCATCTTCCGGCTCACAGACTGGTGTGTGATGTCCCCACGCGTTGGAATTCAACTCTGCACATGTTGGTCAGGATATGTGAGCAGAAGAGGGCAGTTGTTGAGTACCTGCATCACCTAAGCCGTCGGGAAATGGGTCAAACTCCACACATAACACCTGAGGAGTGGAGATGGATGTCAGACCTATGTACCATCCTCCAAAACTTTGAGGACTCCACCAAGATGGTGAGTGGTGATGACGCCATTATTAGCGTCACCATACCGCTACTCTGCCTTCTAAAACGGTCTCTGCTGAAAAACAAACATGATGCATTGCAGGCGGAGCGCGATGAGTTGCAGCAAGAAACAGTAGTGGGTGTGGGTGATGATAACACACAGCCCAGCCTCGTCTCATCACAACGTGCAGTGGAGGACTATGACGAGGAGGAGGATGAAGACATGGAGCAACTCTCCGGCCAAATTGAGGATATGACATGCACACCAGTCATATCCTCGGTTCAGCGTGGCTGGCCAGAGGACAGGGTAGATGAGGAGGAGGAGGAGGAGGAGGAGGAGGACAGCATGTTCAGTCATCTTGTTGGTCAGGCTACTGAAGTCCTGGCTGTTAAGAGTCTGGCGCACATGGCTGACTTTATGGTAAGCTGCCTGTCTCGTGACCCTCGCGTTAAGAACATCTTGGCTGACAATCATTACTGGTTGGTAACACTGTTAGACCCACGCTACAAGGAGAACTTTTTGTCTCTTATTCCCGTGGAGGAGAGGTCAACCAAAATGCAGCAGTTCCGGAAGGCCATAGTCACGGAAGTAGGCAAAGCATTCCCCTCACAAAACGCTAGCGGCATAGGTCATGAATCAGTGGACAACCGAGGCGTACAGCCGAGAGAGGCACAAGTCCAATCCGCCAGAGGTAGGGGAACAGTCTTTAAGATGTGGGACAGTTTTCTCAGCCCCTCACGTACCACAGCCCCTGAGGTGCGGGGTAGTGCCACAAGAAATCCTAAGTTTGCCCAGATGCTGAAGGAGTACCTTGCAGATCGAACAACTGTACTCCGACATTCCTCTGTGCCTTACAATTATTGGGTATCCAAGCTGGACACGTGGCATGAATTGGCTCTCTACGCCTTGGAAGTCCTGGCCTGCCCTGCTGCTAGCGTTTTGTCAGAGCGTGTTTTTAGTGCCGCAGGTGGAATCATTACAGATAAACGTACCCGCATGTCAACTGAAAATGCTGACAGGCTGACTCTGATCAAGATGAACAAGGGTTGGATTGGGCCAGACTTCACCACACCACCAGCAAATGAGAGCGGAATTTAAAGTTTGCCATGTACCTCCACTCACCCATGGGTACACACTTCTGGACTTTGGATAATCGCTGGACTGCTCCTCCTTCTCCTCATGCGCCACCATGATGATGACCGTTACAAATTGCAATACTTAGGCCTTTGTTTCAGGTATACCCCCAGTGGTAAATTTTTTCGACCATTCTTTGCAGAATGGACATTACAACGACAGGAGACCCGCTCCTTTGCAATGGGAACAATGTTTTGAGGCCCTCATGCACGTCTCTACCCAGGGACAACGTGGAGCCTCCCAATTTTTGGCTGCCCTGCCTAAGGGCTATACTACAATAGACCCACTTCCTTCCAATGGGCACTTCAGGTTTACAGGCCCTCATGCACGTCTCTATCCAGGGACAACGTGGAGCCTCCCAATATTTGGCTGCCCTGCCTAAGGGCTATACTACAATAGACCCACTTCCTTCCAATGGGCACTTCAGGTTTACAGGCCCTCATGCACGTCTCTATCCAGGGACAACGTGGAGCCTCCCAATTTTTGGCTGCCCTGCCTAAGGGCTATACTACAATACACCCACTTCCTTACAATGGACACTTAATGTTTTGAGGCCCTCATGCACGTCTCTGCCCAGGGACAACGTGGAGCCTCCCAATTTTTGGCTGCCCTGCCTAAGGGCTATACTATAATACACCCACTTCCTGACAATGGACACTTAATGTTTTGAGGCCCTCATGCACGTCTCTATCCAGGGACAACGTGGAGCCTCCCAATTTTTGGCTGCCCTGCCTAAGGGCTATACTATAATACACCCACTTCCTTACAATGGACACTTAATGTTTTGAGGCCCTCATGCACGTCTCTACCCAGGGACAACGTGGAGCCTCCCAATTTTTGGCTGCCCTGCCTAAGGGCTATACTATAATACACCCACTTCCTGACAATGGACACTTAATGTTTTGAGGCCCTCATGCACGTCTCTACCCAGGGACAACGTGGAGCCTCCCAATTTTTGGCTGCCCTGCCTAAGGGCTATACTATAATACACCCACTTCCTGACAATGGACACTTAATGTTTTGAGGCCCTCATGCACGTCTCTATCCAGGGACAACGTGGAGCCTCCCAATTTTTGGCTGCCCTGGCAAAGGGCTATACTAAAATAGACCCACTTCCTTACAATGGGCACTTCAGGTTTACAGGCCATCATGCACGTCTCTATCCAGGGACAATGTGGAGCCTCACAATTTTTGGCTGCCCTGCCTAAGGGCTTTACTACAATAGACCCACTTCCTTACAATGGACACTTCAGGTTTACAGGCCATCATGCACGTCTCTATCCAGGGACAATGTGGAGCCTCACAATTTTTGGCTGCCCTGCCTAAGGGCTTTACTACAATAGACCCACTTCCTTACAATGGACACTTCAGGTTTACAGGCCCTCATGCACGTCTCTATCCAGGGACAATGTGGAGCCTCCCAATTTTGTTCTGCAGCACGCACCTCTCCATGCAGATGTATTGGTCCATGCGATACATCTGCATGGAGAGGTGCGTGCTGCAGAACAAGTAGCCCCCTGAAAACTCTCTGGCGATTGGGCCCCTTATTAAATATCGTCTCCTGATGAACCCCAGTGGATGTAATGGGGAGAAACGCGTCGAGACTTTGTGATTTTATAGTATTGGGTTGAGGACCATGAAAGCCGAGACACCTTCACCTCAAGGGAGAAACAAACGCTAACCAATTTTTGACCTGAATTATCTCAGATAAGTGTATACTATTTTCTATATTCCCTCACTATTTGATGGTATAACCCCTTAGACTACCCGATAAGAAGGGAGCATAGGGATATCATAGGAGGGAAAGCCGCCGAGGAATGGGGGCACCTTTTTACCGTTAGGGTGCGTGTAACCTTGGTTATATCTCCATTGGCAGGTAGAGGAAAGAGAGAAGGAGGGTCATTTAGAGATTTTTCCAACTGTTGAATCCCATAAGAGTGATATAAAATTGGAACAACCGCTGTGTTCCGTAGGTGAATACTATTGAGGCTGTATCATGGTCCTGGGATGTTTTGTGTGTGTCACACTTCACAGGTGGAATTCTAAATTGTTTTAATCTATTTCATTAAAAATTGTTTTTAGACATACTAATTGAGGTAGGCTTGGGTGTAACTATTTGATATACTACCTTTAAACTGTTTTCTAAGTGTAAAATTCTCTTTAACCTTCCATGTTGGTTTGGTCAACCGCTTAGATCTTTCACTGTAATTTGAGTGTGAGACCATGTCTTCCTCTTGTTGCTTTAAAGCAGGTAGTGAGAGGGTTCTCTTTGACTCCATCAGGAATGGTGAATGCTGCTCTGCACTGGTTGTCATGGAGATCAATACAATGTTGCAATCTCTGCAGCCAGCAGTCTGTGTTTGCAGGATGTATTTGCAGAGTCTCTGGCTGCAATTTACAATTAGCTTATGGGGGATTCTTGGTTTATAGCTGCACACAGTTCTGATAACAGGTAAATACTTTACAGGGCACTTTGTAAGAAGCTGCTATAAAGTTTTATGCTGTGGCTTGTTATCAGCCCCTTGGAGTAATCCTTTCTCTGGATTGTATGCAGTATAGCACTCCTGGAAACAGGTTCTTTACTGATATATGTATACTAATCCCGGTCACAGCTAATCCTTTTCACTATTCTGTATCTTCCTCATAGCAATGAATCCAACCGCTCTAATTATCAGTCCCTTAGATAACTGTATGGTTTTACTCACTCTACGGCTTCCACAGATAGCTCAACTCAGCACAACGATGACTTGTAGGAAGACAAGGAGAAACGCTGTAGTTTTCTTCTAGAATCTTGTATTAAGTACAAAGTAAATGCAGGTGAAAAGGAATAATCTGTACAGGGTTGCAGACATGTCTCTTCAGCAATGGTTTCTCTAGACTAAACTGAAGGAGAAGGGAGGAGCATTCTATACAGAAGCCAACTAAGGGAGGTACATAGGGACAAACTTCATACAGTCTAATCTACCTAGTAACAATAAAGGAATTTCCTGATAGGAGGAAAAATATGCAATGCAGAATTACATACAACAGGTTGTTCCCATTCATGGGACACAACATGTAGTGTGAAGCCGCCGGACCGGCGTCTGACAGCAGCTCCTCCTCCCGTGATCCCAGTAGCAGTGATTCACCAGCCCCTTGCATGCACATCAAATGGATCGCAGGATCCTGATCTGGCTGCAGCAGCCCCGTGAGCTCCCAGAGGGAGATAATTTGGTGGAGAGCAAAAAAAAAAGGGGAAAATACCACGGTATCGGCTGCGCTGCTCAGAAGAAGGTAGTGATAAGATTATTATTGAAGATTTATTAAGGATTAATATGCCACTACGCGTTACGGGGGTGCATCCTCCCCCTTCCTCAGGTCAACCTGTGAAAAGCTGCAAAACACTTGGGATTGGGGTTTAAGTTCACCATCCTGCAGGACAACGTCCCTAAACATACTGTCAGAGCTACAATGGATGGTTAAGATCAATGCATATCCATGTGTGTGAATGGCCTAAAGTCCAGACCTAAATCCCATTGAGAATCTATGGTAAGACATGAAAATTGCTGTTCACAGACGCCTCCATCCAATCTCACTGAGCTAGAACTATTTTGCAAAGAAGAATGGGTAAATATTTCAACCCTCTAGAAATACAAAGCTGGTAGAGACATTCTCCAAAGACTTGCTGCGATAACTGGAGCGAAAGGTGGTCCTACAAAGTATTGACTCAGGGGGCTGAATGCAAATATACGTCACGATTTTCAGATTTATATTTTTTAAGTATTTGAAAACCATGTATCATTTCCTTTACACTTCACAAATACTACGTAGTGTTGGTATATCATATAAAATCCCAATAAAACACACTTAAGTTTGTGAGTGTAATGTGAAAAAATGTGGAAAAGTTCACTAGGGATGAATACTTGTTCAAGGCAGTCTATGCCATACACATGGTGGGGCTTCAGTAGAATTAAGTTCTTTTGGGAAGAGGGTTTTTTTCTCCATATCACCTACCGTATTTTTCGGACTATAAGACGCACTTTTCCCCCCCAAATGTAGGGGGAAAGTGGGGGGTGTGTCTTATAGTCTAAATGTGGCTGCGGGGAATGAGGGTGCTGCGGTGGAGCGGGTCATCGGGGGCATGAGCAGGCTGTATCAGCGCCTGCCGTGACTACGTGGGCCCACTCATTACATATGCACGCCTGTCCTCCCGCCCATCATCCCTCAGCGCTGAAGCCGGCGCTGACAGGTGGGCGGAGGGTGTGCGCATAATTAACAGCCGGCCCGCATGATCACCCCTGGCAACTACAGCCTGTAGTTATCATGTGCGGCTGTATTCACTGCCCCCCGCGCATCATCATTAGCGCGGGGTGCAGTGAATATTACGATATACTCACCGGTCACTTCCCTGCAGCATCGCGATCTCCTCCTGTCTGTGCCGGCCAGCTGATCTATGTAGAGAGCGGTAAGCACAGCGATGACGCCATCATTGTGTGCGCCGCAAGTCTCCACACAGGTCAGCTGACAGGCAGACATGACGAGATAGTGATGCTGCAGACAAAGGTGACGGCTCCACACAGATCAGCAGCGCTGCTGCCGCCACAGATAGGGGGAGGAGCAATGCTGCATGGAGCAAGGAAAGGTGAGTGTAAATGTTTTTTTTGTGTGACACAGGATACATGCCATATAGCAGGATGGGGGTATATAGCAGGATGGGGGTATATAGCAGGATGGAAGGGGTATATAGCAGGATGAGGGCATCTTCAAGGATGGCAGTATATAGCAGGATGGGGGGTATATAGCAGGATGGGGGTATATAGCAGGATGCCAGTATATAGCAGGATAAGGGCATATACCAGGATGCGGTACATATATACAAGGATGGGGATCATATACAAGGCAGGAGGATCATTACCAGGATGGGGTACCTTAGTAGAGAATTTGAGGACATTACTCCCATAACAGTGTCAGCAGCAGATCCTCGCCCCATAACAGTGTGTCATGACCACATTTTTTGCTTAAAATTTTATTTTCCTATTTTCCTCCTCTAAAACCAGGGTGTGTCTTATGGTCCGGTGCGTCTTATAGTCCGAAAAATACGGTAATCATTGGTAATAAGGGCATCATTAACCAACCACAAATTGCACTGCTGCCTATTTTACTGGACTTCCACAAAAAGGATTGCTACAGTTTTGCTTGACACATGTTCACTCAGTTATTCCCCGTATTGACACCCAGCCTTTATATATCCGAATGGCCGCAGGAGATATCATATATAATTTATATGGAGGAGCTGTTGGTGGAGAGATGCAGTAACAATGAAAAAAGTTAGCCGTGGTTTCACTTTACAGCTTTGCAGGATTTTCAGACTCTGTATACTTCATAGAATTTAGTTACTAGGATCCTTACTAACGCCCTATACGTCAATTGTCTTTGGACACACACCTAAGATGTGGGTAATTACCTTAATTTTCGTGTGGTTAGATCGAATTAAAGAATTCCTTTCCGGGTTTCCTTTCTTTTTTCCCACCTTCTTCCTATTTTTCTTTATATTTTCCTCTTCTGCCTGACCTCCCTCATTATACTTTACTGTAAGCCGGAGATACACATGGCGAGTAAAGTTCCGTGTACTAGTTTCAGAGTTTAGACTTTTCTATGGATGATATTTTTTTTAATTGCCTTATGCTTTGCATTAATTGTGATAGAAATGGGAATAAATGTAATCAGTCTCAGACTGTAATATAAGATGTCGGTGTCATCCTGTTGCTTTATTTAAAGTACCACTCTAGGATTTGTTATTTTTCAGTGCTGGAGTGGTGGTTTTAATCTAAGTTCACTGTCCCTACTCCTATATTCAATTTTCAGTGTTTTCACCTTTTATTGCTGTCGCTCTGGTCCCGCAACTCCATCTGGTGACCGCACCTTCTGACTAGCCAGAAGTCAGAAGTTACATCACAAGCTCTCAATGGAAGTCTATGAGAGCCGGATCAAGGCTTTCATAGACTTGTATTGAAGTGTGACGTCCGGCTCACTCTATGACTCATTGGAGCTGCTTGTATGTCACAAACTTCAGAAGACCTATGGGAGTGGTGGCGATAGAAGATGAAGACCTCGGAAGGTGAGTTTAAGAGTAGGGGCAAGGGACTCTTGCACCGCTGGAGTGGTGCTGTAAGGTACATAATTGTCTTTGTACCTTTTTCATGCAATCAGCCTTGCAAGGCTGGCTTTTCTGTTTTTTCATAAAATGTCATATTTAATTATATACTTCAATAAATAACGATTAAACATAAATTTCTTCCTTACTATAAAGATCACTACACAGATCACTGCTTATTAGGGATGATCGGATATCCCAAATACTCGGCACAATTCGGCTTTGCGAATATTCGACGAATAGGTTGCCGCAATGCGAATATTCGATGCTCAATTTAAGTCTATGGGAAGCTGAATAGTTGCTATTCGGCAACTATTCGGGTTTGCCATAGACTAACATTGCACATCGAATATTCGCAAATAGTCAAATAGCGGCGACCTATTCTTCGAATATGGGCGTAGCCGAATATTTTAGGTATTCGATCATCCCATCTGCTTATACATATTATTCATCACAAACTGCTTTGAATGGACTAATAAATGCCATAACAATCCATACTATATAGCGGGAGGATAGCCCTATACTGTACACGTATAATAAATATAACACATTTATGGCTGTTGTTTATTAAAAATGCTTTTTTCCAGTTTTTCTTCTATCGTATAAATCAATGAAAACAAAATAATGAATTTATGTATCTAAATTGTTGCCTAAAAGCTATACGTTTTCAGGAAAGGAGATATAAAATTCCTTTAGTTATTTGGCTAAAATTGGCTGTTCTTAAGGGGTTAAATGTTGTAAGATCCATTGTAAGGAGTGAACATAGAGACCCAAGCACTAATGTTCTCAGCAGATATTCTTCTACCGTAGACGACTAGAAATAGTTGACATACAGAGGATTTGACACATTACTAGACTGGTTCCAGGTGGCAGACGGGTTAACAATCCGCATTACTTTTTTAGTTTCACAGCAATGAGTATTTTAGTCAGATTACTCACGTCTGTTATAAGAGGACTGACTGTATACATACACAGCAACACAACCAGCTGGGAACAACCCATTCAAGCAGCACGGCTTCAGTATCCTCCCAGGACAGTGAAAAGGTCCTTTGTTCTGGACCCAAACACCTGGGTGAGCCCTGGCTGCGGCTGTTTTTTCGGAGGGTATAGCAGCTGCTACACGCATGGGAGAACATGGCTGAACCACAGCCAAAATCAGGGCTCCCACTATTCCTTTCCATTGCACGTCCCAGGAGATCTGGTGCAAAATCCATGGTCGTAATGTGGTCTCACAGTTGGACACTAGGACTCCACAGTGACCACAGAGGATATCATTCATTCCTAAAACTTCTCCATAGTTTCCAGTCTTCATATTTACACTCATAGCATAGAAATGATTTATAGAGTAATATTAGCTGAGCTTGTATAATACTGGTAAATAGAAGAAATGGGATTCTCTGGTATATTTGCCTACTAATCTAGCAATCAGATACATGTCTCATATATACAGTATATAGGTAGAAGACTATGTTGGCAGTGTGGCGCCCTGGACAAGCCAGGTAGCCACATGAATAACATTCGCACCCCCCCCCCCCTGGACAGAAACACACGTCAAACACAAAACCCTTGTTGCCTCCCTCCAGAGGCTGATGTCCACACCAGGTGGGGTGGAGCCAGGTGGTTGGTCCCACCCACCGAGGAGTTCACAGTCCTGGAGGCGGGAAAACAGTGCAGATGAGTTTGGAGCAAGACTGGTGTCTGGGTCGGTGCCCGGACACGTACAGCAAGGTTGGCAGACGGTGGTGGCCATCAGCAGGAGTTAGTGGATCTCCGCAGATCCAAACGGACCGGGGTCGGGCGTCGGCCCGCCGGTACCGGAACAGGGAACGGAGTGAAAGTAAGCACACACAGGCAGGGCCATCGGACCCCGACCAGGCTTGGAGCCGCCATTAATTGTCAAATCCGACTGTGACGGGAACCCCAGGGGTTTCCCAACTACCAAGTCCCGTTTAAAGGCAACCGTCCGCACCGTGCGGGTATACAGCCCCCGCCAAAGGCTAGAAACCCAAGGGTCAGTGCCTGCGGGCAAACCGGGCTCCTACGGCACCTATACGCCGGGGAGCGGACCACCGTTGGGAAGCCATCGGAGTCAAAAGCAAACTACTAAGGTGCAGGGAAAGACAGCCACCATCACCTGTCCGGGGAGTGAGACACTGTGGCCGGCCGCGGGAACCGTTCATCCAGCCGTTTGGTTTACCGTAGACTCTTGTGACTTTCTATTGCTGAGTGAGTACACCAGTGCCGTCCGGTGCCGCGCTGTCCCAGCGACCATGCACCTCGCCAGGCCTGCCTCCCCGTCACCTCACCGGGCCCCGGGATCACCAGCCCCTACCCACGGAGGGGGAAAACAACATCCCAGCTGCTCCCTAACAACGCTCCCGGGATCCCCATCACCAGCAGCGGTGGTGCCCACCTTCACCACAAACCGTGGGTGGCGTCACGGACTCAATTCCCAAACAATCCTCCCCTTTTTCACTCACGGGCGAGGAGCGCTGCTTGAGTCCCCGGATCCGGCCCACTGCTCGAGCCACCGAGCAGCAGCAGCAGCCGGACCCGAGCGTCAGCGTTAAGTCGAGCAGCGCCCCGCCGCCCGCGACAGCAGCGTAAAAAAAAAATCACTGAAATGGCATAGGGGAGGGAAAAGCTCAAAAATTAATTCTGTAGGCCCCACTGGTGCATGGACGTGGCTGGCTACCACGTGTACCCAGAAAAAGGATGAAGTCCAGCACCAGATTCTTTCTTGTAAAATGGTTCTTGTTCTTATTCCAAAATCATATGTGCAGAATAAAACTTGACCAATGAAGTAAACCTCATAAGGCTCCCGGACTATTTGTCCTAAATATTTTATTGGCCCCTCCACAATTAAAGAACCAAATATCTAAGCCATACAAATTCTTCTTTAAAAGGGAACCCATAAAAAGAAAGTAAATAATGATGTCTGACATTATTGCAGACTCTCTAATTCTTTGAACTACACAAGTCCCATGTATGATCTGGCAAATAAGTGGTAGATTTCTATCAGCCAATGTCACTGGGAATACTACAAATTATTGCCGAAATTCTATCAATTATGTGCCTATTCCTGGTGGAGGAGCTGTGGAATTAATGGCGCTATATAAACAAGTACAATAAATATTTCTGTGTAAATTTGGGCAAATTATTAGTGCATCTATAGTCTTCTTCAGATTTTCTCAAAAAGCTGAGGTTTGGGTTTATGCCTAGTAAGCTGGGAATATGGAGGCACCTATTGGTGACTGTGACATTACTCACAGAATAAAGTCAGAAGCTAGTGACTATGTGTGTAATAGTAACTAGATGGTGCTGTGAGCACCAGCGTGGTGTGAGGGCAGCGGGGGAGTCGAAAATGCCGAGGTCAGAGCCAAGAGGACGCAACTTAACACATGGAGAAGACAAAAGCAAGGTCAACAGTCAGGCCAAGGTCCGGTAACCAGGAGAGAATGTAATGGACAAAAGGGACAGACAAAGATGTAGTCAGGAGGAGATCAGAGGTCAGGAACCAGATGGCATCACAGAGTCAGAGGATGAGGCAGAGCAGAGTCAGAAAGCAGTCCAGGATCAAAAACCAAGATCAATAAACTAAACAGGCACTTACTGAAACTAACCAGGTGATATCACTGGTGTCCTTCCCTAATGATGCACCACAATCACCTGGAATGAAAAGCAGGAGAGCAAGCCCCTCCCACAAACCATAGAGCGACCCATTAGGAAAACAGGCTGTCCCAGAGTCAAGGAAAAGGTACCTCATACGCTAGCAAGAGGTTCCATGTGGTGCACAAGCCTACACCGGGTTCACAGGAGGTCGGAACAGAAACTGCAATGAGGAAACCGTACCGCAAGTCAGGACTGTGACAGTGACACTTTGGATATTTTTTCCTGTTGTATAAAAATATGAGATATCTTCATCTGTACGGCAATGTGACACGTCACATATTCAATAATCTTGTCCAGTTTACCATTTTTCTAAAAGCTTTATCCTGACAGGAGTAATGTACACTACTTCTACATTCCTGATGCTGAAATGAACTTACTGCATTATTTTGCATATGGGCAAAAAAATAATACAATATGTTAAAGGGAACCAACCATCAGGATTTTCGTGTCTAAAGCACATCCAGTGCTATACTGGTGCTAGGATGCTGAATCTCTTCAGTAGAGATGAGCGATGTTCTAGGTTTGAGGTTCGCCAATTTCATGTTCGAGTGATTTTGGGGGGGGGGGTTGGGTTCGAGTCGTTCGACGAACTCGAACGATTTGCTAAAAGTTCGGCAGTTCGAGTTACGTTCGAGAACAGTTAGATCACCAAAAGCGTGGCTTTTTACAGTTACGTGTGCAGGGAGCCATCGCTGGCAGCCTGCGGTAAGCTGGTAACCAGCGTAAATATCGGGTATCTAAGCAAAGCGCTTTGCTTAGTAACCCGATGTTTACCCTGGCTACGTGTGCAAAAATCCCCGAAAGCCACACAGAAGCAGTTCCGTGCGACTTCCGTCGGATGCCGCTGCAGTCTGTGTCCCGCTCCAGCCCCAGCCTCGCGGCTGCCCGCTCAGCAGTGTCTGCGGCTGCCCGCACGGTACGGTGTCCGCAGCTGCCCACACTGCAGTGACAGCAGCCGCGGGGATGACAAGCGCTGCCGTCAGGAGGTTAGTGAAGTTCCCTACCTGCGGTGATGAAGTCCTGCCCTCCCGACGTCAGCGCTGTCACTGTCCTCCATGGGCGCCGCTTGTCACATCTCCTCTCGCTGCCGACCTGAGACTGTTACTAGCGGTGACTTCACAGGCACCCGCGATACTTGGTTGTGAAGGCAGTGACAGCTCTGCTATCAGGAGTGCAGCGATCACTGCAGATAATGTACCTTGCTATCCTCCTGACAGCAGCACTTGTCATGCCCTGCAGTGACATCTCTGCTATCAGGAGTGCAGCGATCACCGCAGGTAATGTACCTCGCTATCCTCCTGACAGCAGCACTTGTCATGCCCTGCAGTGACCTGGGCTGACCTATTGATGTTAGCTCAGATCACTGCATTGCTCTCCCAGCCAATATGGAACATGTTGGTGTGGATCGTCATGGGAACCCCTTGGATTACACCAGACCTGGATTTGTTTTTCTTTCTAATAAATTGGTGAAAGAGGGAATGTTTTGGGGAGTGTTTTTTCAAATAAAAATGTGTTTGTAGTCTATTTTTTTTATTACTGACTGGGTTGGTGATGTCGGGTATCTGATAGACGCCTGACATCATGAACCCCAGGGCTTGATGCCAGGTGACATTACACATCTGGTATTAATCCCATATATTACCCTGTTTGCCACCGCACCAGGGCAACGGGATGAGATGGAGCGAAGCACCAGGATTGGAGCATCTAATGGATGCTCCACTTCTGGGGTGGCTGCGGCCTGCTATTTTTAGGCTGGGGAGAGTCCAATAACCATGGACCTCCCTAGTCTGAGAATATCAGACCCCAGCTGTCCGCTTTACCTTGGCTGGTGATCCAATTTTGGGGGGACACCCACGTGTTTTCTTAAATTATTTATTTAAAATAACAGCGTGGGGTGCCCTCAGTTTTGGATTACCAGCCAAGGTGAATCTTCCAGCTGTGGTCTGCAGGCTGCAGCCGTCTGCTTTACCCTAGCTGGTTATCAAAAATAGGGGGAACCCCACGTCATTTTTTTTTAAATTTATTTATTTTTTTGGGCTAAATACAAGGCTAAGCACCCCTTAGTGCCACATGAAAGGCACCAAAGGGTGGAAAATTACAAAATGCAGGAGAGTGGGACATTATGTGTCTTTCTGCCATTATAATGACAGAAAAGACTGATATGAAGTGTACAGGCACAAGAAAATCACCAGAGCGCTCTACGCTGTGAAAAGCAGTAGAAAATGGCCCTGGAGTGAACATGTGACCGCCTCATGTAGGTTGAAGCTATGGATCCTGGGTAAATTTATGTATTTTCCCTCCTTCAGTTTTTTTGCAGTACGCAAAAAAATGGAAGGCACACGGATGACATACGGATGACATACGGACAGTATACGGAACGGAAACAGATGCCATATGGATGCATCCGTGAAAAAAATGGACCGCAAAAACGGATCGATCGTGTGAATGTAGCCTTATTCTGATCTGCCGTTTATAAACAGCAGGCAGAAATAAGTGAATAGCGCCAGCCCAGCGTCAGAAAATCTCTGGGATTTCAGGAGGTAGCTGAGACCCTGGAGATCATGATTCAGGCTGGTTTTTACGGTCCCCGCTCACGTGATCACCGGTATACACCGTATACCGATGATCACGTTACAGTAAATGACAGCGCCTGTAAAAAATTATTTATCTCCCATCTGGCATGAACAAACATGTCAGATGGGAGATAAATCTCCTCCCCGGTCCCCCGGTGTCGCCAAAGTGCTCCCCCGACCCCCTCCCGGAAATCCAAGATGGCCGCGTGCACAGCAGCGCGCCGGCCGCATTCACCCTACTCCTCTGATTTCCGTCGCATGTGCCATGACACATGCGACAGAAGACTCCTCCCCAGGCCCTGCCAGGTCACCCCCTATAATCCCACCGGTGTTCCCCGGTGTCCCACGGTACCTGTGCAGCGTTGATCACCTGCGGCCCCCTCCTTCACAATAGACGCTGCCACATGCACAGAGCGGCTGTTAGCTCAGCTTCCTGTGTTCAGACACAGTGAGTGGTGGTAACCATGCATCTAAAAGCTACTGCAATGTCCTACTCATGAGGTAAGGAACATAGTTGATCAGGAGAGCTATACTACATTTCCAAATGGAGGTATTTGATTTTATAGTTGCCCTGCTGAACGACTACCAAACATGAGAGTCCATTATACGCCACAAGAAAACATATCTAAATAGCGAGCTCTGTTGTTTAGTATTCATTCAGCTGGATAACTGGACTTAAAGGGGTATTCCATCTCCAAGATCCTATCCCCAATATATAGTAGGTGGAATAGCAATAATATCAGCAAATACCAATATTTGGAAATGTAGACTAGTTCTCCTGATTAGGCATGCCCTTACCTCATGAGCAGGGCATTGCAGCTTTGGTAGCAACAGTTACGACATGGACTCTGCTGCTGTGGACCTGGGGAGAGTGGGTGCAGATTCATTGCACCCACACTCCTCACATGGAGGGTCTGCACTCCTAGAAAATGTGGGATACGTTCCCTGAGCGTGTCCCCCCATATTCTAGACAGTCCAGAGTAGTCATAGGACCCTCTTATTTTTTTTTTTCATGCAATAAATTGTTGAAAGAGGGAATGTTTGGGGAGTGTTTTTTCAATATATTTTTTTTGTCTATTTATTTTGTTAGTACTGACAGTTTGTGATGTCGGGTATCTGATAGACGCCATGACATCACAAACTGCTGAGCTTGATGTCAGGTGACCTTACAGCTAGTATAAACCACATTTGTTACCCCATTTGCCACTGCACCAGGGCACGGGATGAGCTGGGGTAAAGCGCCAGGATTGTCGCATCTGACTCGCCCACCCCAGGGCTCTGGGACACCCGGTGTCGGGCTGGACTAGTCCGGTGGTAGTCAGTGGTGGCAGGGCCCGACTCCATGACCCTGGCGGGGTCAACTAATATGACGGCTGTGGGGGTGATGATCAATAATAAAGTTTGTGGAAATATATATTCGTGACGCCACCTGTGGATTGTGGCTATGGAGCCGCCGCTGCTGGATAGGGCCTCCGGGGTTGATGTAATGTCAGCTGGGATGGTTCTGCTCCCCACAGGTGGAACGGTACCCCGGGGCAACCGTTGGTGCTTATGAAAGTCTATGATGTTTTAGGAATGATGCGGTGCAGTGCGGAATAAAGGAAGCGACACCAGGGGGTGCAGTTTCAAGGTCTTTTACTCACTGTTTCTGAGTCCAGGTGTCGACAAACCAGTTGCCCAATGGTATGCTGGGATCCACTGTCAGGGACCTCCGCCGATCCCGGGTAATTCTTACGGTTAATGCCGGTGCACCACTTTTGTGTCTCTTTCCTCGACTGACTTCACAGCCTTGACTTTTATAGATGAACTTGTCTTGGCCTCTACCATAGAATCTGGTCAAGGGGGCTTGCCTGACTGGAATCTTGCCCTCTTCCCAGGGGATCTACGGCAGCTTGTGGCCCTGGGCGCTTGCAGCCACCCTGGGCCTCGATGTCACTTTATGAGGAAATGTCTTTCTTCCCTCTGTCTGGGGACCGTCCCCGATTGCAGCCAGATCCCTCCACCCAATCTTCTTAGTGGAACAGGCCACGAGCTAATAAGCCCTTCCGTGGCCCTGGAATCCTTTCTTCTCTGTCTGTGGTATCACCTGGGCCTAGCTAGGCCCCAGGATCTCCACCAGCAAACTTCTCTTTCAGTCACTTTCGCTCCACTCTGCTGAGGTAACTACCTCCTTCTCCCTCTCCCTCTCTCAACAACTCTCCACAACTGACCTTGAACTTCCTGTCCCTAATCTCACCTTCAGTTGGCTCCTCCCACTTTCCCTGTTGCTAGGCCCCACCCTATGGGAGAAGAGATGGGTCTTACGGCCCCCCAGCCTACAGCATGTGGGTAGCTGCCACTCCGGTCCCTAAATATGCCTGACAATAGGTGTAGTGAATTTGCCTGTGAACCGGCATGTAGCCTTGTCCTTACCCCGGATGGGACATCACACCTCTGGCTGAGGTGCAATGTCTCTGTAGCGACGGAAGCCTCAGGGGCGCCACACTCCCCCACAGCAAATCCCAGCACGTCCGCGGGCTGAAACAAGAAAATACAGTGGAAAGAAACTGCAAACTTTAATATGCCTAAAACAGTAAAACTTTAAAACATTTCATCCCTTTATGGGAGGCACATCTTCTTGAACGTTGCAAACATGTAAGAATCAAACTTTAAAGTCTTTGGTGCACTTTTACTGTCCAGTGCACAAGTGCTACAGATATTCCCACCAGAATTCTGGTAGGGGGCAGAACTGGTGCAACTATATACAATGGGATTGCTGACCACTCCTAGTCCTGTGGCCCAAACGTCTTTTCAACTTTTTAACTTGTACATAAGGGGGAAGAACCAGCCACTAAGTCCAGTGGCCTGGTTAAACATTGCACATATAAATACACATTTAACTGAAGACCACTTTCAAGTCCAGTGGCCCGGTAACACATAGACAGTGGGGGGGGTGACATCTTCAAAAAGAACAATGGGGTGGTACAAAAGGGACATCTTCACAAAGGATGAGGGACAAACAGGAGCTATTTACAGTTCTGTGACTTCTTCTTTACTCAGTCACGAAGGCAAATGCGAGGATCCCACTCTGGCATGGCTCCAGGTAGCAGGTAAGCCGAGGAGATCATGGTCTGGGTCTCCTGTGTGCTGGTGGCAGGTCTGCTGCGGGGTGCTGCGGCCTGGGGTCGGGTTGGAGTGCGACCGCTGACCGGAGTGGGACTGCTGACTGGAGTGGGACTTCTGACTGGAGTGGGACGGCGCCACGCTGGCTCCTCCAGGGCTGCTTCTTCCCGTAGTACATGAACATTCAGGGCATACCACACCCGGTTTCCCATCAGCCGAGTATACTCCACCAGGTCGCCAGGCTGTACATCGTGCCCTGGGTGGCCCCTCTGCAGGTGCTCCTCTATATCTCGGCGGGAGACGAACACGTCCTTCCCCAGGCCGGGCTCCCGAATAAAGCCCCAGCCCTCCTCCTGTCGAAAGTCCAGAACTTGGCCCCTTCTGACTGGGCCCTGGGACCCTTTGCGTGCCCTTCTGATGCGGGCCTTGGAGGCTAGGTTAGCTGCCTCTACTGCTCTCCTCTTTTCTTCCCGGCACTCTCTTTCATGCCGGAATTGCTCCAACTGCTACGTGCAGGCCATGTGGGTTGCAAGCGGGGTTGAGGCAGGGAGTATCGGCCGAGGCAGCCCCAAGTCGTGAACGGGTGCAGCGTCCCAATTTACCCCAGGCGAAGACGTACCAAGTAGGCCGGTGGGAGGGCTCAGCAAGGGGCCCACAAGGTGATCGGGGCCTACGCTATCCAAGGAGCCATCCTCACTGTCGGGGTCAGCGGTATTCGCCCAAGCTTCGGTGTGTGAAGCGGGCACCTCCTGCATGCCTGCAGGAGGACTGGGCGGCGATGCTCCATAGCGCCCTGGGCTTGGCAGGGTAGGGGCAGCGTACGGCTTACCCAGGTGCATTACGACGGCCTGCTCTCTTTGGCCCGCAACCTCGGGTGTCGCCCGGTCTTTCTCCGCACTTGCCCTTCCAGCTCCTTCATTCCTCCTCTTCTCCACCTCCGCTTGTAAGTTGCTCAACCTCCGGGTGAGGAGCTCCACTTCTTCCCGGAGGAGGCTTAGCTCGGGGTCCAATTGCTGGTTCCCTGGGGTGCCTGGCTGCAGGTGTTCCGCCATGCTTCCGGCCTAGTTCCTGCTCACGTCTGCACTGCTCGAGCACTCGACCACGATACTCGGCTGCACTCTTTTCCAGTCTGGAGGCGGGGCCGGGGGCTGTACCAGCGCCTGGCGCCAAACTGGCACCCAGCCCAACACAGCCGGCATCACTCCGCCTATGATCCTGTACATTCTAGCAGTCTTCTGGTCTGGCATTTAGGATCACTTTGCCAGCCTTTCAGCTTCTTTATGCGCCATTTTTCAATCCTCCTCCTTGCATAGCGGAGGCAGGAATTCACTTTGCGCTGTTTTCTCAGACAAGGGGGCGGGGCTTATTTTCACGCTCTTTCTTCAGGCACAGCCCTCTTCTTCCCGTGCTCAGCCATTTCAATGGCGGTGGCAGCTTTTTTTTTTTGTTTTTTCACCACAGTAAAACACAATTAATCACAGTCTTTTCACACAGTTCCTTCAGGCGCACAGTACCCAGTGGGTCCGGGCACAAAATCCTGTTCGTGACGCCAAGGTTGACTCGCCCACCCCAGGGCTCTGGGACACCCGGTGCCAGGCCTGACTAGTCCGGGGGTAGTCAGCGGTGGCAGGGCCTGACTCCGTGACCCTGTCGGGGTCAACTGATATGACGGCTGTGGGGTGATGATCAATAATAAAGTTTGTGGAAATATATATTCGTGACGCCACCTGTGGATTGCGGCAATGGAGCCGCCGCTGCTGGATAGGGCCTCCAGGGCTGATGTAATGTCAGCTGGGATGGTTCTGCTCCCCACAGGTGGAGCGGTACCCCGGGGCAACCGTTGGTGCTTATGAAAGTCTATGATGTTTTGGGAATGATGCGGTGCAGTGCGGAATAAAGGAAGCGACACCAGGGGGTGCAGTTTCAAGGTCTTTTACTCACTGTTACTAAGTCCAGGGGTCGTCAAACCAGTTGCCCAATGGTATGCTGGGATCCACTGTCAGGGACCTCCGCCGATCCCGGGTAATTCTTAGGGTTAATGCCGGTGCACCACTTTTGTGTCTCTTTCCTCGACTGACTTCACAGCCTTGACTTTTATAGATGAACTTGTCTTGGCCTCTACCATAGAATCTGGTCAAGGGGGCTTGCCTGACTGGAATCTTGCCTTCTTCCCAGGGGATCTACGGCAGGTTGTGGCCCTGGGTGCTTGCAGCCACCCTGGGCCTCGGTGTCTCTTTATGAGGAAATGTCTTTCTTCCCTCTGTCTGGCGACCGTCCCCGATTGCAGCCAGATCCCTCCACCCGATCTTCTTAGTGGAACAGGCCACGAGCTAATAAGCCCTTCCGTGGCCCTGGAATCCTTTCTTCTCTGTCTGTGGTGTCACCTGGGCCTAGCTGGGCCCCAGGATCTCCACCAGGAAACTTCTCTTTCAGTCACTTTCGCTCCACTCTGCTGAGGTAACTACCTCCTTCTCCTTCTCCCTCTCCCTCTCTCAACAACTCTCCACAACTGACCTTAAACTTCCTGTTCCTACTCTCACCTTCAGTTGGCTCCTCCCACTTTCCCTGTTGCTAGGCCCCACCCTATGGGAGAAGAGATGGGTCTTACAGCCCCCCAGCCTACAGCATGGGGGTAGCTGCCACTATCTCCGGTCCCAAAATATGCCTGACAATAGGTGTAGTGTGAAGTTGCCTGTGAACCGGCATGTACCCTTCTCCTTATCCCGGATGGGACATCACACCTCTGGCTGAGGTGCAATGTCTCTGTGGCGACGGAAGCCTCAGGGGCGCCACACATCTAGTGGGTGCGCCACTTCTGGGGCGCCTGCGGCCTGCTATTTTTAGGCTATGAAGGGCCAATAACTATGGACCTTCCCATCCTGAGAATACCAGACCACAGCTGTCCGCTTTACCTTGGCTGGTGTTTCAATTTGGGGGGGAGCCTACTTTTTTTTTGTAATTATTATTATTTATAAAATAATTATAAAAAAAGAGCCTGGGGTGACCTCCACATTGGATCACCAACCACGGTAAAGCTGCCAGCTGTAGTTTTCAGGCTACAGCCGTCTGCTTTACCCTAGCTGGCTATCAAAAATGGGGGGACCCCACGTCATTTGTTTTTTAGCGATTTTTTTAAATAAAAAAAATTAATGGGCTTCCCTGTATTTTGATTGCCAGCCAAGGTAACGCCAGGCAGATGGGGGTGGCAACCCGTAGCTGTCTGCTTTATCTGCGCTGAGAATGAAAAATACCGTGGAGCACTACGTCATTTTTTTTAATCATTTAATCCCACTAAGGACAACATCTGCAAGGAGTTTGTATGTTATCCCCGTGTTTGCGTGGGTTTCCTCTGGGTACTCCGGTTTCCTCCCACACTCCAAAAAACATACAGATAGGGACTTTAGATTGTGAGCCCCAATGGGGACAGTGTTCCTGATGTATGTAAAGCGCTGCGGAATATGTTAGCGCTATATAAAAATAAAGATTTGATTTGATTTTTTTTTATTTTTACAGCACTGTGATGTCAGGCAATGAAAATACAGGGAAGCCCATTTTTTTTTTAGTTATTTAAATAAATAATTAAAAAAAATATATATGGGCTCCCGCTGCATTTTTTTATATTGCTAGCTAAGGGTAATCCAAGCAGCTACTGGCTGCTAACCCCCACTGCTTGGTGTTACCTTCACTGGCAATGGAAAATCCAGGGAAGCATTTTTTATTTTTTCTGCCAAAAAACTAAAAAAAAAATGACGTGAGCTTCGCCATATTTTTGTATGCTAGCCAGGTACAGCAGAAAGGTACGGCTGCCCCCAACCCCCAGCTGCCTATTTGTACCCGGCTAGGAACTAAAAATATAAGGAAGCCCTTTTTGAAATAATTAAAAAAAAAATGACGTGGGCTTCGCCTAATTTTTGTGTCCAGCCAGGCACAACTAAGCAGCTGGGCATTAGAATCCACAGGATAGGTTAGCCCGAGGTTTCTGGGCCCCTCTGCTGCGAATTACAGTTCGCAGCCACCCCAGAAAATGGTGCTTTCATAGAAGCGCCATTGTCTGGCGCTGTATCCAACTCCTCCAACAGCCCAGAAGCCGGGTGGCTTGCTGGGTAATAATGAGTTAATACTAGCTTTGTTTTACTAGCTAGTATTAAGCCAGAGATTCTTAATGTCAGGAAAGTTTGACCCGGCCATTAAGAATCTCCAATAAAGGGTTAAAAAAAGACACCACACAGAGAAAAAATACTTTAATAGAAATAAATACACAGACACATTAGAGACTTCATGTTTATTACTCCCTATCAGCCCTCCACGATCCTGGTCTTCTGTTTTCTTTCTCCTTCAACCCATGCAGCTCTGCTACATCAGACAGCGCTGCATGGGAGGAAGACGCTGCTGCTTCCCGTGCAGTCTATTCACTCAGTGAGTGAGCAGAAGCTGCGTGCTGTAAGCGGTGATGTCACCGCTGACAGGCGGGTTACCATAGTGCTCCGATCACGTGATTCCCGATGCCACTATTTACCGGCTGTGACAGCTAGTCCCTGCATGTGGCTGACTCTGTAAAGAGCGCCCACATGCAGGAACAGGGAGTCGACCATGTGCCAGAGCATTTCGCCGGTACACGGACATGCTCAAATGAGAGAAATGCACTGACAGGACCTAGCATGATGTCATAGCCATGTGACCAGTCTGTAGCCAATGAGATAATAGACACATGACTGGTCACATGCTATTTTGACGTCACGATAGGTCCTATCATCAGTGCTGGTTCCCGGGAGGACGCAGCTATTATCGGAAGGAAAAGTGGCGGGAGACAGAGTGCAGGACGCGTCGCGGGGACCTGTAAGTTTTATGTCAATGTTTATTAACTGTATGTGTACATGTATAATGTGTTTTTAGGTGTTTGCCTCCCATTGTTTTCAATGGGGTTTGAGTGGTTCGTTGAACGTTCGTCGATTGGAGCCTCCGTTCGGCGAACCGAACCGAACTCGAACGCTAGGGGGGTGGCTCATCTCTACTCTTCAGTTCAGAGATTGGATGTTTTATTACAGTAATATTTGCAATTAAAGTTCCAGAAATGCACTGCTATTTGACAGATGCAACAGGGGAGGGAATATGGGGGTTGGGTCTAACTATCTATTCCTGCCCATGTCTATCTGCCTGGCCCTCCTATCACTACTGCTGTCATAGATCTTAATTCCAGCACCTGCTCATTAGCATTTATCACTATTGCGGCAAACTCTTCACTAAGGCTGCTTTCACACTACGTTTTTTTAACATGCGTCATGAACGTTTTTTTAACGCAAAAACGGATCCAGTGCAAATGCGTTTTCATTTCAATGCATTTGCATTGGACTCGCGTCAACATGCGTTCACCTGCGTTTGCGTTACTTGTAGCATTTTTGAGCTGCTTCCAAATTTTTCACTGGATCCTGACTATACTGCACGCAAACGCATGTGAACGCTGGCATGCTGATAGACAGGATCCTGCTTGCTCTACTGAGCATGCCCAGAAACCAGCCTGGCGTGATCAGTCTCTCTCTCCCCCTCCCCCTCCCTCTCTCTCTCTCTGTCCCCTCTCTCTCCTCTCTCTCTCCCCCGCCTGAGAGCGGCGGACGCTCGTAACCAAGATAATTATGGGGTAACCAAGTAAAGCGCTTCGCTTAGTTATCCAATGTTTACCTTGGTTACGTGTGCAGGGAGCAGGCAGCCCGGCTCCTAGCAGCTGCGGACGCTCGTAACCAAGATAAATATCGGGTATCCAAGCAAAGCACTTCGTTTAGTTACCCGATATTTACCTTGGTTACCAGCGTCTGCAGCTGTGAGATGCTGGCTCCCAGTCTATCACGTTCAGTTCCCCTCACTCCCGATCACATGATTTCAATGCCTGCCCATAAACTTCAAGTGACAGGAGCCTGCAAAATAACACATGCGTTTGCATGCGTTATTCTTTGTAAAAACAGGATCCACTTTTACAGCAAAAAAATGTTCATGACGCATGTTAAAAAAATGTAGTGTGAAAGCAGCCTAAGATGGCATCGGAGTCGACGACTGCGCATAGTGCTATGTCCAGTACCATCTTTGTGAAGACTCTCTTCCTTCATTGGACTCACGATTGTGTGGTGCCCCTGAGGCTTCAGAGGTACTGCTCCTCACCCAGAGGTGTGGTATTGCATCCTGGTAAGGAGGAGGTCATCCACCAGTTCACGCAAAACACAACACTCTCACATCGCAACACCTCATCAGACATGGTAAGGGCGTGTTATACCCGAAGCCAGGCCAGGGGGTGGAGTCTTAAGAGTGGGTGCACACAGTAGTGGAGTGTGGAGAAAGAAAGAGTTGGAAGGAGCAGTGGAGGAGTGAAGATCTGTGGCCTGGAGCTGGTACCGCTCGGACCAGGCACAAGACAAAAAGAGCCCTAGAGACCACGAGAAGTGCTACATCCTCCCATGGCCTTGTTCCACATATAATCTTTGGGTGGAAGGACTTGACCGCAATTCGGGGACTGGTCCCTAGGCTAGATGGCTAGATGAGAAGAAACTGTGTACTCTGCTTGTAATACCAGAGGCCGAGGTGACTGCAAGCACCGAGGCCAAATCCGCACACAAATTCGCTGGAAGGTGACCCCATATGGCCAAGGGATAGAACTTCACGCCACCCAAAAGGGCCCATGGCCACCGGCATAGGGTTCAGTGTGTGAGGGCGCAAATCAGGAATGAGAAGCAAGCACAGGAAAACGACCAGGAAAAGTACACATAAGAAAGGGGCACCGGACTCGACCTCCAAACTACCCGGGATCGGCTGGAGCCCATTACAGTGAAAACCCAGCACTTCAAAGGCGGTCACTGACATGTCATGTTACCTTGGAACCTGCTACTGCTAACTCTTGAGACTGCATCCCTGTGTCGCTCCGTCATTCACCTGCGCTTCCCGCTCTGCAACCACCACCATCGCCTACTACTACCCCCATCCACCCTGGGGCCCAGTTCTGCCTGTAGAGAGCTGCACCATCTCAGCTGCGTCACCATCTTCCCCAGAGGTCCCCATCCCACAGCGGAGGCACCAAACTTGCCACATACCACAGGTGGCGTCTTGAATAAACTGTCATCATCCCCTTCCTATTTGATAAACAACACCGCCGGGGTAACGGAATCGGGCCTCGCCACTGAGGCGTCCCAGGAGCAGAACCGTGGCCCAGTAACGAGTCACCCCAGGCCCCGGTGTGGGCAAGTCAGATGCGTTATGAGAGGGCGGCGCATGCGGCCTCGCATCCTCAGGTCTTGTTGTAACAATGGGAACATGCGTGTTCACAAAAGAATTGGAGACCGCCCCACCAAATCAACTCATTGGTCTCATCTGAAGCGTGTACCTCGTTTTCTGGGTGCGGTCTGCGGTCATGTACGGGGAGCTGATATTGGCAGCAGGCGGTCTACACTTTTCTTGTGACCGTGTGTGCTCTCGCGGTCACAACGAGAGCTGAGGATGTGAGGGCGCATGTGCCGCATCGCGCATCCATCAGTGCAATGAAGGAAGAGAGAGTCTTCACAAAGATGGCGCCAGAGACAGCACTATACACAGGCACCGACTCTGATGTCATCTTAGTGAAGAGTTTGCTGCAATAGGGATTAATAACAATAAGCAGGTGACGTAATTAAAGACGACGGCAGGGGGAGGAAGACAAAGCAGGCAGACAGGGGCGAGCATATTCCCGCCCCTGTTGCACCTGTCAATCAAATAGTGCATTTGTGTAACATTACTTGCAAATAGTATCGTAATAAAGCATCCAATTTAGAACTGATGGTATGCCTGGATTCAGCATCCAAGCGCCAGTATAGCACAGGCTTTTCTTTAGACATGAATATCCTGCTGGTTGGGTCTCTAAGTAAAGATGCTGATCCTATTTTCCTTATATCTTCATTTATTCATGCATTAATGGTCTCCTTTTTTTCATACCATATGTGCATGCATTTTGCACAGGGGAGTAAATATGAATGATAAAACAAGTATTTGTGAACTGTAAATAAAATGATTCATGTTTTTCTAATCTGAAAATTCTGACATACATTTATAATCAGCCCCCCTCAGTCAATACTTCTAGGACCACCTTTCTCTGCAATTACTGCTACAAGTCTTTTTGGATATGTCCCTAATAGCTTTACACATCTAGAGGTCGAAATTTTTACCCATTCTTCTTTGCGAAATGATGATTGCTGTTCACAGACGACTGGAAGGAATTGTTTGTGAACAATTTTAAAGTCTTGTCAGATTCTCAATGGGATTTAGGTTTGGACTGGGACTGGGCCATTCACACAAATGAATATGATTTGGTCAATCCAGACATTTCCAGCCAAACGAGCATTGGGTCTACTATTCTGGCAATGATAACTGAAGATAGAAACTGTGTTGCTTTTATTTTCAACCGAAGATTTCCCAGCACTGTCCTGACATACAATGCAGTCAGTAAAAGAGTCATCTCGATACGACTACAAGGAGCACCAATCCATGTCATAGTTATACAAGTCTACTTACCAACAGCAGATACCGAGGAGGTTGACCTATTCTAGTTCAAGAAGAAATCGACACAACGGCAAAACAAGACTTACTCATTATCATGGGAGACGAATGCCAAAGTGGGCCACGGTAAACATGGAACTATTGTTGGAACTTTGTACTTGGTGAACTAAATGAGGCTGGAGGAAGATTCATTGACTTTTGTACAACAAATCAAATGGACATCCTGAACACCTTCTTCCAAAATCAAAAACGGAGACTCTACACATAGACATCGCTGAATGGGGCCTATAAGAATCAGATTGACTACACATGTGTTACCAAAGATGGAGTTCATTGATCATTAACATAAAAACAAGGCCAGGAGCTGACTGTGGAACTGATCATGAACTTACAGCAAAGATTAGAGTCAAGCTGTGCAAATGAACTAGACAACAGGTCGGTTCCAACTTCAATTTGACCACCATACCTGATGTTTTTTGGAACAGTTTGCACAACCAATTTATATCACTGAACACAGATGAAAAAAGGCCTAACAAATTATGGACACTTTTAAAGACTTATTACTGAAGAAGCTAGAAAAGCAATAAACTAGAGGCAGGAGAGACCGCCACGGCCATGGTTAACAGAAAAAACCCTAATGATTATCGAAGAAAGACGAATGACTAAAGCAAAACGTAACAAGCAGCACGCAGTCAACATCAGTAAAAGACTAAAAGAGTAATTCGAACAGATAAAGAACTCTATTACCAAAACATATGTACTGAGATAGAACACGAACATCTGAAGGGCAGCACAAGGAAGGTACAACAAAAGTTTCAACTAAAAGTTGAAATGTTGAAAAACGGCAACCTTAACAATCTAAATGAGCCAGAACAGATCAAGGAAAGTTGGAAAGAGTACACGGAGCACAACTATAAGAATGACTCAGTGATAGAGAAAGAAACCGAGACTGGAAATTATAGCGAATCGAACATCATGAAAGACGAAGTCATTGCTGCAATAAAACTTCTGTCAAAAAAACAAAGCACCTGGATGTTACAATATTCCAATAGAGCTATTAAAGTCTTTTGAATCACAGTTGATGTCATCACATGCTTTTGTCCACAGATATGGATAACTGATAAATGGCCCAAGGACTGGACCAGATCAGTGTTTATTCCTAGTTAGAAGAAGGGAGATACTACCGATTGTGAAACTATTGGACTATTGCTCTCATACCTCATGCCAGCAAAATACTCCTGAAGATGATACAGAGAAGGGTACAGCCTTACTTTAACAAAGAGCTACCAGAGGAACAAGCAGTACTCAGAAAATGCAGATGACCATGAAATGTAATTGCTAACATTAGATGGATAATAGAAAAGGCCAAAGAATATAACCAGGAGATCTATTTCTGCTTCGTCTACGACAGCAAAACTTTCGACTGTGTTGATCACCATAAACTTTGGAATTACATGAAGGATATAGATCTACCGAGCCATCTGATCAGCCTCATCAGGAACTTTTACATTGACCTAGGAGCAGGAGTCTGAACAGAACATGATGACGTGGCATGGTTCAAAGTAGAACAAGGCGTTAAACAAGGCTACATCCTGACACCATTTTTCTTCAATCTATATGCATAAGTTATTTTCAAGAAGGCTGGACTTACCGAAAAAGAAGGAATCAAAATTTCTGGATGAATTATCAACAATCTTAAATATTCAGACGACACAACATTGATAGCAACAAGCATAGATGGAATGAAGGACTTATTACGTACTGTCAAGATGGAAAGCTTCAACCTGGGACTAGAGTTGAGCGCGGTTCGTGGTTCGTGGTTCTCCAGTTCGCGGCTCGAGTGATTTTTGGGCTGTTCGAGATCGAACTAGAACTCGAGCTTTTTGCTAAAAGCTCGATAGTTCTAGATACGTTCGAGAACGGTTCTAGCAGCAAAAAGCAGGGCTTTTTACAGCTACAGTGAGCAGGAGCCATCGCTGGCAGCCTGCCACAAGCTGGTAACCAAGATAAACATCGGGTATCCAAGCAAAGCGCTTTGGTTAGTAACCCGATGTTTATCTTAGTTACGTGCAGGAAGCCCACACTTTCCCGCTCAGCTCGCTCCACCCCCTCCTGCCCGCGGCATGTACACATACATACACATACACAAACACACACACACACACACATCCACCCCCCCCCCCCGCCCGCCCGCCCGCCCGCCCGCCCGCTCGCTCGCTCGCTCGCTCGGCTTACCTGCGGTGATGAAGTCCCGCCATCCCGACCTCAGCGCTGTCACTGTCCTCCATGGCCGCCGCTTGTCACATCACCTCTCGCTTCCGACCCGAGACTGACACTGGCGGTGACGTCACGGACCTCTCGCGATACTTGATGTGAAGGCGCCGGTCATTGACCTCAGTGACAGGGGCTGTCAGTGTGCTGGAGATCAGCGCAGGTAATGTACCTCACTGACAGCAGCACTTCTCATGCCCTGCAGTGACCTGGGCTGACCCATTGATGTTAGCTCAGGTCACTGCACTGCTCTCCCAGCCAATGGGGAACATCCTGCTCTTCATTGACTGGGACAGTGTGCATCGTCATGGCAACCCCTTGGATTACACCAGACCTGGATTTGTTTTTCAATCTAATAAATTGGTTAAAGAGGGAATGTTTTGGGGAGTGTTTTTTCAAATAAAAATGTGTTTGTCGTGTATTTTTTTTTATTACTGACTGGGTTGGTGATGTCGGGTATCTGATAGACGCCTGACCTCACCAACCCCAGGGCTTGATGCCAGGTGACATTACACATCTGGTATTAACCCCAAATATTACCCCGTTTGCCACCGCACCAGGGCGCGGGATGAGCTGGGGCGAAGCACCAGGATTGGCGCATCTAATGGATGCGCCACTTCTGGGGCGGCTGCGGCCTGCTATTTTTAGGCTGGGGAGATTCCAATAACCATGGACCTCCCTAGTCTGAGAATATCAGGCCCCAGCTGTCTGCTTTACCTTGGCTGGTGATCCAATTTTGGGGGACCCCTACGTGGTTTTTTTTTTTAATTATTTATTTAATTTAAAATAACAGCGTGGGGTGCCCTCAGTTTTGGATTACCAGCCAAGGTGAGGTTGCCAGCTGTGGTCTGCAGGCTGCAGCCGTCTGCTTTACCCTAGCTGGCTACAAAACTAGGGGGAACCCTATGTCATTTTTTTTTTCATTTTTTTGGCTAAATACAAAGCTAAGCACCCCTTAGTGCCACATGAAAGGTACCAAAGGGTGTTCCACTTTTTCTCCATTTTTTTCTCCACTTTCTCTCCACTTTTTCTCCACTTTTTCTCCATTTTTTTCTCCACTTATTCTCCACTTTTTCTCCTCTTATTCTCCACTTTTTCTCCACTTTTTCTCCACTTTTTCTCCTCTTATTCTCCACTTTTTCTCCACTTTTTCTCCACTTTTTCTCCATTTTTTTCTCCACTTTCTCCACTTTTTCTCCACTTTTTTCTCCACTTTTTCTCCTCTTATGCTCCACTTTTTCTCCTCTTAATCTCCACTTTTTCTCCACTTTTTCTCCACTTTTTCTCCACTTTTTTCTCCACTTTTTCTCCTCTTATGCTCCACTTTTTCTCCACTTTTTCTCCACTTTTTCTCCACTTTTTCTCCACTTTTTCTCCACTTTTTCTCCTCTTAATCTCCACTTTTTCTCCTCTTATGCTCCACTTTTTCTCCACTTTTTCTCCACTTTTTCTCCACGTTTTCTCCACGTTTTCTCCACTTTTTTCTCCACTTTTTCTCCTCTTATGCTCCACTTTTTCTCCACTTTTTCTCCACTTTTTCTCCACTTTTTCTCCACGTTTTCTCCACGTTTTCTCCACTTTTTTCTCCACTTTTTCTCCTCTTATGCTCCACTTTTTCTCCACTTTTTCTCCACTTTTTCTCCACTTTTTCTCCACGTTTTCTCCACGTTTTCTCCACTTTTTTCTCCACTTTTTCTCCTCTTATGCTCCACTTTTTCTCCACTTTTTCTCCACTTTTTCTCCTCTTAATCTCCACTTTTTCTCCACTTTTTCTCCACTTTTTCTCCACTTTTTCTCCACTTTTTTCTCCACTTTTTCTCCACTTTTTCTCCTCTTATGCTCCACTTTTTCTCCACTTTTTCTCCACTTTTTCTCCACTTTTTCTCCACTTTTTCTCCACTTTTTCTCCACTTTTTCTCCTCTTAATCTCCACTTTTTCTCCTCTTATGCTCCACTTTTTCTCCACGTTTTCTCCACTTTTTTCTCCACTTTTTCTCCTCTTATGCTCCACTTTTTCTCCACTTTTTCTCCACTTTTTCTCCACTTTTTCTCCACTTTTTCCTCCACGTTTTCTCCACGTTTTCTCCACTTTTTTCTCCACTTTTTCTCCTCTTATGCTCCACTTTTTCTCCACTTTTTCTCCACTTTTTCTCCTCTTAATCTCCACTTTTTCTCCACTTTTTCTCCATTTTTTCTCCACTTTTACTCCACTTTTTCTCCACTTTTTTCTCCACTTTTTCTCCTCTTATGCTCCACTTTTTCTCCACTTTTTCTCCACTTTTTTCTCCACTTTTTCTCCTCTTATGCTCCACTTTTTCTCCACTTTTTCTCCACTTTTTCTCCACTTTTTCTCCTCTTATGCTCCACTTTTTCTCCACTTTTTCTCCACTTTTTCTCCTCTTAATCTCCACTTTTTCTCCACTTTTTCTCCACTTTTTCTCCACTTTTTCTCCACGTTTTCTCCACGTTTTCTCCACTTTTTTCTCCACTTTTTCTCCTCTTATGCTCCACTTTTTCTCCACTTTTTCTCCACTTTTTCTCCACTTTTTCTCCACGTTTTCTCCACGTTTTCTCCACTTTTTTCTCCACTTTTTCTCCTCTTATGCTCCACTTTTTCTCCACTTTTTCTCCACTTTTTCTCCTCTTAATCTCCACTTTTTCTCCACTTTTTCTCCACTTTTTCTCCACTTTTTCTCCACTTTTTCCTCCACGTTTTCTCCACGTTTTCTCCACTTTTTTCTCCACTTTTTCTCCTCTTATGCTCCACTTTTTCTCCACTTTTTCTCCACTTTTTCTCCTCTTAATCTCCACTTTTTCTCCACTTTTTCTCCATTTTTTCTCCACTTTTACTCCACTTTTTCTCCACTTTTTTCTCCACTTTTTCTCCTCTTATGCTCCACTTTTTCTCCACTTTTTCTCCACTTTTTTCTCCACTTTTTCTCCTCTTATGCTCCACTTTTTCTCCACTTTTTCTCCACTTTTTCTCCACTTTTTCTCCTCTTATGCTCCACTTTTTCTCCACTTTTTCTCCACTTTTTCTCCTCTTAATCTCCACTTTTTCTCCACTTTTTCTCCACTTTTTCTCCACTTTTTCTCCACTTTTTCTCCACTTTTTTCTCCACTTTTTCTCCACTTTTTCTCCTCTTATGTTCCACTTATTCTCCACTTTTTCTCCACTTTTTCTCTACTTTTTCTATGGTCGGTCTACCCATTAGCTCTGCCATGCATAGTGTAGCTCTACACCTACTGCACATGTTACTTTATGATTGACATCTCTTTCGTACCAGAGCTGTCTAAGTCTACTCTGACCCCATATTTGTCATTACTATATTGTCCTTGTACTGTATTATGACATTTGTATCATGTGTTTCATTTCTTGCTGTGTTGCAATTTTTTTGCTGCATCCCAATTGTACCTCTACATTGTTCGAGTTTATGTTATTGTTCTCTCACTCTTATGTGATACTGATTATTGTCATTTTTCATGATTACATGCAGATAAGTCCAATCTGACGAAGGCTCAGGCCGAAACGTCATTTGTAACTTGTTTTGGACAAAAACATATATGCTTATGAAAAAAAAATTTTCTTAATACGGACCAATAAAGAGTGATTTTGCATTACTATCCGTTGTGACTTACTGACTTAGTCTGGGAGATATAGAGTGCCGAGGTTACTCACTAATTTTATCTATTATTACCTCTGAGCACCTATATACCAGTGAGCAGAGCTTCCTCTACAGTAGTTCTCCTGATTAGGCATGCCCTTACCTCATGAGCAGGGCATTGCAGCTTTGGTAGCAACCATTACGACATGGACTCTGCTGCTGTGGACCCGGGGAGAGTGAGTGCAGATTCATTGCACCCACACTCCTCACATGAAGGGTCCGCACTCCTAGAAAATGGGGGATACGTTCCCTGAGTGTCTCCCCCCCCATATTCTAGACGGTCCAGAGTCGTCGTGGGACCCCTTTATTTTTTTTCTTACAATAAATTGGTGAAAGAGGAAATGTTTTGGGGACTGTTTTTTCAAATAAATTTCTTTTGTCGATTTTTTGTTTTTGTTAGTACTGACAGTTTATGATGTTGGGTATCTAATAGACGCCATGACATCACAAACTGCTGGGCTTGATCTCAGGTGACTTTACAGCTAGTATCAACCCGATTTATTACCCCGTTTGCCACTGCACCAGGGCACGGGATGAGCTGGGGTGAAGCGCCAGGATTGGCGCATCTAGTGGATGCGCCACGTCTGGGGTGCCTGCGGCCTGCTATTTTTAGGCTGTGAAGGCCCAATAACTATGGACCTTCCCACCCTGAGAATACCAGACCACAGCTGTCCGCTTTACCTTGGCTGGTGATCCAATTTGGGGGGTCCCCTACTTTTATTGTGTAATTATTAATATTTATAAAATAATTATAAAAAAGAGCCTGAGGGGACCTCCACATTGGATCCCCAACCACGGTAAAGCTGCCAGCTGTGGTTTTCAGGCTACAGCCGTCTGCTTTACCCTAGCTGGCTATCAAAAATGGGGGGACCCAACGTAATTTTTTTTTTTTAACTATTTTTTAAATAGAAAAAATTAATGGGCTTCCCTGTATTTTGATTGCCAACCAAGGTAACGGCAGGCAGATGGGGGTGGCAACCCATAGCTGTCTGCTTTATCTGCGCTGAGAATCAAAAATACCGCGGAGCGCTACGTCATTTTTTTAAAGATTTATTTTTACAGCACTGTGATGTCCAGCAATCAAAATACAGGGAAGCCCATTTTATTTTTAGTTATTTAAATAAATAATTAAAAAAAATATATGTTAGCTCCCACTGCATTTTTTGTATTGCTAGCTAAGGGTAATCCAAGCAGCTACTGGCTGCTAACCCCCACTGCTTGGTGTTACCTTCACTGGCAATGGAAAATCCAGGGAAGCATTTTTTTTTTTTTTTGCCAAAAAGCTACAAAAAAAGGACGTGAGCTTCGCCATATTTTTGTATGCTAGCCAGGTATAGCAGGCAGGTGCTGGAAGAGTTGGATACAGCGCCAGAAGATGGCGCTTCTATGAAAATGCCATTTTCTGAGGCGGCTGCAGACTGCAAATCGCAGCAGTGGGGCCCAGAAAGCTCAGGCCAACCTGTGCTGCGGATTCCAATCCCCAGCTGCCTAGTTGTACCTGGCTGGACACAAAAATGGGGCAAAGCCTACGTCATTTGTTTTCTAATTATTTCATGAAATTCATGAAATAATAAAAAAAGGGCTTCCCTTTATTTTTGGTTCCCAGCCGGGTACAAATAGGCAACTGGGGGTTGGGGGCAGCCGTACCTGCCTGCTGTACCTGGCTAGCATACAAAAATATGGCGAAGCCACATAATTTTTTCAGGGGGCAAAAAACTTCTGCATACAGTCCTGGATGGAGTATGCTCAGCCTTGTAGTTCTGCAGCTGCTGTCTGTCTGTATGGAGAAGAGCAGACAGCAGCTGCAGAACTACAAGGCTCAGCATACTCCATCCAGGACTGCATGCAGAAGTTTTTTGCCCACCAAAAAAATGACGTGGGCTTCGCCATATTTTTGTATGCTAGCCAGGTACAGCTGGCAGCCACGGGCTGCCTCCAACCCCCAGTTGCCTATTTGTACCCGGCTGGGAACCAAAAATATAGGGAAGCCCGTTTTTTTTAATTATTTCACTTATTTCATGAAATAATTAAAAAACAAATGACGTGGGCTTCGCCCTATTTTTGTGTCCAGCCGGGTACAACTAGGCAGCTGGGGATTGGAATCCGCAGCACAGGTTAGCCCGAGGTTTGTGGGCGCCTCTGCTGCGGATTTCAGTCCGCAGCCGTCCCAGAAAATGGCGCTCTCATAGAAGCGCCATCATCTGGCGCTGTATCCAACTCTTCCAACAGCCCTGGAGCCGGGTGGCTTGTTGGGTAATCATGAGTTAATACTGGCTTTGTTTTACCAGCCAGTATTAAGCCAGAGATTCTTAATGTCAGGCACGTTTGACCCGGCCATTAAGAATCTCCAATAAAGGGTTAAAAAAAGACACCACACAGAGAAAAAATACTTTAATAGAAATAAATACACAGACACATTAGAGACTCCATCTTTATTACCCCTGTCAGCCCTCCACGATCCTGCTCTTCTGTCTTCTTTCTTTCTAGTGTAGTAGTAGTGACGATTGTAGTGAGGGGCATCACTTGGGGCTGGGGAACCTCCATCCTAACTACAATGCTCACTACAATCGGGAAGCAGCGTGCAGCCTTCACTCCGTGAGTGATCACTGCTGGCTGCTAGCGGTAACAGCGGTAACGCTGACAGACGCGTTACCATAGCAACGGTGCTCCCGGAGCCGCGGTTAGCGGTGACGTCACCGCTAACTGCGTTGCTATGGCAACGGTGATCTCCGTTAATGACCGGCTGTGTCAGCCGGTCCCTAACGGAACGGGGAGTCGACCGTGTGCTAGAGCATGTCGCCGGTACACGGCGATACACATATGTGCACCGTGTACCGGAGAGATGCACTCGCAGGTCCTACATGACGTGTCATAGTCATGTGACCAGTCTGTAGCCAATGAGATAATAGCCACGTGACTGGTCACATGGCTATTTTGACGTCACGATAGGTCCTGCTTCTCTGCTGGCAGTGCAGGTCACCGGGAGGATTCAGCGATCATCGGATGGAATAGCGGCAGGAGACAGAGTGCAGAAGGGATCGCGAGGACCGGTAAGTGTTATGGCAATGTTTATTAACTGTTTGTGTACATTTATAATGCATTTTTATGTGTTTGTGATTGCCTCCCATTATAGCCTATTGGTTCTAGTTCGGTTCGTCGAACGTTCGACGAGCCGAACTCGAGCCAGACCCCCCGTTCGGCGAACCGCCTCGAGCCGAACCGGGACCGGTTCGCTCATCTCTACCTGGGACTCCTACTCAACACAAAGAAGACAAAGATATTGACTACTGCCAGGTATGTCCGGAACACATTTCAAATGGATGGCAACAAACTAGAAATTGTAAAGGACTTCAACCTACTATGGTAAGATGTAGCAGAACAGAGACCAAAGTAGTGTCTCTGAGGTCTCTGCTCTGCTACATCTGACTGTCCCTACTCTGCTGGATCTGAGCATCTCAGCTCTACTACATCTGAGTGCGATGATCAGATGTAGCAGAGCAGAGACAGATGTAGATAATGGTACTATAATGTTGGGTCTATACAATGTAATGTAATGTTACTATATAGTGGTATTATGCTGGGTCTATATGATACAATTAATACTGTATGGTGGTATTATGCTGGATCTATACAATACAATCTCATTACTATATGGTGTTATTATGCTAAGTCTACACAATGCAATGCCATGTTGGGGATCTGAGTTCATTGGCTGGATATATGTATATGTTTGTATATACAGTGTTACACAAAAGGATAATAATGTTTTAAACTTTTGACTTTCAGGCTCCATATCTCCTCATCTACTACAGATTTGAGGGGGAGTCTAACATCATTTTAGAGACAATCATCTTGCATATTTCATACATAAATTAACTTGCAACTCTTTAGCATATGATTAGTTATATAGATTCTTGTCATGTCACTGCATTGTTATTTTATTAGCATTTTGTAAATCCACCTTTGACTTTCACCACTGCCTGAATCCTTCTGGGCATTCACTATCAGATTCAAGCATGTTTCCAACGAAATCTGATTCCAGATCTTTTTTACACGGTCCCAATGGTGCATACTGGTCGACTCACATGAGTATGTATACAGCTTTTTCTCCAACTCTAATCTCAAGTATTGGATTGGGTCGAGCTCTGTAGACTGTGCGACCCAATCTAGCATTTCTACCTCATTGTCAAACTCGC
Organism: Anomaloglossus baeobatrachus; assembly: GCF_048569485.1. NCBI lineage: Eukaryota > Metazoa > Chordata > Amphibia > Anura > Aromobatidae > Anomaloglossus > Anomaloglossus baeobatrachus. Next base: position 561,913,415 of record NC_134356.1, read on the forward strand.
TATAACACTAGAACCCTATGTCGTCTTTTTCATATCCATAGTTCTCGCGTGTACAAAGTAACTTGTCTTGTATAATACTGACGTATGACTGAGCAATGAGCCCACCAAAAAATCCTGGTCAAGTATCACACGCCTTTGGCTGTGAAACAACCCCACATCATCAGGCTTCCTCCCCCGAACTTGACAGTTCCTTCAATTTGTCGAGCCATTAGCCCCTTTTCTCCTTGTTTCACCCAGACCAATTTGCACCCATCTGAGCCTAGTCTATTGACTTTTGTCTCATTGCTCCAATTTACCCATTTCTAATCTTCTACTGTCCACTTTTCGTACCTCTTTGTAAACGCAAGCCGACACTTCTTATGATGATATTTATGTGGAGGCTTCTTCCCTTTGTTCGGGTCACAATTCCAGACTTGTGTAATGTTATTCGCATGGACATCTGTGATCTCACTATTACGAGCCACCTCCACTGCTGTGTTTGTTGCTCCAGAACTGATAGACCTTGTTATGAACCGATTTGTTGACACCAATATTTTGCCTGGACGTCCACCACTTGGGTTTTGAGTGGATGGATGGACTTCATTTCGTATTCTTGCAACTGTGATGGCACTCACATGATGCAGTTTGACAATTTTCTTGGCCGAGAGATGGATATTGATGAGCTGTATGATGCTGTTTCTCTTTTCTTGGGAAATATTCTTCATAATTAGTCCATGATTCAAAGAAGTGACCATTTGCTTGGGAATCAACCTAATAAAACACTGAGCTATTGGGGTGTTCCTCCCCCACGCCCGCAGCAGCCGGGCTGCTTTGATCCAGACCTGCTGTGTGGCTCGAGGGATCCTCCGGACCCAGGGGTCACGCGGACACTCCGAATGAAAAGGGGAACGTAGTTGTACGGCCTTGGCCGTATTCGGTTCGTGACGCCACCCACGGTGTATGGTGAAGTGGGACACCACCGCTGCTGGTGTGGGATACCCGGGGGAGATGTCGTGGCAGCCGGATGTTAACCCCTCCGTGGGTAGGGATGGTTGCCCCGGGGCCCAGTGTCTCTGTGCAGGGTATGGCAATGACAGGGGTTTGCGCGCCCGGACGTACCAGGGGATGTTTGGTTATTCACAATCAAATGAATCACACGAGTCTTCTGGTAAACCAAGGTGCTGGTGGCCGGCCGCCACGGCCGGTTGTACTCTGGTCCCCCACTCGGGCTGGTGGTCGCTGTCTTTTCCTCTGCACTAGTTGTGGTTGTGTGTTGAGACTTCCCGATATGGAACACGGGAGTCCGCTCCCGGCTTTCTGTGTGCCTGAGGAGCCGTGCCCGCTGACGCTGACCCGTGGGATCTGTGGGCCCTGGCGGTTGCCCTATCCCTCTCTGTGGGTGGTTGTCTGCTTTTGGGACTGTGGTTGGGACAGGACCTATAATCCTGCCCTCAATCGGTTGATTAGTTAGGCCGTTGGTTCCGGTCCTCGCTTCAGGGTCCGATTACCCCATCTGTGCACGGTTTCCAGTCGGGTCTCCGGTGTCGGTAATGGCAGGCTCCAACCCTGTCCCGGTCCACCTCGGATCTGCCGAGCCGTCTTCCCATCTCCTGCTGACGGAGACCACCGTCTGCCACCTAGCCAAGATACCTTGGCTCCAACCCTGGCACCGTTCAACTTGAACTTCTCCTCTGCTGGAGCTACACCTAGCTCCAGCCTCCACTCCTCTCAACTTGAACTACAACTTAATCAGTTTGTTTTCCCGCCCCGGGCTTTCTAGACCCCTAGGTGGGCGTTTCCTAACCACCTGGTCCCGCCCACTGGTGTGCCTGTGTTGCCCTGAGGGGGGTGACTAGGGTTTCAGGTCGTCTGTATGTGACCTAGGTGACGGAAGGTGTTATGCAGGGGCCTAATGTGTGACTACCTGGTTTTGCCAGGGCGTCACATAAGACCAGGTTGTAATTTGCAGTATACAAGAAGAAAAAAAATCAAATACCAGGAGCAAAACAGTAACTGTGCAGTAACATGACAAGAACATATATTTCTAAACATGCTATTCAGATGAAATTTTCACCAGATATCAGTAACAATCCATCCAATCCACACAGGCAAGGAAATCAAACCATAGATGTCCATAAATTAAGTTATGTGTAACAATGAAAAATGACTCAGGGAAAAATTATTGAACTCCAGTAGAAAGAGAGATGCAAAAAGTCACAAAATAAGCTGAAATCTATCAGTAATAAAAAATAAATCTTGTCACTTATTGAAAAATAATATCAGCTGGCTCAACTAATCATCTATAAAAAGGTGTCTCATTTATTAATGGCCAGACTTTTATATACCCGGGCTCAGCAGGTCCAACCTGGTTTTTAAAAAGAAAAAACCCGGTTCGGACCTGGAATTGGTCCCAGATATCTGGCCGGATGCTGGTCCCCATATAAGTCTATAGAGACCAGAATCCGGCTCTTTAAAATGGTGGTAGAAGGAATACGGGGATTTAAGCAAACGCATTATACTTACCAAGTCTACCTTGCAGCAGTATCGCTACTTCAGAGGTCGTTAATTATCCCTCATGGTTATGTACTGCTTCCCCCACCCACTGGCAGTCTTTGCGTCTCTAGTTGCAGTCAGACATGCTCACACCCTATGTGACAGCGTGTCTGACTGCTTTCAATCAGAGAAACTGTGTATTTGCATCCCTATTACTGTAAAAATAAATAAAAGAAAGTGGCTTAGGGTCTCCCTATATTATGATACTTAGCACAGATAAAGCATACGCCTACAGGCTTCAGCCCCCAGCCATGTGCTTATCTTGGCTGTGTATCAAAATAAGAGGGACCACATGTGGCTTTTTTAAAAAAAAAATATTTAAATAAATAATTTTAAAAACTGGCATGTGGTCCCCCCCCCCAATTTTGATACCCAATCATGATCAAGCTGACAGCTAGGGGCTGGAATTCTCAGGCTGGGAGGTGCCCCCCAGTCTAAAAATAGCAGCTTGCAGCTGCCCAGGATTGTCGCTTCCACTAGATACGACCATTCTGGCACTTTACCCAGCTCATTCTGATTGGCCTAATGCTGTGGCAATCGGAGTAATGAAGGGTTAATTACAGCTCACAGCTGCCATTGAACCCTAGATTATTAATGGGAGGCATCTATGAGACCCCCCCATTAATAATCCGTAAGGGAAAAAAAAATAAAAACAAACACCAAAAAATCCTTTATTTGAAATAAAATACCAAAAACAAACCCTCTTTCACCTCTTTATTAACCCCCAAAACACCCAGGTCCGACTTAATCCACACGAGGTCCCACTACGATTCCAACTCTGCTACATCTGAAGTGACAGGGAGGTCACTCAGGTGAGGTCACTCAGTTTTATGAGGTCACCAAAGGTTAGTTTACCTGCGATCACACGTGGAGGATCGTGGGAACCTCCAGCTGTGTCTGCATATAAATTAAGTGACGTCACCACTCATGGTGCGACTCAGTCTCTGCCTGAAGCTCACAGCGGGCGTTCATATTCTATGCCCGCATGCTATCACTTCAGATGTACCTGAGCCAGAATCGCTGTGGGGCTTCATGTGGGTTAAGACAGCCGTCTGCTGAATGAAGACAGTGTTCACAAAGATGGCGCTAGAGAAAGCTCTAGCGCAAGTGCCGACTCCGAAGCCATCTTAGTGAAGACTTTTATCCAATACTTCGAAATGATAGTGTGTAGGCGCCGGAGTTAGCGTGTATGACTATAACGGCGACAGGATAAAAAGAAAGAGAGGGCACTCCTGTGTGCAAAAGTTAAAATTACAAATAAAAGATGTGTCTTATGCACTCACTTTGAAGTGTTGCACTCCAGGTACAACACTGTAAAAAAATGCTGACAGAGGATTCTGAGGCACGACAACGGGGAAAACGGCGACAGGAGAAGGAAGGCCAGGCAGGCAGACAGGAGCGGGACAACATAGCAAGATCCGACCCCCATATTCCCACCCTTGATGCACCTGTCAAACAAATAACAGTGCATTTTCTATAAATTTACTTGCACAAATTTCTGAAATAAAACATTGAAATTCAGAAGAAAAGATATGGTTAAATTCAGCATCCTAGTGCCAGTATAGCACTAGCTTTAATTTATATATGATAATCCTGATGGTTGGTTCTCCTTAAATACCTTTTCCCTGTGACATTTCTCATTATTACACATCACTAAATGTGTAAAACATCTATGGTTTTATTCCTTTGCCTGCGTGGATTGGATGGGTAGTTACTGACATTTGTTGAGAAAGTCATGTCAATAAAACACTTAAGCTGGGTTCACACTAAGCGACAGCGACAACGACGTCGCTGTTACGTCACCATTTTCTGTGACGTAACAGCGACCTTGTAAGTCGCTGTTATGATCGTTGCTTAGCTGTCAAACACAGCAGCCAAAGCAGCGATCATAACGACACGTGTCGCTGTGCTGCAACATGTGCAGAGAGCAGGGAGCCGTGCACACTGCTTAGCGCTGGCTCCGTGCTCTCCTAGCTACAGTACACATCGGGTTAATTACCCGATGTGTACTGCAGACACATGTGCAGAGTGCAGGGAGCCGGCGCTGGCAGCGTGAGAGCGGGAAAGGCTGGTAACGAAGGTAAATATTGGGTAACCACCTTGGTTACCCGATGTTTACCTTAGTTACAGCTTACCGCAGGCTGTCAGACGCCGGCTCCTGCTCCCTGCACATTCAGGATTGTTGCTCTCTCGCTGTCACACACAGTGATGTGTGCTTATCAGCGGGAGAGCAACAATAAAAAAACGAACCAGGGCTGTGTGTAACGAGCAGCGATCTCACAGCAGGGGCCAGATCGCTGCTCAGTGTCACACACAGCGAGATCGCTAATGAGGTCACAAAAAACGTGACTCAGCAGCGATCTCAGCAGCGATCTCGCTGTGTGTGAAGCACCCCTTACTTAGAAAATTGGTGACGTGTTCAATACTTATTTCACCAGATATAGAGATATATATATATATATATATATATATATATATATATAGTGGGTACGGAAAGTATTCAGACCCCTTTAAATTTTTCATTCTTTGTTTCATTGCAGCCACTTGGTAAATTCAAAAAAGTTCATTTTTTTTTCTAATTAATGGACGCTCTGCAAACCATCTTGACAGCGAAAAACACAAATGTAGAAACTTTTGCAAATTTATTAAACAAGAAACACTGAAATATTATATGGTCATAAGTATTCAGACCCTTTCATCAGACACGCATATTTAATAGTCCTTGGTTACCCCTCTCCACACATAGCAGTTTTTAATTGCAATGAGATGACACACAGTTAGGGTCATAGAGCTAGGGACCCCAATATAGAGATATACCTTGATGAGGTTTTGGGGCTCAGTTACATTGATCAATGCGATTGCTAAATATCTCCTTTTTCCTAATATTCATGGCAGGTATGCAATTCATTATTCACACTTTCAAGTTAGCAAGTGGCATTTTTCATTGTATGCTTCAATGTTTTTCGGTATGCTTATAGCATTATACTATTATCTAACTTTGATGTGCAGCCTTATCCTTATGTACTCATATTTGTCACATGCTGTCCTTTTTCCTTGTGATCCTCCTTGAGATGTTTCTACTCCTTCATTGGAGTTCAATTGTGTTTAATTAAACTGATAGGACTTGATTTGGAAAGGCACACACCTGTCTATATAAGACCTCACAGCTCACAGTGCATATCAGACCAAATGAGAATCATGAGGTCAAAGGAACTGCCAAAGGAGCTCAGAGACAGAATTGTGACAAGGCACAGATCTGGCCAAGGTTACAAAAACATTTCTGCAGTGCTCAAGATTCCTAAGAGCACAGTGGCCTCTATAATCCTTAAATGGAAGAAGTTCGGGACCACCAGAATTCTTCCTAGACCTGGCCGTCCAGCCAAACTGAGAAATCTTGGGAGTAGAACTTTGATGAGAGATGTAAAGAAGAACCCCAAGATCACTGTGGCTGAGCGCCAGAGATGCAGCAGAGATGGGAGAAAGTTCCACAAAGTCAACCATCAATGCAGTCTTCCACCAGTCGGGCCTTTATGGCAGAGTAGCCCGACTGAAGCCTCTTTCAGTGCAAGACATATGAAAGCCCGCATAGAGTTTGCAAAGAAATACATGAAGGACTCCGACGATGAGAAATAAAATTCTCTGGTCTGATGAAACAAAGATAGAACTTTTTGGTGATAATTCTAAGCGGTATGTGTGGAGAAAACCAGGTACTGCTCATCACTTACCCAATACATTACCAACAGAGAAACATGGTGGTGGTAGCATCATGCTATGGGGGTATTTCTCAGCTGCAGGGACAGGACGACTGGTTGCAATTGAAGGAGAGATGAATGCTGCCAAATACAGAGATAATCTTGAAAAAAATCTCTTTTAGAGTGCTCTGGATCTCAAACTTGGCCAAAGGTTCACCTTCCCACAAGACAATGACCCTAAGCGTACAGCTAAAATAACAAAGGAGTGGCTTCAGAACAACTCTGTGACCATTCTTTACTGGCCCAACCAGATCCTTGACCTAAACCCAATTGAGCATCTCTGGAGAGACGTGAAAATGTCTGTCCACCAACTTTCACCATCCAACTTCACGGAACTGGAGAGGGTCTGCAAGGAGGAATGGCAGAGGATCTCCAAATCCAGGTGTGGAAAAACATGTTACATCATTCTCAAAAAGACTAAGGCGGGCTTTGCACGCTGCGACATCGCAGGCCGATGCCGCGATGCCGAGTGCGATAGTGCCCGCCCCCGTCGCAGCGGTGATATCCTTGTGATAACTGCCGTAGCAAACATTATCGCTACGGCAGCTTCACATGGACTCAAACTGACTTATTAAGGGGGCGGGTCATGCAGCATCACTGCGACGTCACACGGCAGGCGGCCAATAGGAGCGGAGGGGCGGAGATGAGTGGGATGTAAATATCCCGCCCACCTCCTTCCTTCCGCATATCCTACGGAAGCCGCAGTGACGCCGGTAGGAGTTGTTCCTCGCTCCTGCGGCTTCACACACAGCGATGTGTGCTGCCGCAGGAGCGAGGAACAACATCGGACCGTCGCGTCAGCGTAATCATGGATTACGCCGACGCTGCACCGATGATACGATTACGACGCTTTTGCGCTCGTTAATCGTATCATCTAGGCTTTACACACTAGTATGTCATTTTCAATTTGACCCCACCGACATCGCACCTGCGATGTCGTAGTGTGCAAAGCCCGCCTTATGGTTGTACTAGCTCAAAAGGGTGCTTCTACTCAATACGGAGAAAAGGGTCTGAATACTTATGACCATGTGATATTTCAGTTTTTCTTCTATAATAAATTTGCAAAAAATGCTACAGAGTGTACATTAATGAGAAAAAAATGAACTTTTTTTGAATTTACCAAATGGCTGCAATGAAACAAAGAGTGAGAAATGTAAAGGGGTCTGAATACTTTCCGTACCCACTGTATATATACGATATATATATATATATATATATATATATATATATATATATATATATATATATATATTTATTTATATACATATGCAGTATATGTATAGTGCAGATATTTCGATTTAGTTCTGTCCCGTATTTTGTTTAAGGCTGGGCTAGTTATGGCTTTATACACATGGAATGTCTTTTAATTAACAGAATAATAGAATGTTTCATCCTGCCATTAACCCATAACAATAGCTGGCTGATCCCAGACCCTACCAATTAGAGAGCGTAGGATGTGTATTTGTGTTTATATTGGTTCAATTTCAAATATTTACTAATTGCTTCACACGCTGAAAGTATCACTAGCTTCACACTTCTTTGAATGGATTTTCATACTCCCACCCATTGGCTGAGGGCAGGTCCTGGAGACAGCATACATTAAATATGTACAATGTGCTAGAGACATAATTACATGGCCAGAATTCCAATTGACTTCTACAATACATATGAACATAATTGTAGACAGTAGCAATTTATTGTACCAATATTTCTCGTTTTTTATTGTTTTATCTGCAGCAATTTTTTTTTCTCTCTAAATTTTACAAAGTATATGAAGCAAGATTATCTTTTTAAATAATAGATTTGTATAATTACACTCTAAATATCCTGAGTGGACATAGAATTTGCTCACTGGGTTACTATTCAGCCTGTTAACGTGGAGATGCCTCCTAGTAACTTAATTTGTACTTGTTATGCATTATACTATATCAAATTTTATATTATTATATTCCTGCTGTGTACCTCCATCAAATCCTAGGTAGTATTATGTCCATTTTAATTAAGTGTCTTTTTTTGCTTTTTATTATATGTATTATTTGCCTGATTTGTTATTGACGTTTGACACTATAAAGAATACAGTATGTATCATGTGAGTCAACGATCAATATATTGAAGATATGCCTGCTAGCATTGAGGAGTCTGAGGTGCTGTTCAGTAGCAGCAAGGGTGGCACTGTGGGCCTTAATTGAGATACTTAAATGGTACAGCCAGTCAGAAGGAAGAGAGCTGTACAGCAGCAGGAAAATGCTTGTACCATAGATAGCCAGCAAGTAGGGGAGAGTAACAATTTTTTCTATACAGAGTGCTTTAGAAAGGACCATAATGGGGCATATATGATGCCCTGGACTAGCCAGGTAGTCACAGGTAGACCCCCGCATTACACCTGTCCCCCAATAAGGTAACATCAGCCAACCACATTAAACCCTAGTCAACTCCCTCAGTGCTTAATGGCCACACCAGGGGCGGAGCCAGGCAGTTGGCCACGCCCACCGAGGAGTTCAGAGGGCCTGAGGCAGGAAACACTATCAGTTTTAGAGAGAGCAGATCAGTGAGTGGAGTGAAGGAGAGTGGAAGCAGGCCTGTGTAGCAGGTCTGCAGCAGTCTGATGGGTGCCAGGGTCAGAGCCCTGGTACCTTGGCTAGGAGGCTAATGGTGGCCTTAGCCTGCAGGAGCCGGGAAGACGGCTCGGTGGAACCGTGGTGGACCGGGACAGGGTAGTGACCCACCGGTACCGACCCGGGGAACCGACTCGGAAACCGGAGCACACAGGGGGATACTCAGACCCTGAAGCAAGGTCCAGAATCCACTGGACTGAGTTAATTAACTGATTGCGGTCTGGACTATAGGTCCTTTCCCACCCAAGTCCCGACTGAAGACAACAGCCCACCGAGGGGGATAGAAATCCACCGCAAAGGCAGAGAGATCCCATGGGCCAGCGTCTGCGGGCAAAGGGCTCTCCCGACATACATACAGCCGGGGAGCGGACTCCCGTCGCTGAAGCGCAGGCAGCCCAAATACACAACACGGTGCAGGAGAAAGGCCAAGATCACCAAAGCGGGTGGGGGAAAAGACGCAACCGGCTGCGGGCACCGACCACCATCAACTTTGTTTACCAGAGACTTGTGTGTGTCAATAACAGTGAATACAACAGTGCCATCTGGCCGCGCACCGCCCTGCACCTCCCAGCTACTACCCCCAACGGGTCCGGGGCCACCATCTTTACCCACGGAGGGGTTAACATCTTGCTGCACTACCATCTCACCCGGGTGCCCCGTACCTGCAGTGGTGGTGTCTACACCTTCACCACATCCCGCGGATGGCGTTACGAACTCAAGCGCGGCTCTGGCCGTGCACCTACCTAACCCCCACCAAAAGCGCCAGCATTCCCTTTCAGAGCAAAGTGACCCTGGGTCCGGAGGCGCTCGAGCCACCCACCAACGAGCACGGATCCGAGCGGCTCGGCTGCAGCCGAGCGCGGGGCGGTACACATATAAAAGCTCCATCCTGAACTGCAGTTGGTGTTGTTTGTCCTGTTTGGAGTAGAGCTGCCTACTTGCAAGAGATACTGCCATTACTAGGTGAGGCAGGTAGTAAGGTGAAGTTTAGCCACCCTCTAGCAGAGAGAAAATAGCCATACCAGTGAAAGTCTGAATACTGATGTATTGGTGTAAACAGGTTTAATTAAACCAGGCCGCAGCCAATGGCAAAGGGCGGAAGTCAGAGAGACCAAAAAATAATCCCATTAAAAAATAATAACTTTTAAAATTACCGTTAAAAGGTCAATAACCACAATAACAAAACACACAGTGTATGCAGGGTGTATAATACCAAAAGCTAGGAGGGAGAAGGAAAAGTACTAGCCCTATATAGCCCTAAATAAGCTCTCCCTACTTAGCAATGGAGGGTATGATGCCCTAGGGTTGTGGCGCCCCCATTCAACGACGGGAGACCCTGAATGACCCTATAAAACCCTGCATAGGTCAAACAAACACCAAATAATTACAAAACAAAGCCTCATCAAGATAAGATGGAGACATCAAAAACTTATCTGGAAAAGTCCACGACAGAGTCTCGACGCTTTTCCTCCCAAAGATGCCAGGGAATAATCAGGGGACAGGCCCAGGAGGTAAAACGCCAATGCAGGGACCTCCTTGGGGCACCAGAGCGGTTATTTTTATGCTGTCTGACAAATTAAAGTAATTTACAAAGCGAAGAATACTCCGTTTAGAAGGGGATGCCCAAGTACTGCATAGTGTGTAATCAGAAGATAACCTACTATTTTAAGCAACTTTTTATGTTAAACTTCTTTAGTAAGAAGTTTTGGTTAAAATTTTCCATTTTACTACCCATAAAAAAAATTTTCACCCTAGCCACTGAACCACATACTGTAATAACCTCACACCTTCTGCCAAATGCCAGAATAATGGAAGAGACAGAATGAATGTTTTAAGGCATTTTTATTACTTTCTGCAAAGTCATAAGATTACATACTGTCGCGCTTCCGGGGCTGCGTCGCCGCTCGTCACCACGCTGCTTATCTCGGTGCCGCTCATCACTTACCGGCCCAGTCCCCGTGCACGGCTGCCGCTCCCGCTCTCCTCCCTCAGCTTCCCCTGCGCGTCCCGCTTGGCGGTCCCGGCGCCTTGTTGTATCCCGGTACTCTGATTCCAGCCCTCCTGCCTCATCTCCCCTGCGTCCTGCACTGTTCTCCTGCTCCTGCGTCTTGCACATGCGCACTAGGGCGCAGGCGCGCTCTCTCCTCTTCTCTTAAAGGGCCAGCGTTTCTGAAACAGGAAATGGCTGAATACAGGTACAGGGTATATAAGACTTCCTTTTCCATGTGGGCGGGGCCTGTTCAACGTGTACCAGTAGCCGAGTCTCTTGTGCTAGTGTTCAGGTCTTCTGTGTCTTGTGCCCAGGATTAACCCTGTCTCTGCCCGCAGATCCCGACTGCTGCCTGTGCGTATCCGGTCCTCCGGTTTTCCAGGAGAATTCCCGGTGTCAGACTGTTGTGGATCCTGTCATCTTCCTCCAGCCTGTACTCCTCACCGATCCTGGACTCCACCCGGTATCGCCTGACTGCACCCTCGCTGGCCTCGGATTCCATTTCTCATCTCCAGTCGGCACCTGTACCCGGTTCTTCTCAGTCCACGTCTATCCTTGGACCAGCCTCCATATCCTGTGTGGACATCTTTGGACGCTATTCTGAAATGCTCCCGTGTCCTGGCTGCTGCGCATCTAGGCCTTCTGGGGTGATTGCCAGACAGCCCCTGTATGGGGGTTCGCTCCTGGTGGTCTCCTTGGGGGAGTCTGGTGCACGGTCCCGTGGATCCACCTCCTTGCACTGAACCTGACACATACATTTCATTAGTATGTGGTACCATTGCCCTTAAACTGTATGATTGACTCAAATGTTTTGGATATCCTTCCACAAACTTCTAACAATAGTTGGTAGACGTTTGGACCCATTCCTCCTGACAGAACTGTTGTAACTGAGCCATGTTTGTAGGTCGCCTTGCTCACACTTGCCTTTTCAGGTTTACCCATAAATATTCAATAGGATTGAGATCAGGGCTTAGTGATATCCACTCCAAAACATTGACTTTGTTATCCTTAAGCCACTCTGTAACCAGTTTGGCAGTATGCTTTCAGTCATTGTCCATTTGGAAGACCCATTTCCGCCCAAGATTTAAATTCCTGGCTGATGTCTTGAGATGTTGCTTCAGTATTGCCACATAATATTCTTTCCCCATGACGCCATCTATTTTGTAAAGTCCCTCCTGCAGCAAAACAACCCCACAACATGATGCTGACACCCACGTGTTCACAGTTGGGATGATGTTCTTAGGCTTCAAAGCTTCGCCCTTTTTCCTCCAAACGTAATGATTGTCATTTTGGCCAAACAATTCAATTTTAGTTTTGTCAGATTGCAGGACATTTCCAAAAATTAAGGTCTTTGTTCCTGTGTGCACTTGCAAACATTAATCTGGCTTTTTATGTTTCTTGTGGAGTAATGGCTTCTTTCTGGCAAAGTGGCCTTTCAGCCAATATTGATATGTCGCGGGCGGGGAGGAGGGTGTCAGCACACCGCGCTCACCCCTTCTGCTCGGGTCCAGCAGCTGCTCACTGGTGGCTCGAGCGGTGGGCCGGATCCCGGGGTGTCTCGAGCGACACTCCTCGCCCGTGAGTGAAAGGGGATGTTTGTTGGGTGTGGGGATTGTTATAGTTCGTGACGCCACCCACGGTTGTGGTGATTGCACCACCGCTGCTCAGTGTGGGGGTCCCGGGGATGGTGATGCGGAGCAGCCAGGTGTTGTGTTGCCCCTCCGTGGGTAGGGGTTGGTGATCCCGGGGCCCGGTGATGAGATGTAAAGTGTAGGGCCCAGTGGGCGCAGGGACGCGGGGGCAGCGCTGTGCCTTGCGGCACGGTGGTACTCACTCAGCCTGAGACACGGACACAGTTTGTACGGTAAACCAACGGCTGGTAGGACGGTCCCACAGACGGCTGCACCTGCACTCCCGGTAGGTGACGGTGACGTCTCTCTTCCTTGCACCTGTGTTGTCTGATGGTAGCGGTGGATTCCCTCCGGTTACCCGCTCCCCGACTGCAATCTGGGCCGGAGGAGCTCTACACTTTGCCCGCAGGCGCTGGCCCTGGGGAAACTTGTGCCCTGGCGGTGGCGGTGTCTCCCCGGTAATGGTCGGGCTGTTGCCGTCAATCGGGACTTGGTTGTTGGGGGATCTGCGTCCCCGTCACTGACGGATTTGGCAAATCTGGCGACTCCTAGCCTTGCCGGGGTCTGAGAGGCCCCTGCCCTGGTGCTGACTGTCCTTCGGAACACTGCTCCAGACCACCGGGCACACAGCCAACGGGGTCCTTCCAGGAACTTCCAAACGGTCCCCCTCCAGACAGTCACCGCCGTTGCTGACCTTGCTGTTCTTGCCCTCACAAAGCTGGACCCTTCAGGCTGTCTTTCTCTTCTGTTACTTTGCTTGCTTTTCCTCCTTTACTACTTTCCTTCCTTCACTTTCACTTAGTTGTTTACTTTTGCCCTGTCTAGACTACTCCTCCACTCCTTCCACTTCCTCCTCCCTGACTAGACTGCCTGGTTTCTTCCTGCCTCCAGTGTTGTGAGCTCCTCGGTGGGCGGAGCCAACCGCCTGGCCCACCCCCTGGTGTGCATCATCAACCTCTGGAGGAAGGCAACAAGGATTTCTGGTTAGCTGTGATGTGCCTACCTGGAGTGTGGGGTGTAGTGGTGTTGTGACCTGTGTCCCCTGGCTTGCCCAGGGCGACACATTCCCCCTTAGCAAAATGCAGACCGTCCGCGGGCTGCCGTCCTACACCGGTTTTATTTTTCTGTAAAAAGGGGATAACAGGGTTAAGCAAAAACATAATAACATTTTTAATCAAAAACTCTTCCCAAGACGGGAGGCACATTTACTTTAACGTTGCAACGGTATACGGTCATGGTTTCCGCTCTCTCCCACCCAAGCAACCTGGCCCTGATGCTGCCCCTAAAACCCAGGCAGCACCCCTTGACCCACAGTCCAGCACAAGTTACCCGAGCGGGATCTGTCCTTCCCCTCCAGAGGGTGGCCACCAGTTCCTTTGGTGGCTGGGCCCTGGCCTGCTCTGCTCAGGGCCCTCCCTCCAACCTGCCTCTCCGGAGGCGGCATTGCGGAAACGGTAACGGTACCCAACATATTTACAAGCCACTTAACGTTTGTGGTGCCCTGCAAGTTCACGGGCTTGTCCATGGATAGTTCCCATGCAAAACTTAAACGGTCCCCACGGGGACAACGGTGCCGGCTCCTGCCGGTTGCTAATCACACGGTGAATCAGGTGAACTTCGGATCATTTTCACTTATCATTTCAAACTTTTAAACTTTTCAAACAAACGCACAACTTCAATGAGGGTCCCAACGGGGACGGTGCTGCGGGCATCCATTGCCCTACTCCGGTCTGTCAAGCGCTGGGGCTGCTGGCAAGGGGTAGAGGTCTGCGCTCGCTCGGGCCTCCGGGCTCCTCCTGAGGTTAACGTCCAGCGCAAACCACCCACGCTCCCCAAAGTGCCGGGTATAGTGCACAATATCTCCCGGCATCAGGTTACGGCCGGGATGTTCTTCGGGCAGGTGAGCATGCACATCCCGCCGGGCTACAAACACCTCGGCCTCCAGGCCTGGCTCGTAGATGAACCCGTAGCCCCGGCGGACATCAAACCGCCTCACCTGTCCCTCGTGCAGCGGTCCCCGGTCACGGAATGTCGCTTGCCGGAGATTCTCCTTCTCCCGGATCGCTCTGGCCACCAGCTTGGCCTTCCTCCTCTCCCTCTCCGCGATCTCCAGGCCCAGCGGTACCGGCTCCCTATCCCAGTACGGCGCTGCTGCCAGCGCCGGCGCACGGGTTGAGCCCCGCGGGACATCCAGCACGTTACCCACTGTCAGGAAGGTGGGCAGCGTATCCCGCGGTGTCATGGCCTTGGGCGCTGCCTTGCAGCAGCAACCCGGCGCTACCTCAGCCGAGGTGTGGGGGATGGGCATAGGGGCTTTCCGCTGCCGGGCCTTCGGCTCGGAACGGGTCTTCGGCTCCGGCTCGGGGAGTTTCTCAGGGGATGCCTCCGGTTCGGTCTTCGGAGTCTTCCACGGCAACACCGCTGACTGGCTGCGGGCTCCGGCTACAGGTTGGCCCGCTTGGGCGGGGACGCTGGGTACTGCTACCGGTTGCGGTGGTAGCAGGCCTAGTGGCGGGGTCACGGCCTCCGGGACGGGTGGCGAGGGAGGCAGCGAAGGGAGAGGGCTTGGACCGGGCCCCACAGCCGCGATGACCGGCCCCTCAAGGGCATCGGGACGTGGGTCACTCACCCTCCCTTTCTCCGCTTCCTCCTCGCGTCTCCGCACGGTGGCTACAACGTCCGCCATGTCGGCCTCCCACTCCTCCATGAGGAGCTGCATCTTCACCTGCAGCCGTTGGTAGAGCTGCGCGGTCCGGATCTCCACCCACGCCGCGGTTCCAGGCGCGGGGGGTACGGTGTCGCGGGACGGCATCCACATGACGGCTGGTTCGTTTGCTTCCAGGAACGGGATGTTTGCAGAGTCCTGGCGTCCCTGCTTTTATAGCCGCAGCTACATGCGGCCGGCCGCCATCGCGTCCCCCTTAGCTCTTTCCGGCCCCTCCTCTCTCGGGGCGGGGTTTTGGCCTTCGCGCCTCTACTGCTCGAGAAGACGCTCGAGCGGGAACTTTTCGCGCCAAAGATGGCGGCTTCTGAAATTTTTCTGCCGGATGCCTCCGGCGGTAACAAGGCGCACCTCTACCTGACGGCAGAGCGGTAAGATCCTGTTCGTGACGCCAAGTTGTCGCGGGCGGGGAGGAGGGTGTCAGCACACCGCGCTCACCCCTTCTGCTCGGGTCCGGCAGCTGCTCACTGGTGGCTCGAGCGGTGGGCCGGATCCCGGGGTGTCTCGAGCGACACTCCTCGCCCGTGAGTGAAAGGGGATGTTTGTTGGGTGTGGGGATTGTTATAGTTCGTGACGCCACCCACGGTTGTGGTGATTGCACCACCGCTGCTCAGTGTGGGGGTCCCGGGGATGGTGATGCGGAGCAGCCAGGTGTTGTGTTGCCCCTCCGTGGGTAGGGGTTGGTGATCCCGGGGCTCGGTGATGAGATGTAAAGTGTAGGGCCCAGTGGGCGCAGGGACGCGGGGGCAGCGCTGTGCCTTGCGGCACGGTGGTACTCACTCAGCCTGAGACACGGACACAGTTTGTACGGTAAACCAACGGCTGGTAGGACGGTCCCACAGACGGCTGCACCTGCACTCCCGGTAGGTGACGGTGACGTCTCTCTTCCTTGCACCTGTGTTGTCTGATGGTAGCGGTGGATTCCCTCCGGTTACCCGCTCCCCGACTGCAATCTGGGCCGGAGGAGCTCTACACTTTGCCCGCAGGCGCTGGCCCTGGGGAAACTTGTGCCCTGGCGGTGGCGGTGTCTCCCCGGTAATGGTCGGGCTGTTGCCGTCAATCGGGACTTGGTTGTTGGGGGATCTGCGTCCCCGTCACTGACGGATTTGGCAAATCTGGCGACTCCTAGCCTTGCCGGGGTCCGAGAGGCCCCTGCCCTGGTGCTGACTGTCCTTCGGAACACTGCTCCAGACCACCGGGCACACAGCCAACGGGGTCCTTCCAGGAACTTCCAAACGGTCCCCCTCCAGACAGTCACCGCCGTTGCTGACCTTGCTGTTCTGGCCCTCACAAAGCTGGACCCTTCAGGCTGTCTTTCTCTTTTGTTACTTTGCTTGCTTTTCCTCCTTTACTACTTTCCTTCCTTCACTTTCACTTAGTTGTTTACTTTTGCCCTGTCTAGACTACTCCTCCACTCCTTCCACTTCCTCCTCCCTGACTAGACTGCCTGGTTTCTTCCTGCCTCCAGTGTTGTGAGCTCCTCGGTGGGCGGAGCCAACCGCCTGGCCCACCCCCTGGTGTGCATCATCAACCTCTGGAGGAAGGCAACAAGGATTTCTGGTTAGCTGTGATGTGCCTACCTGGAGTGTGGGGTGTAGTGGTGTTGTGACCTGTGTCCCCTGGCTTGCCCAGGGCGACACAGATACAGTACACGTTTCACTGTGGATAATGGCTCAATCTTACCAGCTTCCACCAGCATCTTCACAAGGTCTTTTGCTTTTGTTCTTGTTTTGATATGCACATGTCTGATCAAAGCACATTCATGTCTGGTACACAGAACCCGTCTTCTGATGGCTGAACATTCCCATATTTTTTGTACTTGCATATAATTGTTTGTACAAATGAACGAGGCACCTTCAGATTTCTGGAAATTGCACCCAAGGATGAACCAGACTTGTGCAAGTCAACAATTCTCTTAGCTGATTTCTTTTGACTTTCCAATGACACTACACAAAGAAGCAGTGTATTTTAGGTTTGCATTAAAATACATCCACACATGTGTTTCTAATTAACGCAGATGTTGCCAATAAACCTATCAGAAGCTTCCATAGACATGACATCATCATACGGGCTGTCCCATATTATTTAAAGGCATAGTACTCTTAGTGTGTGTAAACTTTTGACTTTGCAGAAGGTAATTAAAATGTTTAAAAACATTCCCTCTCATTATTCTGGCATTTGGCAAGTATATATCGTTTCGGTAATCCTAATTTACCTAAAACGGGAAAGGTTTATTCTGATTTCATGTCAGATAGTGAGAAAAATGTCTGGTTTCAACTGTATATATGTGCCGCCCCGTGCTCGGCTGCAACCGAGCCGATCGGGTCCGGACCTTCAGTGGGTGGCTCAAGGGTCTCCGGATCCGGGGGTCCTGCGGTCACTCCGACCAAAAAGGGGTTGGCGGTTTGGGGACGTAGGTGTACGAGATGTGGTGAAGGTAGACACCACCGCTGCAGTTACGGGGCACCCGGGAGAGATGGTATGCAGCAAGTTGTTAACCCCTCCGTGGGCACTGATGGTAGCACCGAGACTTGTTGGGGGTGTTTTGGCGGTGCAGGGAGATGGGCGGCCAGAGGGCACTGGTGTACTCACTATTAGAATGAAACACTCGAGTCTCTGGTAAAGCAAGATGATAGTGGTCGGTACCCGCAGCCGGCTGCAGTCGGGTTCCCCCAACCGGTTGGTGGTCTCTGCCTTTCTCCTGCACCTGTTTGAGTTGTTGGACTACCTGCGCTTGCAGCATCAGGAGTCAGCTCCCCGGCTTGTGGATGTCGGAAGAGCCCTTTTGCCCGCAGACGCTGGCCCGTGGGATCTCTGAGCCTTGGCGGTGGCTTTCTATCCTTCTCGTTGGGCTGTTGTCTTCTATAAGGGACTTTGGGTGGGAAAGGACCTAAAGTCCAGACCGCAATCAGTTAATTAACTCAGTCCAGTAGTTTCTAGACCTCGTTTCAGGGTCTGAGTACCCCCTCTTGTGCTCCGGTTTCCGAGTCGGTTCTCCGGGTCGGTACGGGCGGGCCACTACCCTGTCCCGGTCCACCACGGTTCCACCGAGCCTTCTTCCCGGCTCCTGCAGACAGAGGCCTCCGTATGCCTCCTAGCCAAAGGTGCCCGGGTTCCAACCCTGGCACCTGTCAGTCTGTCACAGGCCTGACCTACAGGCCTGACGTCCTCCACTGCACTCTCAAACTCAACTCTTTGTGAACTGTGTCGTTCTTCTTCCCTCAGGCTCTCTGAACTCCTCGGTGGGTGTGTCCAACTGCCTGGCTCTGCCCCCTGGTGTGTTCATCCAGCCCTGAGCGAGATGACTAGGGTGTTATGTGGTTGGCTGGTGTTGCCTAGTGAGGGGACTGGTGTTGTGCGGGGCTCTATCTGTGACTACCTGGCTTATCCAGGGCGTCACATATAAATATATATCTATAGAATCTATTATTCACAATAGGTGATGGTCACTGTTCACCTCCTCCTCCTACGTGTACAATGTACAATGACTTTTTCACAGATTGCTGAAGGTACCTAGAAAATTCACCAGTAAAAGTCAATGATCCTGTCCAGGCTATTGCTGTATATGTTTCATGTGGCTACTGTAAAACACATTTCTAAATGCTGTTAACAGCAGCTCAAGATTTCTTTCTTGATAATCCTGTATAAATCACTTTATAGTAAAATTCAGTTGAATTCCATTCAAAATTATTTACTCATTTCTAAATTATTTTTTTTTCGCTTTTCTCTAAATGGCAGTTCCCCGAAATTATAAGCAAACATTAAGTTATTTTCACTTTTAGAGCCAAAGTGTGGGAAATTATTAGATATAACCCACACAAGTCTAAACAGTTTACATTATAGTGATCCATAGTGTAACATGTTAACTTCAAGTTATAATTTCCGATTTCTTTGTCAGATGTGTCATAGATTGCACAACACATCATATTACATAGCAGTTCCCTTCAATGTGTTTTACATTGAAATCAAACCCATTTTAAGTAGTCCTCACATCATAGAAAGCAATTGCATACTATTATGGAACAAGCTAAAGAACTGCATAACAACCTCCTTCATATTAAGAGAGGTGTGATGAAGCCCTCCTGCATGTATATGTACGGAGATGGACATGCTGTCCACTTTTCCCCTTTAATTAACCAATATTATTGTTGTTGTAAAATGTAAGGTGCATTTTGAGATGCATTAATTGTGCTTAAAAGTATTTGCTGGACATATAGGTTGGTATACAGTTAATATTTGGGACTTACCCATATTGCGAGGGGCTTGAGTGGAGGAACAGTGACGGTTTCCTGTAAAACATCAGAAAGGGCACAGCATGTGATAGAGACAAGCCTGAGGCCTGATAGTCAACAAGGCCACATAATTTGGGTGTCCTTAAAATGAGAGAAGACAAGGGAATAAATAGTGAGATACTAGAAAGAGAGTTAACCAAGAAACAGTGACCAGGTGGACATGGGTCAGAGGACTGACCGAAGGACTAAGTGACCGATTAGAGACAGGTCCAAGGAGAGGACGCCTAACACAATGTCTCAGAGTTTACAACTCTTAAAGGTAATACACCAGGATGGAACACAACTTGAAAAAAAGTCAGTGCCCCGAGCAGGAGATTCCAAAGCGTCAGGACTCAGGAGGCTTGAAGCTGAGTCCAGCCATATTGGCAAAACATTCCCTTTAGAAGGTGAATGAGAAGTAGAACCACAGGAGGAGAAAATAACTTCCACTGACAGTACTTTGATGCTGAGCTGGGAAGTGGTGAAACAAGTGAAGTTATTGGAGGCAAGAAGAAGTGAGGCCAAAGAAGTAAAGAGACTGTGTATAGAGATGGTCTGTATTTGCGAAGAAATGTATGATAAGTTATACGCCGCTATCTTGTGTATATAGTTGCCATCAAGTGGTTGTGCAATAAAGTAATGTTTATAAAGAACTGTTAGTCTCCCTCAATGATTCGGGTGATCAACCACAGCCATTGGGCTCTTACAAAGGCATATCGCCTGCGTAGCAGAAGTCCATATGCCCAGTCAGGTTCCCCTTTTTCATGTAGTGTGCCAGGGTGCAAGAAACTCAGACCTCACCCACATCTACTGCACCATGCCAGTTTACATTTACAGCGACATAACTCAATTTAGCACAGTGAAGAGGTTGTTGCTCTGTAGCCGTTTTATTCTCAAGATAGAAAGGGGTTCCAGAGGTGGGACCCCTGCTGATCAAAATGTTATGATAAAATTTAGTCTGTGTGCTTTTACCCATGATTGCTTAGTCTATAAGGGTTTTTTTTCTATAGACATGGGGAACGTCTTTCAGACGCAAAGACATTTGAACACTTGAGCACCAGGACAGGGGCAGAGCAGAGGCGCTCCTGTCAGCTCCGAAGTGCTGCGGCGTTATGAAATGAAATGAGCATGCTACTAACCTCATCACACTGCTGCTGGTGCTGGGGACACAGAGAATATATAAGCTGGGCTATATATCACTCTGTAGGCGGATATGGTGCCCCAATAGGACACCGCTCATTATATAAATAAAAAAAAGAATCCGGCACTCATTAATTACTAAGAGATATAGGTTTTAATGGAAATACGCCCTCCTGAAATATGCAGACAGGAAACTAAATAAAGAGCGCCAATAGAATACGGGTAGATGCCAAGGTGAATAGCGCCATTCACCTTGGCATCTACCACTATTCTATTAACATTATTTCATATAGTTTCCTGTCTGCAATCCGTCTGAAGTTCTTGCTGACCAATATGTTACATTGCGATTTCTATTAAAACCTATATCTTTTGTTAATTATTGAGTTCAGGATTCCTATCTTTATTGTATAGCAGAATCAGAGGATGCGGAAATGGTGGAGAAGTATGTGCTCCATGAAGGAACAGAAACTTTAATGTGCTGTTCTTTTGGATGAGGGGAAGGGGTTGATGTTACAGTGAGGGCATATAATGGGGGGACAATTGTGACAGGGGGCACAGTATAGCGAGGTTTTGAAGGGGTGTACTTTTATGCAGAGGGGCAGTGTGTGTGGGAGGGAGAGACATTCTGGAAAGGGGCAATATGGTAAGACAGTTTTCAGAGGGGTAGTGTGGGGAGACATTTTGGAGAAAGGTAATGTGGGGCGACATTTTACAATTTTACAGAGGGGCAGTTTGTGGAGTGCAACATATTTTGTGAAGTAAGCACAGCAATTTATTCAAGGTCACAGCCTGGGAGATAATTTTATTTATAGTGCCGCATAATACTTTTATTTTTAAGGACTCTGCTGCTGAAGACAGAGAAGAGGGAAGTCTGAAGAGTCAAGCTGGGGGTATGAAAATGTATAATGGTGACTGTACTACATGAGTACAAAAGGGACAGGAACAACTCCTACCAGAGATGAAGTAATCTCTAAGGTTCCTGCGTGTAAATATTTATTTGGGATCCTCACTGCATCTCATTAGTACTGTGGTACATGTATGGTGCGCAGTCTGACGATGGCTGCTAACAATTTTTCTCTGCATCTTCTTACCATTGTTAAGGACATACTGAGTTGTAGGTTCATGCAAGACAATTGTATATGAAGTTGACCTGACAATACAATTGTTTGCTGTACTAAGCTTGGTGCTGCATCTACTGACAGTGTTTCTGGCTCTGCATTCATGTACTGATGGTGATTCTGACTCTGCATTCATGTACTGAATGTGGTTCTGGCACTGAATTCCTATAATGATGGTGGTTCTTGCACTGGGGTCATGTACTGATGGTGGTTCTGGCGCTGCGTTTATGTGCTTACGGTGGAACTGATCTTGTACACTTGTAGTAATTCAAAACATGACTATGTTTAAACTTTTAAAGTCTTCAGAACTTAGACTTTTGAGATTATTAGGAGAATTTGTTAATTTTCTGCTCCAAAAAATCAGTGTAAGTTAGCATATGTTCACACTTATTTTTTTTGAGCAGTAATTGAGCAGAATCTCTGCACATTCTCCTCAAATACTAAAAACTTGCTTCTACTGATGGTGGCTCTTGCATTGTATTCATGTAAGCACTCCTTTACATTTTTTACGGCTGTTCAGTATAGTAATACAGGCCAAAAAATGTTATGCACCCCTGTTATAATGCTTTGTGCGCCACCATCAGCAACGCAGATCGCTGGGCAGGGAGATTACCTGATGATCATCTGCTGGCAATACAGAATAGCAGCACAGCTCCAAGGGCGCTCTTGTCATCTCTTTTGTGACATACTGGCTTGAAGATGTAATTAGCCGGGGTGCTTGTACATGCCAACCACAAGAATTAATGGATGGGGACTGGTGCAGAGGACCAGGGGAATGGCAGCGAGGTGAGTAGTTTTTTTTTTAATAAATGTATGGAATGTGTGAGGGCTCATACTGTATACAGAGAACATTGTAGGGACTTATACTGTCTATAGGAGGCCATGTGGGGCTCATTTTGAATTAGGGGGCTGTGTAGGGTTTCCAGCTGTATTTAGGGGCTATGTGTGGGCTCATACCGCATATACGGAATGTCACCATACTTAATTCTGCTCAATACTAAGTGATTGTCGCAATAACTATGGGATAGTGGGGAACCGGGGCTTCTGAGCAGACCTTAAAACTAGGGGCCCCTTTGGTAACCCTAACCCGAGAGATACTCCTGGTGGTGGAGAGGCCTGAGTCTCCTTCTTGGCCCTGCTCCTGACCAGTCCTAATCCGATTTCGCCTCCCCCAGGGAGGGATGGGACAGGAGTGTGTTGAAAACCACAGATAAAGACAGACAAGGTAAAACCAAAACTCTGTCACACAGCACGCAAACACAAAGATAAAGACAATAAGAGATTCAGGAAGAAAAACAAGAACAGGAAGGAACTACAAAACAGGGTAAACTCCACAACCACTCCAAACAATAAGCACAACTTTCACCAGAGAATCTGGGACATAAACACCTCACAGTCCAACATAGAATAAACTATAGCTGGCAATGGTAGAAGGATTCAACCAGCATAAATAGGAGGGGAGCAGATATGATAGGTCTCCCAACAATATGTGATTTAAAGGAGCAAGCAGACTAGCAGAGATTAACTGTTCCTAACCTGCCTATAAATCAGCCCACAGCAGGTCGATTCCTGAGTCTGCCTGTGATGATCCCAGACAACAGCGAAACCATTGGGAGGAGTGTCAGAATCTTCAAACTGAACAGTGCCCAATGCCGCCATAACTGCTGGAGAAGTTTGTGCAAAACTCCTTGTGACAGTGATACAATTAATAATAAATGATAATTATGTTAATATTAATAGTGAGCAAAATTGAGCCTATTGGTTCAGCTATCTCCAAACAGTCACAGTCTCTCATGTAGAGCCTCAGGCCTCAGGCATTTCAGGAGTCTCATGAGGAAATGGCATTTAGAGTTCCATTGATGGGGAATCTACATTTCGACAAAGAACATGAAATAATCTTTTCTGAAATGCGTAGGTTCGTATAGCTCTTTTTAGTTCTCATAGGAACAAGTGACATCATTGTGAAGTACCAATTGCCATCGGATTGTCCACCTGGGAGACGTAATCTTCCTAAGTGCTCCCTTCTACATTTTTAGCTTTCCTAATTGAGGAGACCTTGATTTATAATACTACAACAATGGTGGAATCTCGGGGAAGTTCAAGACACGCAGTTGCACTACCATCTTCTATTCTAAATTACATTCAGTTTACCATGTATATTAATTATGGATTATTGTATTTATGTTTTTACTTTGTTTATATCTTGTTTTTTTTTCATCATTTCTTTAATCTCAACCAATAATGCTGGAGTAACGCGTACATTAGTATTATTTTTCTCTGGTCTCAGCTGTATTAGGCTAAGTTCACACTTCCGCTAAAATGTATCAGTCACAATCCGCTGCTCTGGTAAACAACGGAATCCGTTTAGCGGATTCCGTTGTTCCCATAGACTTGTATGAGCAGCGGATTGTGACTGATGATGCTGCGTTGCACCCTCCGCCCGACTGATCAGTCGTGGAACGACTGACCGCCGGGCAGGAGGAACGCAGTCTGTAACGTTTTTTGAGCAGCGCGATCCGTCGGATTTCGCTGCGCATGCTCTCTGGCTCCCCGCACACGTGACCAGCTTTGGTTGATTACCCGATATTTACCCTGGTTACGGTGCAAGGAGCCAGCGCTAAGCGGTGTACGCCCGTAACCAAGGTAAATATCGGGTAACCAAGGTAAACATCGGGTGCTTTGCTATTACCCGATATTTAGTCTGGTTACGTGTGCAGGGAGGCCGACACTTCCCCGCTCGGCCCCACCCCCTCCTGCACTCCGCACATGTGTGTACACACACACACACACACCTGTCCCCAGCCATGCAGACAAGCACTGCCACTGACACCCTCATCTGGCCCCGCTCGGCTCCGCCCCCCGCTCGGCTCCACCCCCTCCTGCACTCCGCATGTGCGTGCACACACACACACACACTCACTCACTCACAAGACTCACTCACACATACACTCACCTGTCCCAACCATGCAGACCGCAGCACTGCCGCTGACATCCTCAGCGCCTGGCCCCGCCCCCCGCTCGGTTCCACCCCCTCCCGCATTTAGCATGTATACACACACTCACTCACTCTCTCACACTCCCACTCACACTCACACACACACACACACACACTCACCTGTCCTGCAGTCCCTGTGGCACTGACATCCTCAGTGCCACGGCCCCGCTCGGCCCCCCCCCCCCGAACTCCGCCCCCTCGTGCTCCGTCCCCCCGCACACAACGGAGTCCGACAAAGAATTCTGTTCTTTGTCATCTGTTGTACAGCGTTGTACAGCGCATCAGTCACATGCGTCAAGTGACGCATGTGACTGATACAAAACAACGGAAATGTGAACTTAGGCTAGTTTCACAGTTGCGTTGGACGGGATCCGTAGCATTGCGTTGTGTGACGCATGCAATGGATGCGCTGCATATAGTGGCACAACGCATGCTACAGATCGTACAAAATAACGCAATCCGTTGTAGTTTTTTTCCTTGACTTTACACATCTGAGCATGCGCAGTTGTGTAAAGACAGCTGCGTTAACGGAATCCGTCAAATGACGCATTCTAACGGAATCCGCCACCATAGACGTCCATTATAAAAACAACGGACGCCTAACGGATTCTTGCAGGTTGCGTTTTTTTGACACTCCGCAAAGCGCAGAAAAACGTTACATGCTGCGTTCCATCCACCCGACGCAGCATCAAAATAACGACGCTGCGTCGTCCAGCGGATGCACCGCAGACACTTGCGTTACAGTGCGTCGCCCATACAAGTCTATGGAGAATAGCGCAGTGCGTTAACGGACTGCGCTATTCTCCATAGTGACGGAATGCGCTGAACGCAAGTGGGAAACTAGCCTTAGCCTTAGATTGACTTAAGTACAGGAGTGTAGGAATACACATTAAAGGGGTTATCCGGCTTTTTTGACATTTTTTTTTTATTTCCCTATTGGGCTACATTGGGGCAGGTAAGTAGATAGAGACCACTTACCTGCCCTGCTGTCAGCCCCTCTCCCCCTGGCTCAGAGCGGTAATGTGACCGCTCCTGCCGCGATTTTGCTGCTTCCGGTCATTTCATGTCAACATGGGCAGGGCCATGTTGACATGCAAATGTGGAACAGCTTGTCGCCTCCCTGCTGGGTGTCTACAGTGTGATGAGCCCCGCCCCCCTTCCCTGCACCCTCCCACACATTCCCCCACACCTCTTTTACTCTCCAGTAACCTCCCCCTGCACTGCTGTGGGGTCCGTGACCTGGGGGCGGGGCCTGGCGGCAGCTGCCGTGATGTCAGCTCCAGCACTGGGCCCCCTGCTCAGGATCACACATTCAAATGTACCGGCATCATACATTTGAAAGTGCTGATGAGAAGCAGCGCAGCGCTGCTTCTCATCACTGTCCCTCCCTCTGTCTGTGCTCTCTTCAGCACAGTGGTGACGTCACTACTGTGCTGAAGAGAACACAGACAGCGCACGAACGTGCAGGAGCGGCGGGGACCGAGGACAGGTGAGTATGTACTCCACATGTGTTCCTGATGGGGATGGGGATGGGGGGGTTGCAGAGCCATATGTGTGCGTGTGCAGAGCCATATGTGTGCGTGTGCAGTGCAGAGCCATATGTGTGCGTGTGCAGAGCCATATGTGTGCGTGTGCGGTGCAGAGCCATATGTGTGCGGTGCAGAGCCATATGTGTGCGTGTGCGGTGCAGAGCCATATGTGTGCGTGTGCAGAGCCATATGTGTGCGTGTGCGGTGCAGAGCCATATGTGTGCGTGTGCGGTGCAGAGCCATATGTGAGCGTGTGCGGTGCAGAACCATATGTTTGCGTGTGCGGTGCAGAGCCATATGTGTGCGTGTGCGGTACAGAGCCATATGTGTGCGTGTGCGGTGCAGAGCCATATGTGTGCATGTGCAGAGCCATATGTGTGCGTGTGCGGTGCAGAGCCATATGTGTGCGTGTGCGGTACAGAGCCATATGTGTGCGTGTGCGGTGCAGAGCTATATGTGTGCGTGTGCAGAGCCATATGTGTGCAGAGCCATATGTGTGCGTGTGCGTTACAGAGCCATATGTGTGCGTGTGCGGTACAGAGCCATATGTGTGCGTGTGCGGTGCAGAGCCATATGTGTGCGTGTGCGGTGCAGAGCCATATGTGTGCGTGTGCAGAGCCATATGTGTGCGTGTGCGGTACAGAGCCATATGTGTGCGTGTGCGGTGCAGAGCCATATGCGTGCGTGTGCGGTACAGAGCCATATGTGTGCGTGTGCGGTGCAGAGCCATATGTGTGCGTGTGCAGAGCCATATGTGTGCGTGTGCGGTACAGAGCCATATGTGTGCGTGTGCGGTGCATATGTGTGCGTGTGCGGTACAGAGCCATATGTGTGCGGTGCAGAGCCATATGTGTGCGTGTGCGGTGCAGAGCCATATGTGTGCGTGTGCGGTGCAGAGCCATATGTGTGCGTGTGCAGAGCCATAAGTGTGCGTGTGCGGTACAGAGCCATATGTGTGCGTGTGCGGTGCAGAGCCATATGTGTGCGTGTGCAGAGCCATATGTGTGCGTGTGCGGTACAGAGCCATATGTGTGCGTGTGCGGTGCATATGTGTGCGTGTGCGGTACAGAGCCATATGTGTGCGGTGCAGAGCCATATGTGTGCGTGTGCGGTGCAGAGCCATATGTGTGCGTGTGCGGTGCAGAGCCATATGTGTGCGTGTGCGGTGCAGAGCCATATGTGTGCGTGTGCGGTACAGAGCCATATGTGTGCATGTGCGATGCAGAGCCATATGTGTGCGGTGCAGAGCCATATGTGTGCGTGTGCGGTGCAGAGCCATATGTGTGCGTGTGCGGTACAGAGCCATATGTGTGCATGTGCGGTACAGAGCCATATGTGTGCGTATGCAGAGCCATATGTGTGCGTGTGCAGAGCCATATGTGTGCATGTGCGGTGCAGAGCCATATGTGTGCGTGTGCAGAGCCATATGTGTGCGTGTGCGGTGCAGAGCCATATGTGTGCGTGTGCGGTGCAGAGCCCGATGTGGGGCTGTTATTTGCAATGCTGTAGTGATACCAGGTCAGGTGCTGGGGAAGAATACTGACAGGGAATGTGTGTGCAGGGGACGGGCAGAGGGTGGGGCTGGACACTGGGGTGGGTGGTGACAGCTCTGACTGAGGTTCAGCACAGGAAGTGGTCATGTTTGCTGGATCTGAATGTAAACAAGAAGCTGCTGAGAATAAAGGGTGAATTCAAGAGGAACAAAAGTTAGAAAACAAAAAATAACAATGTAGGTGTGATTTATATGACAATACAGCACAGATAAACTCAAAAATTTTTGTTAAGCTAATGTCGGACAACTCCTTTAATTGTTTTATCTATTTTATGTGTGATATGCACATACCCACATCATCCTTGCAGCTGTGTGAATAATGGAGGAACGCTGGTAATTTACTGTTCGTCTAACAATGGCATATGTGCTAATATATTCTCATTTGTAATAATATTATGAGTATTGCATCTCAGATCCTTTGTTAGTTTTTTCATTGTTTTGGTGACTTTTTTAATTTCAATGAAAATACACAGAATGAATGAGAAAAGTGCAGGTGGTAGCATTTCTGCAGTTAGTAGACTTTGATAATCGACCTTGATGACCCTGTTAAGTGGCGCCCTCTGCCCCCTTCTGTATGCTGCTCTAAAGTATGGCTCACAACTCTCATCATCAGACACACTCACAAGGTTTTTTAAACCTCCCATCGTTAAGAAGTGTTAGAAAGCTGGTGAAGTGACAAATGAGCCTGTGAAAGCTCGTTGTCCTAATTAAACTCTGACAAGAAGAAGTGACAAGAGGCAATGGAGGGGAAACAATGAGAACAGTGTGTGAGGACAGATCCTACGCTGGGAAAAGCTGTGTGACTAGGGACAAAAGCTCTTTTTTCCAAGTGGTAAATCATATTAGACTTCACCAGTGCCAAAAGCCTTCAGGACCAAGCTCTTGGACCATATCCCTCTAGCCATAGCCAATCCACATGTAGGAGAACACATTAGAAAGATGGTGATGATGGAGATAAGACTAGAATGGTCCAGTACAGATGTCTCATTTTCAAAAGCAATATTTTAGTAAAAGGCAGTCCCCCAGGCTATGAATTTGAGGCGTTCTGAACCAGAGAGGCTGGGCAAGACCATTTGGATATTCCCAGTGCATTCTGGGATAAGTGATGATTCTCCAAACTCAAGGAGCACCAGATTTTGGCATTGGAGCGGAAAGGAGGAAATCAGAAAACCAGGAGAGGAGTCTTGAAAAGATCATTTGCATATTCCCAGTGAATTTTAGGATAAGTGAAGAGTCTCTGAACAGAAGGAACACTGGATTTTGGCTATTGCAGTGGAAAGGAGGAAATCAGAAACCCAGGGGAATAGTTTTGTGAAGATTATTTGCATATTCCCAATGAATTCTAGGATAAATGAAGAGTCTTTGCGAACTCAAGGAACACGGGATTTTGACCATTGCAGAGGAAATTGGATAACTAGGGGAGGAGTCTTACTAAACTTATTTGCATATTACAAGTGCATTCTGGGATAAGTGAAGAGTCTCCACGAACTCTATAAACCCCGGATTTAGGGCATTGCAGCGGAAAGGAGAAAATCAGGAAAACTGCGCTCTGGAATTCTGGCAGTCGTCACCACTTTGACATTGTATAAACTTTAAGAACATGGAAAAGGCCAGGAGGCATTTGATAATCTGCATTTCAGGCTACATGTTCACAGACTTGCCAGTGGAAAAGCCAAACATCACCTGCCACAATTGCAAGCTTGTGTTCCTGTTGGAGAAAAAGTTGCAAAGTCTAGAAGAGAGAAGAGTTATTAGACAGAGTAGAAATATCTAATTATCTATTCAGAATACAGAAAGAAAATACATTTTTAGTGCATCTGAACAGAGGAATGGAAGCGTGCGACCCAGAGAAGCAGGAATAAAGGAGGCAATCATCACCCATACTGCTCAGGACCCAGTACCAGGCTGTCATGTAAAAGAACGATGATTAGCGATGGGCAAATCTGTAGCACCCCTGAAGCCATCAGGAGCTACAAGGTACTGCATCCTGTCAAAGATGCAGGGCTACCTCCAGGGACCCAGAAGACCAGTTCCGGGAACACCAAAACACATATATAATCCCTGTTTTTCCCTTTCCCAAGGACTGGTGACAGGCTAGAGTTGGACCCAATGGATGGCCACCTAGGGGTGGAGCCGATCCAGTCCACTAGATGACAACCAGGGAGGAGGGGTCAGACAGTCAGTAAGTGGCAGTGAAAGGAGACGGACGTAACCGTACTGACGGGAGTGTGTAGCAGTGACCTGTCAGGTGCAGGCGTGTGGTTGCCGAAGGAGTATGGTGGAGTACTCTCGGAACCATAACACTGATGAGGTACAGAGCTCTAGGTCAGGCAAATGCTCCAGGCACACGTGATAAAATCTACACAGTGAGGGGACTATCCAGAACCTAACTGACTGTAAATTCCGGGGGCACCAGCAGTGACAGGAGAACCGGGGACCGAAACGGAACACCGACCCTACAGCGTTCAAACTGCCTGCCGCACGGACTAAAGACTGAAAGACAACCGGGAGGGGACCCCAGATGCTCCAAGCCACGGGAACCCACCAACCAGAGACAGGTGCAGGGGAAAGAAGCCACCAGGTTCCACAACGGCACTGGGACTAAGGGAACCAGTGGTGAGGACTAGCCTTCTTCGGGTTCCCAGCCATAACAACGCTGTGAGTAAAGAAACCAGTTACACTGCAATTCTTTGTGTGGCCTACCTTCTTTCCGTGCTTAACTCCATCACCTA
Organism: Anomaloglossus baeobatrachus; assembly: GCF_048569485.1. NCBI lineage: Eukaryota > Metazoa > Chordata > Amphibia > Anura > Aromobatidae > Anomaloglossus > Anomaloglossus baeobatrachus. The sequence goes on from NC_134356.1 coordinate 561,943,994, forward strand.
CCCCCTGGGGCCCGGCCCTACTTGTGGAGGGCCCAACATCCAGGCTGCCATTAACATCAGCCCCAGCGGTGAGAGACTGTGCAGCAGCGGCTCCGTCTAAATAGCCACAACCCTCAAGTGACATCACGACAAAACCGTTATTACTATTCCCCTGTATATAACCCCTTTCAAGCGACTCCCAGGGTCTCAGAACCGGGCAACGGCCACCCAGTGAACTATCCCCGTATATATACGGCCGGGACCGAGTACCCTATTGCCCTGGGGTGAGTCAAATCCAAAATGTAAAGTTCGGGGTTCGTACCAAATACATAGTGATTGTGCACACGATCCCGAACACGAGCTTTCCTGGGAAGCTTACAGTTCAGGTCCAGTTTGGATCCAGGAGCTGTAGAAAAAAAAGCACATTATTAAAAAACATTATGATTATACTTACAGGTCCTGCGACGCATCCTGCAGACTCTGTCTCCCGGCTGCTTCTGCTTCTGCGTCCGATCATTGCTGTTCCCCCGTGTAACCACCACTGACTAAAGGACCTTCCATGACGTCATAGCCATGTGACCAGTCTGGTGTGAATGTTGAACAGACATTGGCTTACAAACTGGTCACATGGCTATGACGTCATGGAAGGTCCTGTTAACTTCCGGGGGTATTCATTACAAATTTTTTCTATACAAATGCACAGAGCATGAGCAAAAAATAAAGAAAATTGAAGATGGTAACACAGGAAAAGAAATATGATGTCATCACTCAAACTTGGTGGGATGATGCATATGATTGGAATACAAGGATAGAAGGATACAACTTATTTGCAAGAAACCGACTTAATAAATGAGCAGGAGGTGTCACATTCTATGTTAGTAAAGCATATGTCCCAACAGAGATTGAAGCTTCAGAGACTGGAAGTTCTGTGGAAACTGGGTAAGATAAGGAGAGAACAAAGGAAAAGACACCATTATAGGCGTTTACTACTGTACAGGCGGCCTGAACAACCTGAAGACATTGATGAACTCTTAATGAATCAGATTGCCAAGTTCTCAAAAAATATGACGTAGTGATCATCGGAGATTTCAACTATCCAGACATTTTTTTTTAAATCTGTCTCAGGCAAAAGTAACAGTTCCAGCAAATTCTTATCCTCTGTTGCTGACAACGTTATCTTCGAAAAGGTAGAGGAGAAAACAATGGGATCTGCTACCTTGGACTTAATTCTTATAAACTGGAAGGAAATGTTTGAGGAGGTAAAGGTGGCGGGGACCCTAGGAGGCAGCGATCATGTCATCATGCAATTTTGGATAACTAGAAGATGGGGACCGGTGAAGACTCAGACTTCAAGGGTGGATTTCAGAAAGGCAGACCAGGATGGATGAACACAGAACTTAAACACTTGCTAAAAAGGAAGAAAGAAACATTTATCAAATGGAAAGAGGGAGGCATATCTAAAGAAGAATATAATGTAGTCTTTAGAACCTGAAGGGCACACATCAGATTAGCTAAAGCTAATAATGAAATAAGGCTTGCAAGAGGGGTCAAAAGTAGAGTTGAGAGGATCGGTTATAATCCGGGTCCGGCGGATCCGGATCGGGTTGCCGCAGAAGTCCAGATCCGATCCGGAATCCGCGTCCATGAGAGAGAGAGAGAGAAAAAAAAAAAAACGGATCCGGATCGTGCACCCCAAATCCCGGGTACTGGTCGGACTCGGATTGGGCTCTCAAACCGTGCGGATCCGGATTTTGCGGGCGGATCCGGGTCCGCTCAACACTAGTCAAAAGCAATAACAAAATATTTTGGGGGTATGTCAAAAGTAAAAGAAAAGGATGCTATAGGATTTTTACATGATGAAAATGGTGAAGTGATAAAAAATTATGTAGATAAGACCAAACTTTTCAATTCCTATTTTTCATTTTTCTCTCAGAAAATAAATGTAACATCATTAGAGATGGGCAAATAGTCAAATATTCAGATTCTGATTATTTGTGCCAAATAATTTCTATAATTTGTGAATTCATAACATATAACGAACCTAATGTAAGTCAACGGGAAACTCAAAGATTTCTGGAGGACTTCGGAAGTCGGTCTGGGAGGGGTGTAAAAATTATTCAATGGATAGAAAAGTGCGGAAACAGAATGGGAGCACCATAGGGAAGATGTCTGGATGCATTTCTAACTTACAGTTTCTGGGAATAAAGTTGTCAGAGTATTAAGGGGACTAAAGCAGGAGAATTATACTTACTGAGTTTCCCCGCACCTGTCACACTGCTTCCCGATCCGAATCACAGTAATGCCAGTAGCAGAGATGACCACAGCATAACTGTGATTGGAAAGCAATCCTTGCATGTTTAGTGGTTGAAAATAACGTGCCAAACATGGGGAGGAGACTCGAAACTCACGAGGCAAATACCAAAATGCTTGTCGAGTAACGGATATCACAAATTCCTTAATATGAGTGTGAGTAGCGAATAAAGCCAGGTATATTTGCTCATTAATAAACATCATCTTATCTTCATCCAGGCTATATAAAGTATAAACAGAGAGATAGTGAGGGAATACTTAGCTAATGTAAGTGAATTCAAGTCTCCAGGTCCAGATGAATTACACCCTAGGGGACTGAAGGAGATAGCAGAGGAAATTTCTGAACCCTTCTATATAATCTTTAAATAAAAATTGAGAACATGAGAAGTCTCAGAAGACTGGAGGAGAGAAAATGTTGTCCCAATCTTCAAAAAGGGGAATAAGATGGATCCAGGGAACTATAGGCCTGTGAGCCTAAGTTCTATACCAAGAGAGATCTTTGAACAAATTAATAAACAACATGTATGCAAGTACCTGGATGAGAATAAAGTGATTAACCAGAGCCAGCATGGGTTTGTAACTAATAACTCATGTCAGACTAACTTAATTTCCTTCTACGAAAGAATCACGGACTGGGTGAATCAGGGAAATGCAGTAGATATAGTATATCTTCACTTCAGCAAAATATTTGACAAAGTATCTCATACTATCCTTATTGAAAAAATGACCAAGTATGGAATGGACAAGGCAACTGTTAGGTGGATTCATAAGTGGCTTTGTGATCAAACCCAAACAGTGGTCATAAATAACTTGAAATCCAGTTGAAAGAATATCTCAAGTGAGGTACCTGTCCTGGGCCCCATGTTATTCAACATCTTTATTAATGATTTAGATGAATTGACGGTAAACTGATTACATTTGCTGATCACACAATGTTAGGAGGGATAGCTAATACTAGAGAAGATAGAGGGGATTCAAAAAGATCTAAACAAAGTCGAAAACAGGGCAGTAACTAACAGAATGTTTTTTTATCAGGGAGAAAGGCAAAGTCCTACGTCTGGGCAAGAGAAGTAAAACGAGCATATACAGCATGGGAGGAGTAGGGCTAAGCAACAGCACATGTGAAAAAGACTTGGATATCACATACTAAATATGAGTCAACAGTGTGATGCAGCAGCCAAAAATGCAAACACAATTATGGGCTGTATTAACAGAAGCATACAGTCTGGATCACGTGAAGTAATTATTGCCCTCTACTTCTCTTTAACAGAGAGTGATAGAAGAAGGGTCTTAATTCCGCGCCAAGGACTCAATGGATCCAGGAAGAGATTAATGCTTCTTTAATAACATGCACAAGTCTACGCGTTTCTGGAGACACAGCTCCCTTCATCAGGACATTGGCAAGAGAACATCAAATCTGGTTTCAAGTGAGATGGTGAAGTATAAAAGCATGCAATGATGTCATGGGAAACATCCTGAACAAACCTTGAAAGCGGGCGGGATCGTGATCATTCTAGAAATCTGTATGTTCCAACAGTTCCCTGAATATTGAATTATGATCAAAAACAGTTATATACACTTCTACTAACATACAGTAAACATGTACAATAATCCTGACAAAAGAAAAAACAAAATAGATATATAATAGATATACTGAACGACATACACGGGGTTAGAACCTGGTGTAAAAGGAAGAAAAACAGCGCGATGTCATGGAGGAGCAGAGACATCAACCACAGGACTACCGCCCCGTGTCATAATTTATCATCGTCCTAAGGTGGTTTCCTATTAGGCAGGCAGCCTAAGGGTATAATGATGGAGCTCAAATTGCTGTCAAGGAATTGCTAGAAGAGAGCGGATGGCCGAACCAAAGTACGCCTGCGCAGACTGGTGCTCAGAAAAAACAGGCAAAAATCAGCGAGACACAGTGTCTAACATATAGAAACTCGGGGGATATACATTCACTGGGGGAAAAATTTTTATATTAGATGGACCACGGTCAAAAAACAGCTCATCTATAATAAAAAATGGAGCAAGTTTTTTTTTATATATATATATATATATATTTTGTTATATTTATTGGGAACTGTGCGTCTGATGTAATGGTATATAAGAATACATCACAAATATAGATCTTATTACTAATTAAATTATGTGGTTAGGGGGGTGGGGGAAAGGGGGGGTGAAAAATGACAAGGGACAAACTAAGCGGTATCCAGGTAATAAATGTAGGACAAACAGGAACCGGTGCAAAAAGGTAACAAAGTTCAGCGGCGTGGGAAGAATACCCCTACGCCTCCGCGAACAGAAAACTGCAGAAGGGGAGGGATAAACTAAGTGGTACGGGAACAGGTTTAAAAGCACTAGAAACCTCGTTCAAACTATAATAAGTTCAATTACTGGAGGAGGGGGATGATCAGAATATAAAAGACTAGATAAGGGAAAAAAAAAATTCCTCATAGTGTAAGAAGGAAAAGTGGTTAAAAAAATATTTATTAATTTTTATTACGACATTAAAAAACTAGGATAGCACAACCATTATAGGTGAGTGTGTTTTTATTACATATCTTCCTCCCCTTTTTGGGGTAAGACCCTATTGCGCTTTTCTTTCCACAGTTTCTCCTCTACTTCTCTTTGTCAGACTTCATCTGGAATACTGTGTCCAGTTCTGGGCACCACATTTTAAAAAAGACATCAACAAACTGGAGCAAGTTCAGAGAAGGGCTATGAGAATGGTAACTTGTCTACAAACCATGTCCTATGAGGAATGGTTACAGTGTTTGGGAATGTTTAGCTTGCAAAAAAAGAAGACTGAGAGGAGACTTAATAGCTGTCTACAAATATCTCAAGGGCTGTCACACTGTAGAGGGATCAACCCTATTCTCCTTTGCACAAGAAAAGACGAGAAGCAATGTGATAAAACTGATTACGAGGAGACACAGAGTAGATATTAGAAAAAAACGTTTTGACAGTGATGGTGATCAATGAATGGAACAGGCAGCCATGAGAGGTATTGAATTCCCCTTCAGTGGAAGTCTTCGAATAGAGACTGGACAGATATCTTTGTGGCATGATATAGTGAATCCTCCTTTGAGCAGGAGGTTGGACCAGATGACCGAGGAGGTCCCTCCCAGCTCCACCATTCTATGATTCTATGATTCTATGTAGGACTGTTGTAAACCTAAATATGCATGGAAGAGTGCCGAGAAAAAAATAGTCACGTCACCACTCCCCACTGCTCATCGCATACATCCAGTCCTCTTCTTTCCACCATCAAGCACTGCATCTCTGGTCGCTATAATATAGACCAGGACCGATCCAGACCTCAGGTGGTAATGTGAGCCATAAGGTCTTGACTTCAATGTCGTAACCTTATGATTTGCTGTGAACCTGGACACTGCTGGAAGTCTTGGAGATTTGGCATGCGATGGCGGAAAGAAGAGGACCAGACATAAGTGGACATAAGTCTCCATTCGGATAATTTGTGGGGGTCACAGCAGTCTGACCCTCACCAATTTAGTAGTTATCATTTAGCTATTGGATGGATATGTGATAACTTGTACAAATCAGTTTTGCCAGTATTAATAATACATACAATAGATAGTTTTGCTAGAAGTTAAAATCTTACCTACTAGTTTCATGATGGAATTTGTATGTGTGACACACCTAGACTATCAGATCGTCACAGGGTACTGCACAAACTGCCCTTCCGTGCAGTATTCCAAGTCCCTCATGGTTCTGGGGCCCAGTCTTACGGTGTTGCCTCCAACAGCAAATCAAATCCTAGATACACACTGCACCACACCCACCAGGCACACCAGTGGACGGCTTGAGTGGAATAGAGTCGCCCACCTGGGGGGTTAGGGAGGGGAGGTGAGTAGTGTAGTCGGTGAGTAAGTGAGTAGGTTGGGAGTGGTTGCTCCCAAAAGAAGCTGTCTAGGTTGCAGACGGTGGTCTGGACCTAGAGGAGTCAGACCCCCGGTCGCAGGGGATTGTGGCTAGGTGCCTGGACCTGTCAAGGAGGATGGTCAGCAGCCTGGCACTGTCACCGGTCCGGGACCGAAGGCACGGCGGGGTACACGGACCCTAGGTCAGGGAGAAGATTCAGGCAACCCGGCAATTAACCTGAGGAGAACGGAGCCTTTATGATCTGTTCCCGCCCGCTCCAGAATCGGGGCACTAGCGCAACGAGGGGGATAAGGCCTTCCAAACAAGCGGTCCAAGAAAATCCCAAGCGTGAGCCCAGAGAGCAGGCTCCCACACTTAGCCACAGTGGGGAGCAGGGCCCGGAAAGTTTCAGACTACTGGGCCACTACGTTGAAGTTAAACTTAGTGCCAGGAGGCAGGTCACGGATCACCAAGCAACACTGTAGGCGATGGGACCCGGACGAGCTCCCCTCAAGCGGCAGCGATACCCCGAGATTCGGTTTACCCACTTGTCAGCGTCTGCTTATTGACTGAGGGAGTACCTGAGTGATCCCTGCACCCTACGGCATCCCACCGAGTCCCGGGGTCTTCCCCTACCCGTGGAGGGGAACGACACCTTGCTGCCCCACTCCATCACCCCGGGTACTCCCATCGGCAGTGACAGTATCCCTTCATTACCGTATACCACGGGTGGAGTCACGAACTATACCTGCCCTGTAAATAACTCCCCCCTTTACGTTTAGAAGTGTCACAAAGCCCCCAGGTCCGGAGACCCTCGAGCCACAAGTCATCACACGGATCCGAGCGGTTCGATCCGCTGCAGGGGAGGCACATATGCCCTCCTTGAGTTTATATGGATTTCCATCTTCCCTAATTTTCTACCCATCTTCCAAAACATGGTGATAGGTTAACTGACTCCCTATGAAATTTACCTTATTGTATGTATTTCACAGGGAAATTAGACAGTGAGCTTAATTCAAGACAGAGTAAGAAAGAAGAAATTGTTTTTGAAGCATTTTTGAATCACTGTCATTTTGCAATATTTGACTTCTTTTAGCTATATTTTCTCCATAAGCTATACAACAACGGCCTGGAAAATATATTGCTATTTTGCAGAATTTTTTCTTTCTATTTGTACAATTTTTCTGGCTGATCCACAAATATTGGAAAAACTCTTGTTGTTTCACAGTGACACAAACATTAGAGATAATGTTTAAAAAAAATCAGTTTAATCAGTTTATTCCAAAACACCTCTGGGTTATCAAAGTGTTTTGTGGCCTATTGAGATATTGACTTGATTACAAGATCCTAGATATGTAAATAGAAATCCTAATTATAAAGCTCAGGAAGTGTGAAAATATTAGTTTCTCTATGATTCCTATAATTTAATTGAGATTAAAGAGGGTCTTTCAGATGGTTCAGATGGTCCCACTAAACCATCTACATCTTTGAGTAGGGAGCTTTCAGGAATGTTAATGTTCTCTGTGTGGCCTCCAATTGGTTTATCAATAAGCACTGGGGTCCTGGCTTCAAATCTCAACAAGGACCACGCCTGCAAAAACCTTGTATGTTCTCCCTGTGCTTGCGTGGGTTTCCTCCGGGTTCTGCGGTTTAGACCCACACTCCAAAAACATACTGATAGGCAAGGTAGATTGTGAGCCCCAATAGGGACAGTGATGATATCTGTAAAATTAATGGCGCTATATAAGCGAGTAATATAACTCTATAGAGCGAATCAAGTTTGTTGCATTATGTATCTTTTCTGAGGGCTGTCCTGTGCCAGTAAGTAATTTGACCAATGCTACTGCGGCAGCGACCGGGTTACTTAAAAAACTGTGAGTAAAGACACCAGGAACCGCAGCGGCCAACTCGGACTATTATTACCGGCGCCGGCACCCCGCGCCTCGGCGCCAACGGCCACCGCCACTACTACTACTCCCCTCATCATTCTCCCCGGGGCCCTCTCCACCTGTGGGGAGCGACACCATCTCAGCTACTATAACCATTCGCCCCGGAGGACAGTGACAATAGCGGCAGCTAATCCCTGGCCGCGTAATGCAGGTGGCATCACAACAAACATCCACCTCTTAATCCCCCTTTTATTGTGGACACCTCGGGGCACGAAGCCGGGTAGGGCCACCCGTGACATCCCCAGATCCGACATCACCGGCCCGTTGATGAGTAAAGGTTAACACCTTGCCTCTTGAGTGCTATTTTAAAAGCGTAATCATTTAATTTAAGTTGACCATTCAGAAGCATGTCTGGATGAGCACTCCAAAAGAATATGACTGCCACATAACATGATGATTAAAATGCTGCCAAAAACTAAAGTGGTCTCTCACTCATCTTATTTATAGAGGGCGTCCAGTCTAAAACTATATGCGTGACTGCAGACTTCTGAATCCTCATAGCGTGTACATTGTGAGTAGTCTTCAGTGTCAGAGCAGGGAATGGAGGTCAAGTGGCCCCGATTTTGAGATATGCATGTGTCGCGGGCGGGGAGGAGGGTGTCAGCACTAGAGATGAGCGAACCGGTCCCGGTTCGGCTCGAGGCGGTTCGCCGAACGGGGGGTCTGGCTCGAGTTCGGCTCGTCGAACGTTCGACGAACCGAACTCGAGCCCATAGGAAACAATGGCAGGCAATCACAAACACAGTAAAACACCTAGAAAACACCCTCAAAGGTGTCCAAAAGGTGACAAACAACTCACAACACAACACAAACACATGGGAAAGTGACAAGGACATGTACTCATGCGAAAACAAAACAGCTGGACAAGGAAAAAGAGGAGGACACACAGATATAGGCATGGCACGCCCTTCTAAAGTCATGTAAAACACCGCAAGGTGACTCCAAGCGGAGTCTCCCTTTTTTCCAAAAATTGGGCCCCACACACCCACCCCTTCAGTGGCAGCAGTTGTGCCCCAGTTGTACACTTCACAGCTAGATTTGCATCAAGCACATTCAAAAATACGCCATTCTTATCCGTCCCCAGGATGACACCGGGGTAGGTAGCAAAGTCTTTCCTGATCCCAGCTCTGTTCATCTTGGCTTCTTTTAAAAACACAGCAAGCAAGGGTTACTCCAAGCGGAGTCTCCCTTTTTTCCAAAAATTGGGCCACACAGACACCCACCCCATCAGTGGCAGCACTTCGGCCCTAGTTGCAAACAGGATGTTTTGATTTGCATCAAGCACATTCAAAAATACGCTATTCTTAGCCGTCCCCAGGATGACACTGGGGTAGGTAGCAAAGTCTTTGCTGACCCATGACTTGTTCATCTTGGCTTCTTTTAAAAACAATGTAAGCAAGGGTTACTCCAAGCGGAGTCTCCCCTTTTTTCCAAAAATTGGGCCCCACACACACCCACCCATTCAGTGGCAGCAGTTGTGCCCCAGTTGTACACTTCACAGCTAGATTTGCATCAAGCACATTCAAAAATACGCCATTCTTATCCGTCCCCAGGATGACACCGGGGTAGGTAGCAAAGTCTTTCCTGATCCCAGCTCTGTTCATCTTGGCTTCTTTTAAAAACACAGCAAGCAAGGGTTACTCCAAGCGGAGTCTCCCTTTTTTCCAAAAATTGGGCCACACAGACACCCACCCCATCAGTGGCAGCACTTCGGCCCTAGTTGCAAACAGGATGTTTTGATTTGCATCAAGCACATTCAAAAATACGCTATTCTTAGCCGTCCCCAGGATGACACCGGGGTAGGTAGCAAAGTCTTTCCTGATCCCAGCTCTGTTCATCTTGGCTTCTTTTAAAAACACAGCAAGCAAGGGTTACTCCAAGCGGAGTCTCCCTTTTTTCCAAAAATTGGGCCACACAGACACCCACCCCATCAGTGGCAGCACTTGGGCCCTAGTTGCAAACAGGATGTTTTGATTTGCATCAAGCACATTCAAAAATACGCTATTCTTAGCCGTCCCCAGGATGACACTGGGGTAGGTAGCAAAGTCTTTGCTGACCCATGACTTGTTCATCTTGGCTTCTTTTAAAAACAATGTAAGCAAGGGTTACTCCAAGCGGAGTCTCCCCTTTTTTCCAAAAATTGGGCCCCACACACACCCACCCATTCAGTGGCAGCACTTGGGCCCTAGTTGCAAACAGGATGTTTTGATTTGCATCAAGCACATTCAAAAATACGCCATTCTTATCCGTCCCCAGGATGACACCGGGGTAGGTAGCAAAGTCTTTCCTGATCCCAGCTCTGTTCATCTTGGCTTCTTTTAAAAACACAGCAAGCAAGGGTTACTCCAAGCGGAGTCTCCCTTTTTTCCAAAAATTGGGCCACACAGACACCCACCCCATCAGTGGCAGCACTTGGGCCCTAGTTGCAAACAGGATGTTTTGATTTGCATCAAGCACATTCAAAAATACGCTATTCTTAGCCGTCCCCAGGATGACACTGGGGTAGGTAGCAAAGTCTTTGCTGACCCATGACTTGTTCATCTTGGCTTCTTTTAAAAACAATGTAAGCAAGGGTTACTCCAAGCGGAGTCTCCCCTTTTTTCCAAAAATTGGGCCCCACACACACCCACCCATTCAGTGGCAGCAGTTGTGCCCCAGTTGTACACTTCACAGCTAGATTTGCATCAAGCACATTCAAAAATACGCCATTCTTATCCGTCCCCAGGATGACACCGGGGTAGGTAGCAAAGTCTTTCCTGATCCCAGCTCTGTTCATCTTGGCTTCTTTTAAAAACACAGCAAGCAAGGGTTACTCCAAGCGGAGTCTCCCTTTTTTCCAAAAATTGGGCCACACAGACACCCACCCCATCAGTGGCAGCACTTGGGCCCTAGTTGCAAACAGGATGTTTTGATTTGCATCAAGCACATTCAAAAATACGCTATTCTTAGCCGTCCCCAGGATGACACTGGGGTAGGTAGCAAAGTCTTTGCTGACCCATGACTTGTTCATCTTGGCTTCTTTTAAAAACAATGTAAGCAAGGGTTACTCCAAGCGGAGTCTCCCCTTTTTTCCAAAAATTGGGCCCCACACACACCCACCCATTCAGTGGCAGCAGTTGTGCCCCAGTTGTACACTTCACAGCTAGATTTGCATCAAGCACATTCAAAAATACGCCATTCTTATCCGTCCCCAGGATGACACCGGGGTAGGTAGCAAAGTCTTTCCTGATCCCAGCTCTGTTCATCTTGGCTTCTTTTAAAAACACAGCAAGCAAGGGTTACTCCAAGCGGAGTCTCCCTTTTTTCCAAAAATTGGGCCACACAGACACCCACCCCATCAGTGGCAGCACTTCGGCCCTAGTTGCAAACAGGATGTTTTGATTTGCATCAAGCACATTCAAAAATACGCTATTCTTAGCCGTCCCCAGGATGACACCGGGGTAGGTAGCAAAGTCTTTCCTGATCCCAGCTCTGTTCATCTTGGCTTCTTTTAAAAACACAGCAAGCAAGGGTTACTCCAAGCGGAGTCTCCCTTTTTTCCAAAAATTGGGCCACACAGACACCCACCCCATCAGTGGCAGCACTTGGGCCCTAGTTGCAAACAGGATGTTTTGATTTGCATCAAGCACATTCAAAAATACGCTATTCTTAGCCGTCCCCAGGATGACACTGGGGTAGGTAGCAAAGTCTTTGCTGACCCATGACTTGTTCATCTTGGCTTCTTTTAAAAACAATGTAAGCAAGGGTTACTCCAAGCGGAGTCTCCCCTTTTTTCCAAAAATTGGGCCCCACACACACCCACCCATTCAGTGGCAGCAGTTGTGCCCCAGTTGTACACTTCACAGCTAGATTTGCATCAAGCACATTCAAAAATACGCCATTCTTATCCGTCCCCAGGATGACACCGGGGTAGGTAGCAAAGTCTTTCCTGATCCCAGCTCTGTTCATCTTGGCTTCTTTTAAAAACACAGCAAGCAAGGGTTACTCCAAGGGGAGTCTCCCTTTTTTCCAAAAATTGGGCCACACAGACACCCACCCCATCAGTGGCAGCACTTCGGCCCTAGTTGCAAACAGGATGTTTTGATTTGCATCAAGCACATTCAAAAATACGCTATTCTTAGCCGTCCCCAGGATGACACCGGGGTAGGTAGCAAAGTCTTTCCTGATCCCAGCTCTGTTCATCTTGGCTTCTTTTAAAAACACAGCAAGCAAGGGTTACTCCAAGCGGAGTCTCCCTTTTTTCCAAAAATTGGGCCACACAGACACCCACCCCATCAGTGGCAGCACTTGGGCCCTAGTTGCAAACAGGATGTTTTGATTTGCATCAAGCACATTCAAAAATACGCTATTCTTAGCCGTCCCCAGGATGACACTGGGGTAGGTAGCAAAGTCTTTGCTGACCCATGACTTGTTCATCTTGGCTTCTTTTAAAAACAATGTAAGCAAGGGTTACTCCAAGCGGAGTCTCCCCTTTTTTCCAAAAATTGGGCCCCACACACACCCACCCATTCAGTGGCAGCACTTGGGCCCTAGTTGCAAACAGGATGTTTTGATTTGCATCAAGCACATTCAAAAATACGCTATTCTTATCCGTCCCCAGGATGACACCGGGGTAGGTAGCAAAGTCTTTCCTGATCCCAGCTCTGTTCATCTTGGCTTCTTTTAAAAACACAGCAAGCAAGGGTTACTCCAAGCGGAGTCTCCCTTTTTTCCAAAAATTGGGCCACACAGACACCCACCCCATCAGTGGCAGCACTTGGGCCCTAGTTGCAAACAGGATGTTTTGATTTGCATCAAGCACATTCAAAAATACGCTATTCTTAGCCGTCCCCAGGATGACACTGGGGTAGGTAGCAAAGTCTTTGCTGACCCATGACTTGTTCATCTTGGCTTCTTTTAAAAACAATGTAAGCAAGGGTTACTCCAAGCGGAGTCTCCCCTTTTTTCCAAAAATTGGGCCCCACACACACCCACCCATTCAGTGGCAGCAGTTGTGCCCCAGTTGTACACTTCACAGCTAGATTTGCATCAAGCACATTCAAAAATACGCCATTCTTATCCGTCCCCAGGATGACACCGGGGTAGGTAGCAAAGTCTTTCCTGATCCCAGCTCTGTTCATCTTGGCTTCTTTTAAAAACACAGCAAGCAAGGGTTACTCCAAGCGGAGTCTCCCTTTTTTCCAAAAATTGGGCCACACAGACACCCACCCCATCAGTGGCAGCACTTGGGCCCTAGTTGCAAACAGGATGTTTTGATTTGCATCAAGCACATTCAAAAATACGCTATTCTTAGCCGTCCCCAGGATGACACTGGGGTAGGTAGCAAAGTCTTTGCTGACCCATGACTTGTTCATCTTGGCTTCTTTTAAAAACAATGTAAGCAAGGGTTACTCCAAGCGGAGTCTCCCCTTTTTTCCAAAAATTGGGCCCCACACACACCCACCCATTCAGTGGCAGCAGTTGTGCCCCAGTTGTACACTTCACAGCTAGATTTGCATCAAGCACATTCAAAAATACGCCATTCTTATCCGTCCCCAGGATGACACCGGGGTAGGTAGCAAAGTCTTTCCTGATCCCAGCTCTGTTCATCTTGGCTTCTTTTAAAAACACAGCAAGCAAGGGTTACTCCAAGCGGAGTCTCCCTTTTTTCCAAAAATTGGGCCACACAGACACCCACCCCATCAGTGGCAGCACTTGGGCCCTAGTTGCAAACAGGATGTTTTGATTTGCATCAAGCACATTCAAAAATACGCTATTCTTAGCCGTCCCCAGGATGACACCGGGGTAGGTAGCAAAGTCTTTCCTGATCCCAGCTCTGTTCATCTTGGCTTCTTTTAAAAACACAGCAAGCAAGGGTTACTCCAAGCGGAGTCTCCCTTTTTTCCAAAAATTGGGCCACACAGACACCCACCACATCAGTGGCAGCACTTGGGCCCTAGTTGCAAACAGGATGTTTTGATTTGCATCAAGCACATTCAAAAATACGCTATTCTTATCCGTCCCCAGGATGACACCGGGGTAGGTAGCAAAGTCTTTCCTGATCCCAGCTCTGTTCATCTTGGCTTCTTTTAAAAACACAGCAAGCAAGGGTTACTCCAAGCGGAGTCTCCCTTTTTTCCAAAAATTGGGCCACACAGACACCCACCACATCAGTGGCAGCACTTGGGCCCTAGTTGCAAACAGGATGTTTTGATTTGCATCAAGCACATTCAAAAATACGCTATTCTTAGCCGTCCCCAGGATGACACCGGGGTAGGTAGCAAAGTCTTTCCTGATCCCAGCTCTGTTCATCTTGGCTTCTTTTAAAAACACAGCAAGCAAGGGTTACTCCAAGCGGAGTCTCCCTTTTTTCCAAAAATTGGGCCACACAGACACCCACCACATCAGTGGCAGCACTTGGGCCCTAGTTGCAAACAGGATGTTTTGATTTGCATCAAGCACATTCAAAAATACGCTATTCTTATCCGTCCCCAGGATGACACCGGGGTAGGTAGCAAAGTCTTTCCTGATCCCAGCTCTGTTCATCTTGGCTTCTTTTAAAAACACAGCAAGCAAGGGTTACTCCAAGCGGAGTCTCCCTTTTTTCCAAAAATTGGGCCACACAGACACCCACCACATCAGTGGCAGCACTTGGGCCCTAGTTGCAAACAGGATGTTTTGATTTGCATCAAGCACATTCAAAAATACGCTATTCTTAGCCGTCCCCAGGATGACACCGGGGTAGGTAGCAAAGTCTTTCCTGATCCCAGCTCTGTTCATCTTGGCTTCTTTTAAAAACACAGCAAGCAAGGGTTACTCCAAGCGGAGTCTCCCTTTTTTCCAAAAATTGGGCCACACAGACACCCACCACATCAGTGGCAGCACTTGGGCCCTAGTTGCAAACAGGATGTTTTGATTTGCATCAAGCACATTCCAAATCCACAAGCATTTACTCTCCCCAGGATGACACAGGGGTAGTAAATTCCTTCTGGATCCATGACTTGTTCATTTTGATGAACGTCAGTCTGTCCACATTGTCACTGGACAGACGCGTGCGCTTATCTGTCAGCACACACCCAGCAGCACTGAATACACGTTCAGAGACAACGCTGGCAGCTGGACACGACAAAATCTCCAAGGCGTAACTGGAGAGCTCTGGCCATTTTTCTATGTTTGAAGCCCAAAAGGAGCAAGGCTCCAGTTGCACAGTCATGGCATCGATGTTCATTTGGAGATACTCCTGTATCATCCTCTCCAGCCGTTGAGTATGTGTCAGACTTGTTGTCTCTGGTGGCCTTGCAAAAGAGGGTCTAAAAAAATTATGAAAAGATTCCATAAAATTGCTGTTACCGGCACCAGAAAAGGTCCTACTGGTACGGGTAGACTGTTGAAGATGACGAGACCGTCCCATGTTTGTCAAGTTACAACTGGGAGATTCACTCCCTGCACCTGCACGGTTGTTTGGTGGAAAAGCCGAGCTAAGATCTAGTAACAGCTTCTGCTGATACTCCTGCATACGTGCGTCCCTTTCTATGGCTGGAATTATGTCACAAAATTTGGACTTGTACCGGGGATCTAATAGTGTGGCAATCCAGTAGTCATCATCACTTCTAATTTTGACAATACGACTGTCATGTTGGAGGTAGTGCAACAAAAAGGCACTCATGTGTCTTGCGCAGCCATGCGGACCAAGTCCATGCTGTGTTTGTGGCATAGAGGTGCTACCCGTTCTTTCTTCCTCTGACATCTGACCCCAACCTCTTTCAACTGAAATTTGACCAAGGTCTCCCTCATCCGCTGAGTCTTCCATGTCCATGGACAGTTCGTCCTCCATTTCTTCATGTTCTCCTGCACCTTGCTCAACATTTCGCCTGCTACTATGCGCCCTTGTCGATCCCTGTCCCCCATGGTCCCATGCCTGCTGCGTTGGTGATGATGAACGTCTGGACCTTCGTGATGTTGTTGTCCCTTGCGCATATGAATCCTCCTGTAGTTCCTCCCCTTCATGTTGTCCCACCCCCTGACTCCGAATAGTGTTTAGCGTGTGCTCCAGCATGTAAATGACTGGAATCGTCATGCTGATAATGGCATTGTCAGAGCTAAACATATTCGTCGCCATGTCGAAACTGTGCAGAAGGGTGCATAGGTCCTTGATCTGAGACCACTCCATCAGGGTGATCTGCCCCACCTCTGCATCTCGTTGGCCCAGGCTATACGTCATGACGTATTGCACCAGGGCTCTGCGGTGCTGCCACAGTCGCTGTAACATGTGGAGAGTTGAATTCCAGCGTGTCGCCACATCGCATTTCAGGCGATGAACCGGCAGGCCGAAAGACTTCTGGAGCGATGCAAGTCGCTCTGCTGCGGCGCTTGAACGGCGGAAGTGAGCTGACAGTTTTCGTGCCCTGTTCAGAAGGCCATCTAGGCCGGGATAGTGTGTTAAAAATTGCTGCACGACAAGGTTCAACACGTGAGCCATACAAGGTACGTGTGTCACCTTGCCCAGGCGAAGTGCCGCACCCAGGTTTGCAGCATTGTCGCACACGGCCTTACCAGGCTGCAGTTTGAGTGGAGACAACCATTTATTAAACTCGGACCGCAAAGCTGACCACAACTCCTCAGCTGTGTGACTCTTATTACCAAGACATGTCAAGCTAAAGACCGCCTGATGCCGTTGCGCTCTGCTGCCAGCATAGTAATGAGGGGTGCGTGATTCCTTCTGCGCAGTGAGAACGCTGGTGGCCTGACCAGGCAGGCTTGGGGCGGAGGTGGAGGACCCAGATGAGGTGGAGGATGCAGAAGCAGTGGCGGAACTTGGACAGACAGAGGATTGACACACAAGTCGTGGGGACGGCAAGACTTGTGCAGCAGACCCTTCACCATCTATCACCATAGTTACCCAGTGCCCAGTCAGCGACATGTAACGTCCCTGTCCATGCTTACTGGTCCAAGTATCGGTGGTGAAATGCACCCGTTCACACACAGAGTTTCTCAAGGAAGCGGTGATGTTGTGTGCGACATGCTGGTGTAGCGCGGGCACACCTTTCTTAGAGAAGTAGTGGCGACTAGGCATCTGGTACTGGGGCACAGCGACAGACATAAGGTCTCTAAAATCCTGTGTGTCCACTAGGCGGAAAGGCAGCATTTCGGTAGCCAACAGCTTACAGAGGGATAGAGTCAACCTCTTAGCTTTGTCATGGGTCGGAGGAAGTGGCCTTTTATTTGACCACATCTGAGGGACAGAGATCTGGCTGCTGTGTGTAGACGGTGTTGAGTAGGGTGTCCCTGGAAAAATGCAGGTTTGTGAGGAAAGTGCAGGCGGAGACATGATGTTGCCTTCATCCAACGTTGGTGCTATCGATGTCTGAGAGAGCTGTACACACTCACTTGTTTCCCCTTCCAAACCAACTGACGACCTTACAAGCAAACTGCCTGTTGCGGTTACAGTGGTGGAAGTTTTGCGTGGAAAAACAGGTGTGGCAGCTGTCCCCACAGTCCTAGAAGATGAAGAGCGCGCGGATGCAGTGGAAGGGGCGGGCGGTGGATGGTTCGCTCCACTAGGCCGCATTGCAGCACGGTGAGCTTCCCACCAGGACTTATGATATTTAGTCATGTGACGATTCATGGAAGAAGTTGTCAAACTGCTGAGGTTTTGACCTCTACTAACAGAATCATGACAAATGTTACATATCACATGAGTTGGGCGATCTTTTTCGATGTGAAAAAAGGACCAGGCTAGGCAAGGCTTAGAGGCCATGCGACCTGTTGATCCACCACGAATAATGCTCATAGGCAGAGTGGTGGCTGAGGATGCAGTTGTAGACGTGCTACCAGTGCTCCGACTCTGTCCAGGAAGGCGCAAGGTAACTTCGTCGTCGGTTGCATCCTCCTCCACCGCCTCTGTTGACCTCCTCGAGTGCCTGACTGGGGGTTGACAGTAGGTGGGATCTAGAACGTCATCATCAATTGTTGTGTTTGCACTCCCCTCCCCCTCAGACCGAGCCTCTTCTTGCCCTGAACGAATATTTAAGTTGTCATCCCAATCGGGTATCTGCGTCTCATCTTCATCAGTATGTTCCTCATTGTCTATAACCACAGGTGTTACAGTTTGTGACAAAGGGTCAACATTATGCTCAGAAACTTGGTCCTCACGGCCTGAATCTGAGTCACAAAGGTTCTGGGCATCACTGCAGACCATTTCCTGTTCTGTACTCACTGTAGCTTGGGAGCAGACCTCTGATTCCCAGGCTATAGTGTGACTGAACAGCTCTGCAGACTCAGCCATCTCAGTTCCACCATACTGTGCAGGGCTGATGGAGACTTCAGAGCTGGGAGAAAGCAAGTTTGATTGGGATGACAACTCAGAGGACTGGTGTTTTTTGGATGCGGTACTTGAAGTGGCAGAGAGGGCACTTGTTGGACCACTTGAGATCCATTCAAGCATTTTCCTTTTTTGCCCATCATCTACCTTTGTTCCTGTTGTTCGTGTCCATAACAAAGGGAGCACATCGGATTGTCCACGGTAAGTAGTAGACATCTTACTTTTGCTGGTAGATGGTCTATCTTCAGCAGATGATAATGGAGCTTTGCCACCTTCCCCACGGACAAAACCTTTTTTGCCTTTTACACCACGCCTCTTCCCCTTTCCACCAGCATCTGTCATTTTGCCACTCATGTTGATTGCGACAAGATTGTGGACTGAAAATGTGGTAGTAAAAATTGAGAGGTGGTGAAGATTGCAGTGGTGGTCTAGCTTTATTAACAGCAGAATAATAAAGAATAAATATCCCTGACAATGCAACTTAGTTATAATTAGTTGGAGTGTGCAACGCAGGCAGACGTGCTGCAAATGTCTTTGCACTAGTGGGACTATAGCAAAGTCCAATAGCCACGTATAGGATGCCACTAGGTACACTGAGTGTTTGCTAGTATAATGGCTTGGTTAGAATGAGTTGTAGTGTGCAACGCAGGCAGACGCGCTCTGCAAATGTCTTTGCACTAGTGGGACTATAGCAAAGTCCAATAGCCACGTATAGGATGCCACTAGGTACACTGAGTGTTTGCTAGTATAATGGCTTGGTTAGAATGAGTTGTAGTGTGCAACGCAGGCAGACGCGCTCTGCAAATGTCTTTGCACTAGTGGGACTATAGCAAAGTCCAATAGCCACGTATAGGATGCCACTAGGTACACTGAGTGTTTGCTAGTATAATGGCTTGGTTAGAATGAGTTGTAGTGTGCAACGCAGGCAGACGCGCTCTGCAAATGTCTTTGCACTAGTGGGACTATAGCAAAGTCCAATAGCCACGTATAGGATGCCACTAGGTACACTGAGTGTTTGCTAGTATAATGGCTTGGTTAGAATGAGTTGTAGTGTGCAACGCAGGCAGACGCGCTCTGCAAATGTCTTTGCACTAGTGGGACTATAGCAAAGTCCAATAGCCACGTATAGGATGCCACTAGGTACACTGAGTGTTTGCTAGTATAATGGCTTGGTTAGAATGAGTTGTAGTGTGCAACGCAGGCAGACGCGCTCTGCAAATGTCTTTGCACTAGTGGGACTATAGCAAAGTCCAATAGCCACGTATAGGATGCCACTAGGTACACTGAGTGTTTGCTAGTATAATGGCTTGGTTAGAATGAGTTGTAGTGTGCAACGCAGGCAGACGCGCTCTGCAAATGTCTTTGCACTAGTGGGACTATAGCAAAGTCCAATAGCCACGTATAGGATGCCACTAGGTACACTGAGTGTTTGCTAGTATAATGGCTTGGTTAGAATGAGTTGTAGTGTGCAACGCAGGCAGACGCGCTCTGC
The DNA here is from genome assembly GCF_048569485.1 of Anomaloglossus baeobatrachus. Lineage (NCBI taxonomy): Eukaryota > Metazoa > Chordata > Amphibia > Anura > Aromobatidae > Anomaloglossus > Anomaloglossus baeobatrachus. The sequence continues at coordinate 561,963,912 of NC_134356.1, forward strand.
AAATGTCTTTGCACTAGTGGGACTATAGCAAAGTCCAATAGCCACGTATAGGATGCCACTAGGTACACTGAGTGTTTGCTAGTATAATGGCTTGGTTAGAATGAGTTGTAGTGTGCAACGCAGGCAGACGCGCTCTGCAAATGTCTTTGCACTAGTGGGACTATAGCAAAGTCCAATAGCCACGTATAGGATGCCACTAGGTACACTGAGTGTTTGCTAGTATAATGGCTTGGTTAGAATGAGTTGTAGTGTGCAACGCAGGCAGACGCGCTCTGCAAATGTCTTTGCACTAGTGGGACTATAGCAAAGTCCAATAGCCACGTATAGGATGCCACTAGGTACACTGAGTGTTTGCTAGTATAATGGCTTGGTTAGAATGAGTTGTAGTGTGCAACGCAGGCAGACGCGCTCTGCAAATGTCTTTGCACTAGTGGGACTATAGCAAAGTCCAATAGCCACGTATAGGATGCCACTAGGTACACTGAGTGTTTGCTAGTATAATGGCTTGGTTAGAATGAGTTGTAGTGTGCAACGCAGGCAGACGCGCTCTGCAAATGTCTTTGCACTAGTGGGACTATAGCAAAGTCCAATAGCCACGTATAGGATGCCACTAGGTACACTGAGTGTTTGCTAGTATAATGGCTTGGTTAGAATGAGTTGTAGTGTGCAACGCAGGCAGACGCGCTCTGCAAATGTCTTTGCACTAGTGGGACTATAGCAAAGTCCAATAGCCACGTATAGGATGCCACTAGGTACACTGAGTGTTTGCTAGTATAATGGCTTGGTTAGAATGAGTTGTAGTGTGCAACGCAGGCAGACGCGCTCTGCAAATGTCTTTGCACTAGTGGGACTATAGCAAAGTCCAATAGCCACGTATAGGATGCCACTAGGTACACTGAGTGTTTGCTAGTATAATGGCTTGGTTAGAATGAGTTGTAGTGTGCAACGCAGGCAGACGCGCTCTGCAAATGTCTTTGCACTAGTGGGACTATAGCAAAGTCCAATAGCCACGTATAGGATGCCACTAGGTACACTGAGTGTTTGCTAGTATAATGGCTTGGTTAGAATGAGTTGTAGTGTGCAACGCAGGCAGACGCGCTCTGCAAATGTCTTTGCACTAGTGGGACTATAGCAAAGTCCAATAGCCACGTATAGGATGCCACTAGGTACACTGAGTGTTTGCTAGTATAATGGCTTGGTTAGAATGAGTTGTAGTGTGCAACGCAGGCAGACGCGCTCTGCAAATGTCTTTGCACTAGTGGGACTATAGCAAAGTCCAATAGCCACGTATAGGATGCCACTAGGTACACTGAGTGTTTGCTAGTATAATGGCTTGGTTAGAATGAGTTGTAGTGTGCAACGCAGGCAGACGCGCTCTGCAAATGTCTTTGCACTAGTGGGACTATAGCAAAGTCCAATAGCCACGTATAGGATGCCACTAGGTACACTGAGTGTTTGCTAGTATAATGGCTTGGTTAGAATGAGTTGTAGTGTGCAATGCAGGCAGATGTGCTCTGCTAATGTCTTTGCACTAGTGGGACTATAGCAAAGTCCAATAGCCACGTATAGGATGCCACTAGGTACACTGAGTGTTTGCTAGTATAATGGCTTGGTTAGAATGAGTTGTAGTGTGCAATGCAGGCAGATGTGCTCTGCTAATGTCTTTGCACTAGTGGGACTATAGCAAAGTCCAATAGCCACGTATAGGATGCCACTAGGTACACTGAGTGTTTGCTAGTATAATGGCTTAGTTAAAATGAGTTTGAGTGTGCAATGCCGGCAGACGCGCTATGCAAATGTCTTTGCACTAGTGGGACTATAGCAAAGTCCAATAGCCACGTATAGGATGCCACTAGGTACACTGAGTGTTTGCTAGTATAATGGCTTGGTTTTAATGAGTTGGAGTGTGCAATGCAGGCAGACGCGCTCTGCAAATGTCTTTGCACTAGTGGGACTATAGCAAAGTCCAATAGCCACGTATAGGATGCCACTAGGTACACTGAGTGTTTGCTAGTATAATGGCTTGGTTAGAATGAGTTGTAGTGTGCAATGCAGGCAGACGCGCTCTGCAAATGTCTTTGCACTAGTGGGACTATAGCAAAGTCCAATAGCCACGTATAGGATGCCACTAGGTACACTGAGTGTTTGCTAGTATAATGGCTTGTTTAGAATGAGTTGTAGTGTGCAATGCAGGCAGACGCGCTCTGCAAATGTCTTTGCACTAGTGGGACTATAGCAAAGTCCAATAGCCACGTATAGGATGCCACTAGGTACACTGAGTGTTTGCTAGTATAATGGCTTAGTTATCAGTTGGAGTGTGCAGAGGACAAGAGGGTACAGTGGCAGGATTGTGGTGCTCTGGGTAGAGGAATGGAAGCCTGCCTTTCTATTCCCTCCTAATGGTGAAATGCAGGTAGGAAATCCCTGACCTGGGCTACACAGACGCTGTTGCTGTTTGCAGGACCTGTCACCTATGGCTCTCTGACCCTGCCGGTTGGAGCCCTTAAAAGGACTGCTATAAAGTGCTCTCCCTAAGCTGTCTAACGCTGTGTATGCAGCGCATACAGCTGTATCGGCTATAGGACTCAGGAAGACGGAGCTGCGACAGTGATGTCTGACACCAAAGACGCAGAAGGCAGATAATGGCGTCCGTGAAGAAAATGTCCGGTTTTATAATGCAGGGACATGTGACATGCAGATCCTATCACACATGCCGTTGCTTCTCTGGCTCAAAGTCCACTTAGCTGTGTGTGTGTCTGGGATTGGCTGACATGCTGGCCCGCCCCACAAGACGCGCGCACTTAGGGAAGGAAGACAAGAAAAAAAAAAAAAAAAAATGGCGATCGCCATTATAGAAACAGCAGTGATCTGAAGGCGCTGTTCACGCACACTATACACTGAAATGTGATAATAGTTTGATTCACAGAGTGACTTACACTATTACAGCAGAAACCAAGCTATGATTTAGCTGTTTTTTGGCTGCTAGAACCGTTCTCGAACGTTTCTAGAACTACCGAGCTTTTGCAAAAAGCTCGAGTTCTAGTTCGATCTAGAACATGCCCCAAAATCACTCGAGCCGCGAACTGGAGAACCACGAACCACGAACCGCGCTCAACTCTAGTCAGCACACTACGCTCACCCCTTCTGCTCGGGTCCGGCGGCTGCTGCTCAGTGGTGGCTCGAGCTGTGGGCCGGATACCGGGGGTTCTCGAGCGGCACTCCTCGCCCGTGAGTGAAAAGGGGGGTGTTGGGTGTGGGGATAGTTTATTGTCCGTGACGCCACCCACGGTTGTGGTGATTTCACCACCGCTGCTCAATATTGGGATCCCGGGGATGGTGATGCGGAGCAGCCAGGTGTTGTGTTGCCCCTCCGTGGGTAGGGGTTGGTGATCCCGGGGCCCGGTGATGAGATGGGAGATGCAGGGCCTGGTGGGCGCAGGGACGCGGGGGCAGCGCTGTGCCTTGCGGCACTGTGGTACTCACTGAGCCTGAGACGTTGACACAGTTTTACGGTAAACCACACGGCTGGAAAGACGGTTCCCACGGACGGCTGCACTCGCTCTCCCAGTAGGTGACGGTGATGTCCCTTTGACCTGCACCTAGTGTTTCTGTGTTGGTAGCGATGGGTCCCCACCGGTAACCCGCTCCCCGGCTTCAAGCTGGACCGGAGGAGCTCTACTTTGCCCACAGACGCTGGCCCTGAGGAACTAGTGCCCTGGCGGTGGCGGTGTTCCTCCTTAATGGTTGGACTGTTGCCTTCAATCGGGACTTGGTTGTTGGGGGATCTACGTCCCCTTCACTGACGGATTCGGCAAATTATGGCGACTCCTAGCCTTGCCGGGGTCCGAGAGGCCCCTGCCCTGGTGCTGACTGTCCTTTGCACGCTGCTCCAGACCGCCGGGTCACCACCCGTCCGCGGTCCTTCCAGGAACTCCCGAACAGTCACCCCTCTGGACAGTCACCGTCGTTGCTGACCTTGCTGACCCGGTCCTGCACACAGCTGGACCAACTTCAGGCTTTCCACTCTCTTTCTTTCCTGTCACCACTCTTGCTTTCCTCCTTTACCACTTTACTTCCTTCACTTCACTACCTGTTTACTCCTCCACTTAGCTCCTCACTCAAGCTCCCCCTGAGCTGACTGACTGGTTCTTCCCGCCTCCAGAGCTGCAAACTCCTCGGTGAGCGGAGCCAACCGCCTGGCCCACCCCCTGGTGTGAACACCAGCCCCTGGAGGAAGGCAACAAGGATTTTGGTTAGCTTTGATGTACCTAACTGGGATGTAGGGTGTGGTGGTGCAATGACCTGTGACCCCTGGCTTGCCCAGGGCGCCACACATGCTCCTGGCCAGAATCCGACCATTTAAACTGGCATTTGGTGACAACACAATAACATATGTGTCAGGAGCAACTAAAGACAACCATCAAAAGAATAGTAGATAAAAAAAATGCTATATTTATTATAAATAAGTTTAAAAATTTACATATAATATACGAAAAAAGAGGGTGACAAAATAAGTAGCCTCTATAAACCCCAGGTGAAGAATATTCAGAAGGGAAGAAAAGGCAGCATGAGTATACAGCTCACATAAACCTTGTCACTAATGTTAACTCAGCTTCATATAATAGAGTGTACCAGGAAAGTGAACAGTATAGAAGCTATATATAGCTTTAATGGAAACTAAATAAGTTCTATAATGCTTATTATCTATCTGAAAATAAAGTGCACAGTTCACTACTCACCCATCTGGATATACTCTACACAACCCAATGCACGTTTTGCAAAAATTATTTCTCAAGGGGAGGTCATTAGTTGCTCCTGCCACATATGTTGTTGTGTTTTCGCTCTTCGGAGCATTCCACCAGCTATGATTTCTGGAGGAGCCTATCTCAACTGACCTTTTCTAACCCTTTATGGCTCATGATTCTTGTATTGATTATTGGCATTCAGTGAGTAGGATTTTGGCAAGAAATATGCATATTGCATATTCATGGCCACTTGACCACCGTTCCGACACCGGAAACTTGGGGATTTAGTCTTAACATCCCTTTAAAACTTGTAAAGAGGCATAAGCTTATCAAGTCACATACTAAGTTTGTCTAATGAACAACCCCCACCAGGTGACAGCAAATAGACATTCAAAGAGAGATCTAAAGTGGCATAGTGAACAATATCAATGATCATGCTGGCAAAATCTATGGCTGAAAGAAAGTAAATGGATTGTGGATCAGAAGAAGCGAAACGGTAGATGAGCTTTTATCCCCCCAAAAAATGTGTCAAATAAAAAAATAAATAAAAATAAGATGATGTAGACAGAGGATCCTAATCTCAAGATGCATCCATAAAAAGGAAAGTCCAGAGCTAAAAACACATTCACTGCTCCACATCCATTTTTAAGTACCGCAGTGCAACAAATAGGTCACGACAGAGACTGAAAAAAGCACCTGTGCACACTCTCCATTAGAACACATTTAATAACTCCAGAATAGAAGAAGAAAGGAGGTGTCACTCACCAAGTAAAAATCTCCGTTTATTCTTTAAAAAATACACATCAAAAAGCAGGGAGGGATGCAGGGGGCGTCAGATACGACGGGGACCGTTTCGCGCTCACGGGCGCTTCGTCGGGTCCAGACTGGAAGAGTGCCACCTCCTTTCTTCTTTTATTCTGGAGCTAATCTCAGGATGCAGTCGTGAGAATTAGCCACAAGAATGGGCGATGCAGCAGGTATTGGGAGACAGTCACAATTATAGAGCTCAAAGGGGCTAATTTAGATGGTGAAGAATACGGAATCCAAACAATGGTCCCCCCGCACAACAACAGCCCCAAAATCTATGATAGAGGAAAGAATATTAGCAGAATATAAGAAGAAATTATAGAGCTCTATTATTTCAGCTTTATTTCTATGTGATCCCAGAGAACCCTGCTAACCTTCCTGTTAACCATGTAAGAGTATCATGTAAAGTATTATATAAAAGTGAGCAATCTAGTTGCCCAATCTGTTGTGCCAGGAGGTCACAGATCTGACAACACCAGATGCTACTGAATTCAGGAAAACAGCTGGAATTAGGAAGCAGGTGTATTTTGGAAAGAAAATAAAGGAGAAGGATGACTTCCTTCCTATCTATTTTTTATCTTGTTGATTTATACTCATGTGATCTGTTTTCTTACTTATGTCCAAAAAAACTTGGAGACAAGAAGCAGTTCCACGGCCAATGCGGGGAGCGCTGCAACATCACGGGGAGACGCTCAGAATCTCATTCAGTTCATCTCCAGTACATTTTCATCAGGACGATGGTTTGTAATCCTCGGCCTGTCAAAGCCAATTCTAATACATGTCAACTCTAAATCTGGCTGTTGTTTTATTAAAAGTTTGCCTATTGAAACATATATGCTGTGAAAACCCAACTGAACAGCTAATTTGCAATATACTATTTTCCTGAATTCCCTTAGCCGTGCCCATCTTCTCATTATGTACTGACATTGGCACATATCTACAAAAACGTGGACATCATTTATTTGTTCCAATATATCCATCTGGACTCATTTATCATGTTTTTTAAATAAAATAATCTCCCATAGACCTTATTATAACTCACAAATATTGCTGTCACATAAAACAAGAGACAAATGTTTTGCAGTCATCATGGTTTTAGATTGTTGCTTACATATCCGAATGTTTCGTTTTAATTTAGATAAACCCTTTCTTTTTATATGACCACTAAAATGTTCTCCATTTCCAAATATATGCACATTGGTTGGTATAAAAATTTGACAGCCCAATTTACAAGTCTTTTGCCATCAGGCTGATGTGAATTAAATACAAGCACTAAAAGGGGATCTTTTAAAATTTGAAGTTGCCAACTTCGCTGAATTTCTCCCAAACATATGTGTAGAAGTCCGCTTTCACACTGCGTTGTGATCTCTGCTCTGTGATCCTGAAGTTGACGAAACCTAAAGTGCTAAGGGGTACTTTGCATGTTGCGACATTGTGACTGTGATCTCGTCAGGGTCAAATTGAAAGTGGCGCACATCCGGCGCCGGTAACGACGTCGCAACATGTAAAGCCTAGAAGCACCGATAAACGATCGCAAAAGCGTCGAAAATCGGTGATCTGTGTAGTGTCAGTCATTTCCATAATTTCACTGCAGCGACAGGTACGATGTTGTTCCTCGTTCCTGCGGCAGCACACATCGCTGTGTATGAAGCCGCAGGAGAGAGGAACATCTCCTTACCTGCGTCCCGCCTGCAATGAGAAAGGAAGGAGGTGGGCGGGATGTTTACGTCCCGCTCATCTCCGCCCCTCCGCTTTTATTGGCCGCCAGCCGTGTGACGTCGCTGTGACGCCGCACGACCCACCCCTTAGGAAGGAGGCGGGTCGCCGGCCAGAGCTACGTCGCAGGGCAGTTAAGTGCGTGTGAAGCTGCCGTAGCGATAATGTTCGCTACGGCAGCTATCACAAGATATCGCATCTGCTACGGGGGCGGGGACTATCGCGCTCGGCATCGCTACAATCGGCTAGCGATGTCGCAGTGTGCAAAGTATCCCTAAGTTGCAAAGTTGCTATACATACGTAGGTTCATGACAATATGTGACAATAATGGCAGTTTGGGAGATTGGTATCAAAAGTAGACAAATAAAAATTATTTAAAAATTAAACAGATCTTTTCTGTTAAAGTTGTATAAAAAAACTTTTTACACGCCTTTATATAAACTGATGGGACCAGAAAATAAAGATAGAATCTCTTGCCACAAACAAGTCTGTGCAACTGGCCGCTGTACTCAGGTGGCGTGTGTACACATTTAATATTAGACCAATTGGAGTCATGAAGAGACCTCAAAAATTATTTCAAACAACTCCCACACTTTAGTAGGTGAACAATTGTGTTTGAGTTTCAGGATTATATAGTTTTTGTCTTTTAAAAATAAACCCAAACAATAAAATGAGTAAAGTGAAAAAAAGTCAAAAAGCCCATGTGCCTATAGCAAATGGAATTGGACCAGGAAATCTAGATAGGATCACATCTCAATAGCAAGCACATAGAAGCGGCTGTATTTACCGTATGTGGTGTGTGTAAGATGGTGGACATACTGCCCATGTTTCCCCTGGAAGACACAAGAATTGCTGTGATATTTACTGTGTATTGTGAGATGCCTTATTAGTGCTAAACTGTTTTGTCTGACATTAGGGAGAGTTAGAGTTAATGTCGAGATTAGCCCAGAGTAGGAGGGGATAAAGGGATGGGACAGAGACAGTTTCTACCCAAAAAATCAGATAGGGCCTAGCGTGTAGTAGAAACAGACCTAAGATGTGGCTAATGAGCAGAGCCATGTAACAGTCTGCAAAGTTATGTGGGTGCCGACAGGTCTCCTCTTCCTGTGTGCAACTCTTTGTGTGTGAAGAGGACTGAGAGAGCACTAGGACCCAGAGGCTTCCTCCCTGCAAGGGGTGGGGGCCAGGAAGTGAGAGAGGACAGTGGCTGGGCTGTGAACAGAGAAACCTGGGAAAAGAGAGAGAAGGATTTCAGACAGGCAGGCCTGTGAGGAGCTCCATATCACAAGTCCACACATCTAGCCAGTACCCGCACCTTCATTTAACATGTCCTGGCATAAGCGATAAGTATGTATGTATCCATCTAATATTAGACTATTGGAACAATGCAGCTCAAAAAATATTTCAAGCAACATGTATACTTTAGTAGGTAAACAGTGTTGTGTAAGTTTCAGGATTTGGGAGATTTCTCTTTTTAAAATAAAATCGCGGATCTCAAAACACAGGGATCACACTTTCATTTGCAAACAAAAGCAATTCTTGAATTCAACTGTTAGTTGCAAAATCTGCAGAGTGGTTTAATACTACTCTTGTTTGCTGTTGCTGTGTGAAGACAAACAAAAAATATTGAAGGAAATCTGTCAGCAGGTTTTTGCTATGTAACCTGAAGACAGCATGCTGTAGGGGTTAAAACACAGAATTCAGTTATACCTCTCTTCTCAAGCTGCCTGCTGTTGCATAGTTGCACCAATTGTTTTAGCACCAGGACCTTTTCATTGCTTGGACTACATTGCTTTGTGCCTGGTAGTTTGACATGCCCCCTGCTGTATAGGAGCTCACTGTCTTTAGACATTGTACATAGAGAAACACCAACAGAATGAGCCAGAGCATGAGTTTGTAAACATGTAAATTATAGACACATGTTCACACTGCCCATTTAACAAACAAAAGCCAATCTAAAAATAATATGGACATATACCCTGCTGTAAATAATTAAATAAGCGCTGTGTGCTCTGAACGCTTCTATCGTTACACAGAACAGGCATAAAATGGCAATCCTTGGCTGGCCCCTATGTATCATAAGGGAATGTGTCATCTTTAATTTTACGCTTTTTAGAGATCATTTCATCTTTAACTTGCCCAAATGTTCACAGTAACAGTAATTTTGACAGGGAGTGCAGAAACTTTTGCATCCCATTGTAGGTGGTCACCGGGAATTTAGCTCCTTCAAGTACATGTTGCCAATTTATCAAGAGCTTATTTTAAGACTACAAGCTCAAGTTAACCAATAGAATAATTCAGGGCCGCCATCAGGGCATTACAACCATGACTGGTGCATGGAGTCCGAAGAAGAGGGGGGCCCGGCCGAGGCCCGGGGTAATTACTTATCTTTATTAAGCCGGCCGGGTCCTCCTCTTCGCCAGGCCCACTGTACTTTTAAACCTTACTGTCTTGCCGCTTCAGTCATGGCTACGCAGCACACTGTGCGTGGTCACGTTCTAGGACATAGATCATCTGCGTGACGAGGATTTCCGGCATCTTCTGTGCTCTCCAGACCACGACTTTTGGAGCTCACTGCAGGCTCCGCCTTTTCCTGTGCTGTGATTCATGGCTTCTCTCCTTCTAGACATGGAGCTCCTGGCCAGACAGAGGCTGTTAAGATGGATGTGGGGTGAAGACAGCTGGTGACAGTAGTCTGGGTCTGCTATACTGTGCACTGTGGTGGGCTGGATGGAGGGCTAATAGAGGGTCTGTAGCTGTGTATGTTATAAGGGGCTAGGGTGGTCTGAACTCTACATATTATGTATATTATAAGGGGCTGGGAAGTCTGAGCTGTGTATATTATTATAAGGGGCTGGGGGGTCTGAACTTTGTATATTATAAAGGGCTGGGGAGCCTGATTTGTGTATATTATAAGGGGCTGGGGAGTCTGAGCTGTGTATATTATAAAGGGCTTGGGAGTCTGAGCTGTGTATATTATTATAAGGGGCTGGTGGGTTTAAGCTGTGTATATTATAAAGGGCTGGAAAAAATCTGAGCTGTGTATATTATAAGGGGCTGGGAGGGTCTGAGCTGTGTATATTGTAAGGGGCTGGGGAGTCTGAGCTCTGTATATTATAAGGGACTGGTGAGTCTGAACTGTGTATATTATAAGGGACTGGGGAGTCTGAGCTGTGTATATTATTATAAGAGGCTGGGGGGTCTGAGCTGTGTATATTATAAAGGGCTTGGGGGTCTGAACTGTGTATATTATTATAAGGGGCTGGGAGAATCTGAGCTGTGTATATTATAAGGGGCTTGGGGGATCTGAACTGTGTATATTATAAGGGACTGGGGAGTCTGAGCTGTGTATATTATTATAAGGGGCTGGGGGTCTGAGCTGTGTATATTATTATAAGGGGCTGGGGATCTGAGCTGTGTATATTATAAAGGGCTGGAAGAGTCTGAGCTGTGCATAGTATTATAAGGGGCTGGGGGGTTTGAGCTGTGTATATTATTATAAGGTGCTGGGGGGGTCTGAGCTGTATATATCATTATAAAGGGCTGGGGAGTCTGAGCTATGTATATTATATGGGGCTGGGGGTTTGTTGCTATATAAATTATGAGTGGCTGAGGTCTGCCACACTTTATATCCTGTGGGGAGAGGTGCTGCACATTCTGTTGTTAAGTGCTAGGGGCATATTACCCTGTGTACTGTGTGATGCACTGTATACATTAGGGTGCGGGTGGGAGTTAGGCCCTTTTACATATCCATATATAAGCACATATATGTGTGGTACGCTATGTTTTGACTATGGGTGTTTATTTTTTATCACCCATTTTTGTGTGTACAATATTAAAACTGTGTGTCATCAGTGTGCCATCCGTGTTTTTTCTGGTATGGATATAGAAAATGAAATTAAAGTTTCTCCTATATTTTGCAATGTTAAACACGTGCAGTACACGGACTCCACACTGCTGCCCTCTATGTGCTGTTTGTGTTTTTTCACAGATCCATAGATTTGTATCAGCCTTTGTTGTTCATTCTGCCAGAAAAATAAGGACTTGTGGGCAGCACCATGGGTTTAAATGGGTACGTCAGACATCTGACAAAAAAACCCAAATACCATATGTGCTGGAAACAAGGACTTGGGAAGGAGGCCTTATACTGTGAGGGGCATTGGGATCAATTCCTCTTGGCACACTCTGTGCTCCTGTGATCTCTGCTGGGCAGGGGTGTTACAGTGTATGCTGTGTGAGGGGAGTAGTCATCTTGGTTTTGTTCCCATATCGCTGTAGTATGCTCTGCTTTGTTCTCCTATCTCTGTAGTAAACTCAGTTCATCTCTCTGTAGTAAAGTTGGCGCTGTACTTCACATCTCTGTAATAAGATTGTTTCTGCTCCCATAGATCTGTAGTAAGCTCGGTTCTGTTCCCATATCTCTGTAATAAGCTCGATTCTGCTCCCTTATCTCTGTAGTAAGCTCTGTTCTGCTCCCTTATCTCTGTAGTAAGCTTGTTTCTGCTCACATATCTTTTTTTAGTAAGCTTGATTCTGTTCCCATATCTCTATAGTAAGCTCAGTTCTGCTCCTATATCTCTGTAGTAAGCTTGGTTCTGCTCCCATATCTCTGTAGTAAGCTCGTTTCTGTTCCCATATCTCTGTAGTAGGCTCAGTTCTGCTCCTATATCTCTGTAGTAAGCTTGGTTCTGCTCCCATATCTCTGTAGTAAGCTCTGTTCTCATCTTGTATTTCTGTAGTAATCTTGGTTCTGATCTTGTATCTCTGTAACAAGCTCGGTTCTGCTCCCATATCTGGGTAGTAAGCTTGATTCTGCTCCCATATCTCTGTAGCAACCTCTGTTCTGCCCCTTATCTCCATAATAAGCTCGGGACTGCTCCCTTATCTCTGTAGTAAGCTCGGCTCTGATCCAATATCCCCATAGTAAGTTCGGTTCTGTTCCCATATCTCTGTAGTAAGCTTGATTCTGCTCCCATATCTCTGTAGTAAGCTTTGTTCTGCACCCTTATCTCCACAATCTGCTCTCTTATATTTGTAGTAAGCTCGGTTCTGATCTCATATCCCTGTAGTAAACTCAATTTTGCTCCCATATCTCTGTAGTAAGCTTGGATCTGCTCCCATATCTCTGTAGTAAGCTCTGTTCTGCACCCTTATCTCCATAGTAATCTCGATTCTGCTCCTTTATCTCTGTAGGGAACATATATACCAGGAGAATAACATACATATACACCAGGAAGGGAACAGAAGCCAGGATAGGAACATATACACCAGAATGTGCCTAGGAGGGGGATGTACATATCAGGAAGGACCCAGGATGGAACATATATATCAGGAAGGGAACAGAAAGCAGGATGGAGATATATATACCAGAATGTGCCTAGGAGGAAGATATACATACCAGGAGGGACTCAGAATAGGACATATATACCAGAATGGAGACAAATAAATCAGGATGGGGATTAATATACCAGGAGAGGTCCAGGATTGGGGCATATATACCAGGAGGAGGACATATATTCTAGGAAGGGGGTCAAATAAACCAGGATGGGGATATACATACTAGGATAGGCCCAGGAAGGGTACATATATACAAGGAAGGGGACATATATACCAGGAAGATATTATGCACAGGGGCAATGTGTGTGTGTGTGCGGGGGGATAATATACAGAGAGGTAGTGTGTGAGGTGATATACAGAGGGGCAGTGTGTGGGAGAATAAATAAAGAAGGGCAGCTTGTGTGGGGGATAGTATACAGAGGGACAGCGTATGTGAGGTATATTATACAGAGGGGCAGTGTGTGGGGGATATTATACAGAGGAGCACTGTGTGTGGGGCATATACAGAGGAGCACTGTGTGTGGGTTAGATATCATACAGAGGAGCAGTGTGTGGGAGATATTATACAGAGGAGCAGTGGTGTGTGGGGGATATTTTACAGAGGAGCGCTGTGTGTGAGGGGATATTATACAGAGGAGCACTTTGTGGTGGTATATTATATGGAGGAACACTGTGTGGAGGATATACAGAGGAGTACTGTGGGGGAATATACAGAGGAGTAGTGTGTGTGGGGTGGATATTATATAGAGGAGCAGTGTGTGTGGGATGTGGGGGATATACAGAGGAGCAGTGTGTGTGGGAATATTATACAGAGGAGCACTATGTGTGGGGGGATATTATACACAGAAGAGTGTCTGAGGGTATATTATACAGAGGAGCAGTGTGTGTGGGGGTGTATATTATACAGAGCAGCAGTGCATGGGGATATTATATAGAGAAGCAGTGTGTAGGAAGGATAATATACAGAGAAGCAGTGTGTTTGTGGGAGATATTATAATGAGGGGCAGTGTGTGGGAATATTATACACAGGGGCATTGTGTGGGGGTATATTATACAGAGGGGCAGTGGGTGGGGGGGACATTATACATAGGACATAGGATAGTGTGGGAGAGATATTATAGAGAGGGGCAGTGTTGAGGGTGTATTATGTAGAGGGTGTATCATGAAGAGGGGCGGTGTAGAGGGTGTATTATGGAGAGGGGTGGTGTAGGGGTGTATTATTAATTTTCTGAGGGAAATACTTCATTTTCTGGAACAGCTTCAAGGGTGTTAACACTTTGACTGTGTTTATATGTATGTATATGTGTGTGTGTGTATATATATATATATATATATATATATATATATATATATATATATATATATATAGTATATACAGTATATGCACACACATGTTTCCAAGAGTGGCGGTGAGGCTGTGGAAGGTTTGAGGGGTGGAAATAGAGCTGGGGTGGAGTCTGGGTGGAGTCTCAAGGGGGCACCAAAATGTTGCCAATATAGGGCCCTGAAATTCCTAACGGCGGTCCTGGAGTAATTCCATTACACTGGAGAAAATTTCTTGGAGAGGAATCCAAAGAGATGATTTCTTGATCCAGAGGAATTTTGTAAAAGAACTTCTCCTACCTCAATAGCAAAGGCATCTACTTAAAGGAAAAACAACTTGTTGACTTTGACATCAGCATGGTGTAAGACACGAGCAATGGAGAAACAAGAATTAAGTTCCTAGAAAGCTTGAACAGCAAAATTCATCAAATTCTGAGAATTAGTGCCCTTCCAAGCTAGGGCCATAATAGGAGCAATTACTTTAGAGTAGTTTGAAGTAGTAGAATGAATTGGCAGTAATTTGCAAAGTCTAAGAATCTTTGGAGAACTTTGAGACCACACAATAGCAGAACATTTTTCTGAATAAATAAAATTGCATATCTAAAAAGAGGCAGTTTCTGACATACATGTAGACGTACTGTATTTCCAGCTTCAAGTGAAGATGGTTTTTTTTGTTGCCGTCACAGGAGAAAGGAGCGGAAATGATGAGGATGTGAGCCTATATCTTTAGAAAAGATTAGGATGTCATAAAGATAGACTAGGAAACAGTAGTCGGAACGAGCAGACTGGTGGATGTTCAGAATCGCGAGGTTTAGTCCAAAGTTTGGTCCGGGTACCCGGCCTTTACCCAAACTCAAACCCGTTCCCCATATAAGTCACTGGGGACCCAAACCTAAGTGCTGTAAAATCATTCTATTAAGGGCCAGGGTGAGCAACTAGGGGTAAGATCAGGATAATTATACATACCATTATCCCCTGAAGATAGGACAGCAGTCAGACTGCTGTACTGGCATGGTGTTTAACCCCTTAATGACACTTGAGTTACCTATATGTCATATAAGTTGGTGTGTTCAAAACCAATGATGTATATGTGGCGCCCTGGACTAGCCAGGTCGTCACAGGTAACACACAAACACCCCCATCCCCACTAGACAGTAACATTAGCCAAACACAAAACCCTTGTTGCCTCCCTCCAGGGTCTGATGTCCACACCAGGTGGGGCGGAGCCAAGCAGTTGGCCCCACCCAACGAGGAGTTCACAGGCCTGGAGGCGGGAAAAGTGTCAGTTAGAAGTTGGAGTTCAGTGGAGGAGGTTGAAGTGAAAGGAGTAAAGTGGAGAGTGTCTGGGTTTGTGGCCCAGGCACTAACAACAAGGTTGGCAGACGGTGGTGGCCGTCTGCAGGAGTGGTGAATCAACGCGGAACCGTAGGACCGGGGTCGGGCGTTGGCCCGCCGGTACAGACCGGGGAGCGAAGTGAAGCCAGCACACACAGGCAGGGCCATCGGACCCCGGCTAGGCTTGGAGTCGCTGTCAACAGTCAAATCCGAGTGTGACAGGAACCCCAGGGGTTTCCTAACAGCCAAAGACCCGTTAGAAGGCAACCGCCCACACCGTGAGGGTATACAGCTACCACCTAAGGCTAGAGACCCAAGGGCCAGCGCCTGCGGGCAAACGGGCTCCTCCGGCATCCATACACCGGGGAGCGGACTACCGTTGGGGATCCATCGTAGTCAAACAAGTACACAAAGGTGCAGGGAAAGACAGCCGCCATCAACTGTCCGGGGAGAGACACTGCAGCCGGCTGCGGGACCCGTCCATCCAGCCGTTTGGTTTACCGAGGACTTTGTGCATCTCTTACTGAGTGAGTACACCCGTGCCATCCGGCACCACGCCGCGCTGTCCCTGCAACCCTGCACCTCACCAACCCTGCCTCCCCGTCACACCACCGGGCCCCTTGACCACCGACCCCTACCCACGGAGGGGGAAAACAACATCCCAGCTGCTCCCTACCATTGCTCTCGGGATCCCCGTCACCAGCAGCGGTGGTGCCTATCTTCACCACAACCCGTGGGTGGCGTCATAGACTAAATCCCTCAAACCAACCACCCTTTTCACTCAAGGGCGAGGAGCGCCGCTCGAGTCCCCGGATCTGGCCCACCGCTTGAGCCACCGAGCAGCAGCGCCGGACCCGAGCGTTAGCGAGCGCGGCGGCGGCGTCCTCCCCGCCTGCGACATATAGGTACATCACTGTGATCATGGGGGCTCAGGCGCCCACAATCGCCGCCAGGTCTCCGGCTGATGTTGCAGCTCTCACTGCCAGAAGCGATGCCCGCGCTGTACCAGGCAGATTAACCCCTAAATGTTACGATCAATGCGATTGCAGTATTCAGGAGGCAGGGAGAGGGATTGCTTACCTCTCTCAGGTGATTGGGTCCCATTAATGCGTTCAAAGGGACCCGATCGCCACCATAGTAACCCTGGGTCATTGTCATGACAGCCCTGGGTTACTGAACTATGGAAAGCCTCACACACCATGCCAAATGCATGGTGCGTGAGGCAAAGTTTCAGTGCTGCAAGTGCAGCACTGACATAGTCCACTGCAGTGATCGAGCACTACAGTGGATTATATCAGTCATCAGATCACTGAAAGTTAGTGTCCCATAAAGGGACTAAAAAAAATAAGTTTTAAATATTGGTAAAAATATAAAAAAAATCTAAAAATAAAGAACAAAATTAAAAAATATTCCAATAAATAAGTACATTTATGTAAAAGAAGCAAAACTACACATCATTGGTTTTTCCGTGTCTGTAATAACCTGATCTATACAACTGTCACACTAGTTAATACCTTCAGTGAACAAGGTAAAAAATAAAATAAAATAGCAAAATAGAATGAAACTCCACAGTTCCCCAAACCCTGATAGTGGGCACAGGCTGAGGTCTCCTGTAAAGAATACAGCAAGAGAAGATACGCTGCGTCCAGGAAACAGCATATGCGGAATGTGGGTACATACCCTAAATCTCTGAAAAACGGGATTCAGACAACGGCTCAACGTTATAAAATTCTGTGAAGCACCTCAGGTTCAAGGTGCTCACCAAACATTATTATAATTATCTATTATTATAGTGCCATTACTTCCATGTTGCTTTACATTTGAAAAGGGGTATACATAATAGGGACAAGTACAGTGGGTACGGTAAGTATTCAGACCCCTTTAAATTTTTCACTCTTTATTTCATTGCAGCCATTTGGTAAATTCAAAAAAGTTCATTTTTTTCTTATTAATGTACACTCTGCACCCCATCTTGACAGAAAAAAAAACAGAAATGTAGAATTTTTTGCAAATTTATTATCAATAAATTCTGAACTATCACATGGTCATAAGTATTCAGACTAGGGCTCAGTGGACCAGGGCTGTAAAAATCCAGATCCGTGCAGCTTCAAAGATGCCCGGGTGACGGACCCAGGCACAGGATTCCGGGTATACGATCCGGATTTGGGACTAGGGAAATTAAAGGAAAAATAAAGAAAACAAGAATTAAGCGAGCGCTTCATACTTATGGAGACTTGGTGCCATGGCAGCAAACTACTTCCGGGTCGCGCATTCACTTCCTATACTACACTAATGCCTAATGGCTCATCGTATACACACAGCTTTCCGTGCTTTATCCGCCCACCGGCCGTCCTG
Source organism: Anomaloglossus baeobatrachus (assembly GCF_048569485.1). Classification (NCBI taxonomy): domain Eukaryota; kingdom Metazoa; phylum Chordata; class Amphibia; order Anura; family Aromobatidae; genus Anomaloglossus; species Anomaloglossus baeobatrachus. The sequence goes on from NC_134356.1 coordinate 561,981,530, forward strand.
TCGTCTGTGATTGGTTGCAGTCAAACGCGCCCCCAGCCTGTGATAGTGTCTTCCTGCAGTCATTGCTCATCGCGGCTCAGTCATTGTCTGCACTCAAAGTCTTGTTCTATGGCTGCTCACTGTGAGATGTAGCAGAGCTGCAAGCAGCGTGGGACCTCGTATGGATTATGTCGGACCTGGAGGGATGTTTGGGGTTAATAGAGTGGTGAAAGAGGTTGTGTTTTTGCATTTTATTCCAACTAAAGGATGTTTTCTCCGTGTTTGTACTTATTTACTTTCATTTACAGGTTAGTGATGCAGGTATCCCATAGATGCCTGTGCCATCACAACCTAGGATTTAGTAGCAGCTGGGGGGACTGCATGACATTTTTTTTTAATTATTTATTTATATTTTTTTAAAAAAAAAAAGCCACATGCGGTTTCTCTTAGGTCGGAGTCACACTTGTGAGGGACTCGCACAAGTCTGGCATCACATCACCCGGCACAGCCGCACACTTTCCTAACAGGTGCAAGTCGGCCGCATGTGTTTCTATGTACCTGCACGCTCATGTTCGGAGAGCGACAGAATGTGCTGGGTGATGTGGTGCGAGTCCCTCGCACATATGACTCTGGGCTTATTTTGATAGCACAGATAAAGCCCGACAGCTTGGGGCTGCAGCTGTGGGCTTTATCTGTGCTGGCATCAGAATATGGGGGACCCTGCGCCGATTGTTCTATGTATTAATTTATTTTTATACCACTATGCTGACCCATAGACACTTGCCCCGCTTTACCCGCCCACCGGCCGTCCTGGCCCTTGTGATTGGTTGCAGTCAGCTGCCACGCTGACACTCATGGTGGGGGCGCGTCTAACTGCAACCAATTACACGTGGGCGGGCAAAGCATTGAATATTCAATTGTCAGCTCTGGAAGGGAAAGTGTGACCCAGAAGGAGTGTGCAGCCATGACACAGCCTTGGTGAGTACACCGCACGCGCTCCTACCCCACTATCCCTTCCTCCAATGCTTTTAATCTCTGGATACTGGTCCCCATAGACGTATATAGATACCGGATTCTGGAGTGGATCCGTTTTGGTTTTTTTTAATTTAGCAGGGATCCGCTGGTCCCAATTTTTGTGACTTCGACCAGATCTAATTCAGACCTTTTACTCAGTATTGAGTAGAAACATCCTTTTGAGCTAGTACAGCCATGAATCTTCTAGGGAATGATGCAAGAAGTTTTTCACACCTGGATTTGGGGATCCTCTGCCATTCTTCCTTGCAGATCCTCTACAGTTCCATCAGGTTGGATGGTGAACGTTGGTGGACAGCCATTTTCAGGTCTCTCCAGAGATGCTCAATTGGGTTTAGGCCAGGGCTCTGGCTGGGCCAGTCAAGAATGTTCACAGAGTTGTTCTGAAGCCACTCCTTTGTTATTTTAGTTGTGGGCTTAGGGTCATTGTCTTGTTGGAAGGTGAACGATCGGCCAAGTCTGAGGTCCAGAGCACTCTGGAAGAGGTTTTCTTCAAGGATATCTCTGTACTTGGCCGCATTCATCTTTCCTTCAATTGCAACCAGTTGTCCTGTCCCTGCAGCTGAAAAAAAACCCATAGCATGATGCTGCCACCACCATGTTTCACTGTTGGGATTGTATTGGGCAGGTGATGAGCAGTGCCTGGTTTTCTCCACACATGCCGCTTAGAATTATCACCAAAAAGTTCTATCTTCATCTCATCAGACCAGAGAATCTTGTTTCTCATAGTCTGGGAGTCCTTCATGTGTTGTTTTGAAAATTATATGCAGGCTTTCATATCACTTGCACTGAGGAGAGGCTTCTGTCAGACCACTCTGCCATAAAGGCCCGACTGATGGAGGGTTGCAGTGATAGTTGACTTTGGAGAACTTTCTCCTATCTCCCTACTGCATCTCTGGAGCACAGCTACAGTGATCATGGGGTTCTACTTTACCTTTCTCACCAAAGCTCGTTTCCCACGATTGCTCAGTTCGGCTGGACGGCCAAGTCTAGGAAGAGTTCTGGTGGTCCCAAACTTCTTCCATTTAAGGATTATGGAGGCCACTGTGCTCTTAGGAACCTTGAGTAACGCAGGAATTCTTTTGTAACCTTGGCCAGATCTGTGCCTTGCCACAATTCTTTCTCTGAGCTCCTTGGGGAGTTCCTTTGACCTCATGATTCTCATTTGGTCTGAGATACACTGTGAGCTGTGAGGTCTTATATAGACAGGTGTGTGCCTTTCCAAATCAAGTCCTATTAGATTAATTAAGCACATCTGGACTCCAATAAAGGAGTAGGACCATCTCAAGGAGGATCACAAGATAATAGACAACATGTGACTTAAATATGAGTGTGTGAGCAAAAGGTCTGAATACTTATGACTTTTTGATATTTCAGTTTTTCTTGTTTAATAAATTTGCAAAAAATTCTATATTTCTGGGTTTTTTTCTGTTAAGATGGGGTGCAGAGTGTACATTAATGAGAAAAAAAATGAACTTTTTGGAATTTACCAAATGGCTGCAATGAAATAAAAAGTGAAAAATTTAGAGGGCTCTGAATATTTTATGTACCCACTGTACAAAAGTCATGACTAATACAAGGCACAGACAGGTATAGTAGGAGAGAGGACCCTGCCAGCGAGGGCTCACAGTCTATAAGGGATGTGTGAGTATACAGCAGGTATAGATGGTAGAGTAGAGATGGTCGCTGAAGTGGACTGAGGGTTACTGCAAGTTGTATGTCTATCGCCCTGTGTCAGCAGCCGAGGGGTCTTCGGACCCGGGGTCGTGCGGCCACTCAAAACAAAAAGGGGGGTATTTACAGGGCGGATTGTATGTTTAATGTCCGTGACACCACCCACAGTATGTGGTAAGGTGGAGTACCACCGCTGCCGTTGGGAGCTCCCGGTGGCGATGGGATGGCAGCCAGATGTTTTAACCCCTCCATGGGTAGGGGGGATGCCCTGGGGCTCGGTGATGTTGGTGGAGGGATACCGTTGGGGAGGTAAGGGGCACTGCGTACTCACTCAGTCCAATAACGCTGACACCGACAACTTGTAAACCAAAGTTCTTAGCACCGCTGCAGCAAGGAGGGAGCACGCCTGGATCCTGTGCCCGTTGGTGTTGCTTGTTAGCCTGTGACCTTTTCCTTGGCACCTTTCTACTGTTTGGCCCCTGTAGTATAGAACTAGTCGGGTCCCGCTCACCTGTATGGCTAACGGAGTGAGCTTGCTCTCAGGGTTCATGCTTAGGATTTTCTGGACTATGTATTGGGAAAGTCATATCCCCCTCGTTGCGCTAGTACCCTGATTTTGGAGCGGGTGGAGAACGAATCTTGAAGGCTCCGTCCTCCTCGGGTAAATTACCAGGACGCTTGAAGCGACTTCCCGGCCTAGGGTCCCCGTACCCCGTCGTGCCCTGGTCCCTGCCCGGAAATAGCACAAGTCTGCCGGCTGCCCTCCTTGGCAGTTCCATGCCTCTTGTCACGATCCCCTGCGACCGGGGATCCAACTCCTACCAGGCCCAGACCAATGTCTGCCACCTAGTAGTAACAAGGAGCCCAGCTCCTGACCTCCTCTCCCTTTCACCTCCAACACTCCACTTGTGACCTCTCCTCACAAGAGTCACTCCTCAACTGCCTGCTCCTAACACTCCTGACCCCCCCATACCAACCCCCCCAAGTGGGCGTCCCTATTCCCTTCAGGCTACCCATTGGTGTGTCTGGTGGGTGTGGTGCAGAGTGTTCCTAGGATTTTGATTAGCTCGGTCTTAGCAACACCAAAGGCCAGGGACCCGTAACCAAGGAGGATGTGGATACCATGCTGAAGGGCAGATTGCACAATACCCTGTGACAACCTGATAGGCCAGGGCGTCACATTCCCCCTTGGTTAAACGTAGCTCGTCCCCGAGCTACAGGACACCAGAGGTTTATTTTATTTCATTTTTTCAAAACTGTGAAAAAGGTAGAAAAAGGGGTTAATATTTTTATTAACATTTTCATCCCACGCAGGGGAGGCACTTTTACTAAACATTACCAACATCTAAGAGTTCATCTCTCAATGATGGGACGCCACCGGTTTTAATGGTAGCGGAGACTCAACCTGCTCTATTGCAGCCTCTACCCACGACAGTCCAGTCCCAATGTCCCGGATCCCATTAACCCGCCACCCAAACAACCTGAACCCCTGGAAACCTATGGTGGGTCCGTGACCAGGTTAAGGTCCCAGGCGTTGTTTTAGACGACTCTGGTGGCCACAGGAGGTGCAACTATATACAAAACACGAGTTCGTGTTGATCACGCCAGTCCTGTGGCCGTGGTCCATTTTTACTAACTATAAAAATCAACAGAGTCCATGTACCGGCTGTACGCACTGTAAAGGAATCTGGTTATTAATCAGGTAACTTCTTTGTTCATTTGGAATTGGTTAATTAAGCACTTTGCTAACATTTTCTAAATGAAAAATAACAAACTGTGTAAAATAACAACCGAAAACACTGATACCTAACAGTTCTATGGCATCGTAAAACTACTGGCATTTAAATTTTTCAACACTGGTACCGCTTACTGGGAGGCTGGTATGACAAAGCCAGCAAGCTGGGGGCTGGTGTTCTCAGGCTAGGAAGACCTATGGTTATTGACCCCCCCAGCCTAAAACTTGCAGCCTCCCATATTTGTCACATTAATTAGATGCGTCAATCCTGGCACTTTACCTGACTCACCCAATTGCCCTGGTGCAGTGGCAAATAGGGGTAATATAAAGAAGGTTAGTAATGGGAGATGTCTATGAGACCTCCCTTACTACTAATCTGTAAGTGAAAAGAAATAAACACAAACACCCCCCAAAAAATAGTTTAATCTGAAATTAGTAAATTAGGAAATTATTAAATGACCATGTATACTGGGAAAGCTAGCAACCGCAATGAGCATTAGCTTGTATAAACAGCGCACACGCTGGAATCTCTTACAGCTTACCACAGTGCCCTAAACTCTTCTGTAACCGATGCTATCGGTATGTATTGGAAAGGTCTTGAGATAGCTCAATGGTTTAACCATCATGAGTAGAGCTGAGCAAACTTGAGGTTCGGTTTTCGAACTGAACACTAAATTTAAAGATCAAGGTTTGGGTTCGGGGTTTGAATGCTTTACGTTCAAACAAAACTTGCACAAGCAAAGCTGTGCTCAGGTACGCTTGGTGCTCAGCCCTGTTCGAGCGAACCACTTGCAGTGTTTTAACGGCGCATACTGGGGGTAACAACAATGTGATCACATGTCGTGTGCAACAAAAAAAAAGTTTGAAAAAGCCCGTTCACCCTCTCCAGGAAGTGATCTGCTTATGGCTGGCTGTATGTGGGCAGAGACTCAAACTGCCAATCAGTGGCTTCAGGTCAAGCTTGAGCCTGTTAAGCTAGGCTCGTTTGCTGCTGGCGAACCGTGCCTTCATGGAACCGCTATCTCTAGTGCCAAGCAGTCCTTAAGAAAAAATTTTCTTCATCTTGTCCAGATGCCATGATGATTTCTCATATCCACAGGTAATCTCTGCAGACTTCCATCTTCTCCGGTCTTCTGCAGCACATGCAAAAACGGTGCCCTTAAAAATAGCAGTGTGATTATAATGCGCCTGAATAAAAATATCTGCCCTATGCTATGCTCCTGTAAAAGTAATTGCCCTTCACTGTGTTCCATGCACAAAATATGACTTGTTCACTGTCCCTCATATGGTATATGTCGACCACTCTGCTCTCTCCTCTCCTCTCCATACTGGGCCTTCTCGTCACACTAGCTTCTCACACTGTGTCCTACTCTATACTGCCTAGTCTCTATACTGTGCCCTCTGATCACACTCCTCTTCCTCAGCATATTATCTCCTGCTGGCTGTGCCCTAACATTGTACACACATTCTACTCTCTCTCTATACTGCCCCCCCCACAAACAACCCAGTTTCTATTCTTTCCCACCTCACACTTTTCTCCACCCATATTATCTCTTCACTCTATTCCCCTTAATAGTCTCCTCACACATTTCTCCTCTCCCTTATACTGTCTCTTCTCACATTCTCCCTGCTAGCCATACTGTCTCCTCAAATATTTATCAAATCACTCTCCATACTGTTTCCTCACACATCCCCTCCACTCCCCATACTTTGTCTGCACCCATCCCCTTCCTCGATCCCAATACTGTGTCCTTAAATTTCTCCCTTCCACCTTGCTCCCCATACTCTATCCCCACCCATCCACCTCACTTTCCACACTGTTTCCTGAAATTCCTACCAGACGTACTCGGGGAAGAGACAGATGGAAAGACCAGGGAGGGACCCTAAGATGCTCCAGGCCACAGGGACCCCCAATTTAAAAAATGCATACTAAAATCAGCATGATCAACAGCCAACCTTAGCACATGAGCCAGACTAAAGAACTCAGATGGGCTTCCAGGATTGCTGAGCAGAGATGGAAAAGGCCTCATTCCACCGAATATATCATCACATACATGCTCTCACTATTTTCAAGTCTGCACTCACTGCTGCAAGACAAACCTACTTCTCATCCCTCATATCCTCCCTATCTTACAACTCTAAACAACTATTCAACACTTTCAACTCTCTCTATCCCTCGTGTCCTCCCTCTACTCTCATCTCAGCTGAAGATTTTGCCTCTTTCTTCAAGCAGAAGATTGACAACATCAGAGTAATCTTTGGCCCACAATCCCCACAGCCCTTCCTCATAACTACTCAGCCCACTTCCTCCAAATCCAGTTTCTCCACCATGACAGAAGATCAGCTTTCCTCTCTACTCTCAAGATCACATCTCACCACCTGTCCACTTGACCCAATCCTATCCCACCTCATCCCTAATCTCACCACAGTCTTCATCCTAACCCTACCCATCTCTTCAAGCTATTACTAACAACTGGTGCATTCCCTTCATGCTTTAAACATGCCTCCATCACACCCATCCTCAAAAAGCCCTCCCTTGACCCTTCCTCTGTGTCAAACTATCACCCCCACATCGCTTCTCCCCTATGCCTCAAAACTACTGGAAGAGCATGTCCATCTTGAACTGTCCGCACACCTCTCTTGCTGCTCACTCTTTTACCAGCTACAATCTGGTTTCCGACCGCATCATTCCACTGAAACTGCCCTAACTAAAGTCACCAATAACCTACTAACCGCCAAAGCCAAGCACACTATGTCCTCTTCCTCTTGGACCTATCCTCTGCCTTCAACACAGTGGACCATTCCCTTCTACTACAGATTCCCTCATCTCTGGGCATCACAGACTTGGCCCTATCTTGGATCACCTCATACTTAACCGACCAAACTTTCTACGTCTCTCACACCACTTCCTCATCTCACCCCCTATCTGTCGGTGTCCCCCAAGGTTCAGTTCTTGGACTACTGCTGTTCTCCATCAACACCTTCAGCCTGGGACAGCTGATAGAGTCCCACGGCTTTCAGTATCACCTCTATGCTGATGATACATAGATCTACCTCTCTGGACCTGACATCACCTCATTACTAACCAGAATCCCACAATGTCTGTCTGCTATTTCATCCTTTTTCTCTGCTCAATTTCTAAAACTGAACATGGACACAACAGAATTCATTATCTTTCTCCTTCTCACTCAGGCCCCCCAACTGATCTATCCATAAAAGTCAGTGGCTGCTCACTCTCCCCAGTCCCACGTGTTCACTGCCTGGGGGTAACCCTAGACTCTACTCTCTCGTTCAAGCCACACATCCAAGCCCTCTTCACTTCCTGATACCTAAAACTCAAAAATATTTCCCAGATTCGTACACTCCTTTCCCAAGAAGCCGCAAAAACACTAGTGTGTACCATGATTATCTCCCGCCTTGACTATTGTAACTCCCTGCTCTGTAACCTCCCTTCTAACACCCCTACAATCTATTCTAAACTATGCTGCCTGACTAATCCACCTAACCCCCGCTACTCCCCAACTTCTCCTCTCTGCTAATCCCTTCACTGGCTTCCCATTGCCCAACGACTCCAGATCAAAACTCTAACCATGACATACAAAGCCATCCACAAAATGTCTCCTCCATACATCTGTGACCTAGGCTCCCAGTACTTACCTGCACGTAACCTCCGATTCTCACAAGATCTCCTTCTCTACCCCCCTTGCATCTCCTCTGCCCACAATCGCATCCAAGATTTCTCCCGTGCATCTCTCATACTCTGGAACGCTCAACCACAACATATCAGGCTTTCACTTACCTTGAAAGCTTCAAAAGGACCCCGAAGTCCCATCTATTCTGACAAGCCTACAACCTGCAGTAACAATCAGTCCGCTATGACCATCTCCACCCTCACCTACTGTATCCTCACCCATCCCTTGTAGACTGTGAGCCCTCGCGGGCAGGGTCTTCTCTCCTCCTGTATCAGTCTGTGCCTTGTTTTGTTTATGATTATTGTACTTGTTCCTATTGTGTGTACCACATTCCACATGTAAAGCGCCATGGAATAAATGGTGCTATAGCAATAATAAATAATTATACCTGTTATTCTCTGTGAATTGTGTTTATCACGTTACATTTAGGTAAAGGGCTGTGTTTTTAGAACTGGCGGGCTCCTTCTGTGCTTAAGTTAATATCTGGTCCTGGCCAGCCAAAGCCATCAGCAGTGTGTGACCTGCATGGGCAAATCACATTGATGACACAAATCTACACATCCAGCCAGGACCATCACTTCTTTCCTGTTGTGTGTCGGGGGACAAGTGAACAGCACCTCACCTGTGACTACCGCCCCATGCCATGCTACATTAGCACCCATGCTCCCCAAACTGTGTCCTCGAATTTTTCTGGACGCCGGTGCACTGCACCTCCTTTGAGCTGACTGTAAGGGGTACTTTGCACACTAAGACATCGCAGCTGCGATGTCGGTGGGGTCAAATCGAAAGTGACGCACATCCGACGTCGCTGTCGACATCGGACTATGTGAATCCTTTTTGATACGATTAACGAGCGCAAAAGTGATGTAATCGTATCATCGGTGTAGTGTCCGACATTTTCATAATTTCGCTGCAGCGATGGTACAATGTTGTTCCTCGTTCCCCTGCGGCAGCACACATCGCTGTGTGAGAAGCCGCAGGAGCGAGGAACATCAGCGTACCTGCGTCACCGCGGCTCACGCGGGCTATGCGGAAACACGGAGGTGGGCGGGATGTTTACATCCCGCTCATCTCCGCCCCTCCGCTTCTATGGGCCGCCTGCCGTGTGACGTAGCTGTGACGCCGCACGACCCGCCCCCTTAGGAAGGAGGCGGTTCGCCGGCCAGAGCGACATCACAGGGCAGGTATGTGCATGTGAAGCTGCCGTAGCGATAATGTTCGCTATGGCAACTATCACAAGATATCGCTGCTGCGACGGGGGCGGGGATCATCGCGCTCGGCATCGCTGCCATCGGCTTGCGATGTCGTAGTGTGCAAAGTACCCCTAAGTTTGACAGCAGACTCAGAGAACTACCAAATCTCAGTCGAGGTGGCGGTAATATTCAGTCACTGTGGTAACACCTCGGACCGCCGCATCAGGCGGCCTGATGGCGTCCCCCCCGCCGGCTATGCCTTTCCCTAGATATGCCCCTGAGCAGTATCTGATTCAATGTCTAGGATTTGGCCAACATTTATCTGATGACATGTTCCATTTATGATTTGTTAAGGTTTTTCAGTTTTTCTGAAAAAAATAATTGCTTTCACAAAATTAAAATAAGTTTACAGTTTTACTGCACAGGAAAATATTAGGATATGTTCACACATTTTTGCAGCTTTTTTGCTGGGTATTTTTCGCAGCATATTCGTGGAGTAAAATATCCAGCGCTTATCACCCCCACCATAATGAATGCGCTTTCAGAAACCTCATGGACACACTACATTTTTTTTCTTCTCGTATTTTGAGCATGGCTGCGTTTTTGCCAAGAAGCCCCATGTCAATATTTTCAGAGTTTTTTTGCCGGGGTTTTCATTCATTGAAATGAATGGTTGAAAAATTCGAAAAAAAACCCATATGTACAAATGCATCAAGACTTGGGTATTGCACGCAGCATTTTTCCTGGTTTTTAGTGTAGAAAAAAAGCAGTAAAAACACAACGACGCTTCTCATCTTCTCCATATAGGCTATGTGTTAATAGTCCCCAAAAGTCAATTTATGGGCAGAGGTGCAGCGCGGGCAATCATTGCTGTCCCAAATGTGAGAGAGGAAAATGTGAAATTATAATGACTAACTTAAATAAATAAATAAATTAATTAATTAATAAATTAGTAAATAAATAAAGCTTTTTATGGCGGCAGATCTGACAGCCCCATAATCTGTATTCATGCTATTTAGCTCTCCTTGGGAGAATGTGACAGATGCTGATACTTCTCAGCCTTGTCCACAGTGATCACACAGTGGGAGCAGCGGTCACGTCCCTGCTGTGGGAGCCCTATCACTATTAAGAGGCTGAGAGGGGCTGGTGGGGGTGTGGAGCTGCAGCTCCTCCATCCAATCACATGCCTGTCCTCTCCTATGTCAGGATGCCTCTGAACTTGTGTTATTAAAGAAGAGGAGCTCTCCTACAATCCACAGACGAGAACACCAGCACCAGGGTAAGAAGGACAGACATCTACTGCCCATCACTATCATGACCAGCAATGGCACCATAGAGAATGGACTGTCCGACAAGAAGATCCCTGTGCTGCCCCGACCCATCCCCAACCTGGAGATCCTGCACACTCAGGTAACACTGCCCACTGGGGCCACATGAGCACCTATGGGGAGAGTAATTCGTAGTGCAATGATATATCATATAGATATACTGTATACATGTGTGTGCGTGTGTGTATATATATATATATATATATATATATATATACACATACATATGTAGGCATATATATGTACAGATATGTATATATTTTTTATATATATATATATATATATATATGCACACACGCACACACACACGACACACACGCACACAGACACGACACACACACGACACACACACACATATATATATAATGGATTTAGAAACATTTCACAAAATATTTACATTAATTCATTCAAACTCTTAGGTGATGGATGAGGGTCCATTAATTTTGTGCTGGTGAGCAACTTTTAGGATGTCTGCCATTGGTTATCACAACTGAAGAAATTCAGACACACTATATTTTACATACTATATAAGTGCCATAATTTCAACTAATGTGGAGTTAGATACTTATCATACTATATACTATGTATGTGTGTATGTATATATGTGCATATGTGTACATGTACACTGTATATGAAATTAATTTTCAGACTATATAGAACGAAAACTAACCATTTTGCTCAGGGTGAAAAAGTTTGGGGACAAGGGGGTCTATTTTCAATGTATTGAATTATCAAGACATTGAGATTGCTTTTGGGGATGTGTTTCTTCAGTTATGATAACCGATGGTAAAACATCCTAAAATTTGTTTCCTAGCTCAACATTGTTTGTCCCTTATTTATCACTTAAGGGTTTCATTGTATGAATGTAACTATTTTGTTAAATGTTTTTAAACATATATACGGTAAATTTAATCTTAACCTATAAATCAAGATTGAATGGTTCTTACAATTTTAGATTTTTGTAATGATTTCGTTAACTCCATGTATCCAATTATTCTAGATATATTTGAAGATAAAGTTTAGATCATGTAATGACAACTGTTATCAGGACTCTGTATTGCTGATATACATGATGAACGTGATGTCTACATGTCTATAGCTGAAATGCAAGATACAGCCAGCAGTGATGGAAAGAAATCAGTAGTGATGGAAAGAACAGCATTGATTTTATATATATATATATATATATATATATATATATACATACATATACGGTGTATGTATGTATGTATATATGTAACACTTGTGCACAACTATCTTATTCATATGGAAACACACAGGTGATCACATGCACTAAGTTCACAAATATAATAGGCTTGAAAAGTGTATGTGCAGCTCTGATAGATGTGTCTATTTCTATATGAATGACATGGCTATATATATATATATATATATATATATATATATATATATATATATATATATATAAATCTGAATCCATATATATATATATATATATATACATACATGTATTAGCATTGGAGTGCATGTGTGCTGTGGGGTATCTATTATTGAAATACTGGATTCTGCTCACAGTGCTATACTGTGCAGATATATGTTGAATTCTAAAAAGCGATGGTTTCTGTCAGGTTGGTATACGCTCCGCTCTCTATCTTTCCCTAATAGGGTTCAGACATCTGTATAAATCGGTTTGAGATCAGACTCCAATGCACAGATTGGCCAGCAGATCTCCCAGCCCGGGCGTGACAGCTTCAAATATTTCTGAGCAGCTGTTACTCTCAGGTTGGGAGACCCTCCAGCCAATCCGTGTGTTGTGGTCCAATCTCGGACTGATTTATACGGATGTCTGAATGCACCTGGCTCTTTTATGACAGCCTGCATCTGCTGCTTCATTTGCAGAATACAGCCTACTGCAAGCAATAGCCCACATTATTTTGGTGCTATCACATAACATTGCTGGACATTTCGAACTTCAGGCAGCACAACATTTTATCACATCTCCACCAGAGTCGACTTCTGCTTCGATCACCAGATGCCGCCGCGTCACCACTGTGGGCGGCACTGGGGATGGGGGAGCAGTCAGTGGCTCTGTTGGGCGCAGGCTCCGCTCATCTATTAAGCTGGGTTTCACCAGGACCTGTAGTACCACTGGTTGACTGTGGTGGTGTGTGCCTTCCAGCTGGAGTAACTACCTTTCAGCTGGGGCCAATGGGAAGGCACCACACCCCACTTATGCTTTCTCCCGTCTGCTGGCAGGTGCCAGATATAGTCCTGTAATTCCCTGCTAGTCTCTGGTTCCTTGCTGTTTGTTTGAATTCCCATATATTGACCTTAGCTTGATTACCTGACCACTCTTCTGCCTGCCGTTTCAGTACTTCACTGCTAGCTCCAGTTTTGACCGTTAGCTATATTACCTGACCACTCTTCTGCCTGCCGTTTCTGTACTTCGCTGCTAGCTCCGGTTTTGACCCTTAGCTTGATATCTGACCACTCTTCTGCCTGCCGTTTCAGTACTTCACTGCTAGCTCCAGTTTTGACCGTTAGCTATATTACCTGACCATTCTTCTGCCTGCCGTTTCTGTACTGCGCTGCTAGCTCCGGTTTTGACCGTTAGCTTGATTACCTGACCACTCTTCTGCCTGCCGTTTCTGTACTGCGCTGCTAGCTCCGGTTTTGACCCTTAGCTTGATATCTGACCACTCTCACGCCTGACGATTTTTGTCCCTGTTCTACCTTCTGGATTTGACCCTGCCTGGTTACTACTCTTCTCAGGACTGCAGTCTTCTACGGGCAGTGATCACCTTGGCCCTGTCGTAATTCCAAATCCCTGTGTAGGGGTTAAAGGGTTGTGGGGTCCGGGTTCCTGCTTTGTGGGCGGTTGCCTCTATCCACCTGTTTCACCGATCCTGAGCCTGTCGCTCCAGGCAGGCGTCACACATGTAGGCTGGGACATGTGCCATGCGACAGCAATTCTCAGATAAGTAATGTCACCAAAAACATCTGTGCAGTTTGCTGACGTGCGACTATTACAGAGCTGCAATTTCGTTGTAAAAAAAAGAACAGCCAATATGCAGTCACATTGCGACTTGCGTTGAAGTCTATGGTAACTGAGTAATGTATGATTTGCAGTCAGCAACAGAAAATCCTAAATATTTAAAAACATTTGCTGTAAGTTGCAAATTGAGATGTGATACCATATAAAATTATTACATGCAATGTCACAATGCAACACTGTGATCTCATTGTCACGTGATAAATCTTGCCATGTTGAATTTAATTGGATGGAATCCCTACTGATCTGAACAGGGATCTGATGTCCCACATTCCTCCTATCTGCACTAGTGCAGTAATGCTCGGTGCACACTTCAGTAGCGGCCACTGTTGGGCACATATGCTCAGGAGGAATAGATAGAGGCCGGAAGGACACACGTTTGGCATCTGTCTTGGGAATGCCGGCCTATGGGCACATTACACTTTACATCAGAGAAAGCTCCCGACCGGCATTGTAGGCTAAGTGCACAGACGCACGGTGCACCGAGCCAAAGAAGGAATTTAAAAGAGACGGCGGTGACATTGCATCCTGCCATTGTATTCAGTCTTCACGGCTGAAGAAGGTAACAAAATAGTGATCTCTGCTACATTTAAACGAACATTACTCAGTTTACACCTATTACATGTAATGGGAATCTGTCAGCAGGTTTTTTCTACTTCATGTGAGAGCAGCATAATCTAGGAAAAGAGACTCCAACAACTTATCATTTAGTTTACTGGGTACAGCAGTTGTAACACAATCAGAATTTATTGATGTAGCCATGTACCAGAGCTCAGAAAGCTAACCCCGCCCACACCACTCTGTACATTGTCTATTGATTGTGAGTTGCTTATCACAGGAGGCAGCATAGTTGGACCAGGGCTATGTAATGCAATGTAGTCCTAGCAGTGATTATCTCCTGATGTGTGGAACCTTCATTGTGTGGAAACAACAGGACATAGCCTAATAAGTGAGCAAGGATGATTGACCTTAGGGAGATCAACATCCACCACTGCGGAGACACCATCACGTGTTTCTCAACGCAGTGATTCTAGAGCAATGCCCCCGGGAAATATTCAAAGCAAGAAGGCCTGCGGAGACACCATCACATGTTTCTCAACGCTGGCAGAAAACTAGCCAGGTCTTTCACCGGGAAGGAACAACCACGGGAAGAGCAGGCTCCAGTCAAGGAGACCACCTATGCCAAACATGGTATCCATCCACAGACAGCCGTTTCAGGGTATTTGCCCCTCATCAGTGTGGAGTAGGAATCTGGCTAGTGGGACATTGCCTAGTAAAAGACTATGTGAGCAAGGATGATTGACCTTAGGGAGATCAACATCCACCACTGCGGAGACACCATCACGTGTTTCTCAACGCAGTGATTCTAGAGCAATGCCCCCGGGAAATATTCAAAGCAAGAAGGCCTGCGGAGACACCATCACATGTTTCTCAACGCTGGCAGGAAACTAGCCAGGTCTTTCACCGGGAAGGAACAACCACAGGAAGAGCAGGCTCCAGTCAAGGAGACCACCTTTGCCAAACATGGTATCCATCCACAGACAGCCGTTTCAGGGTATTTGCCCCTCATCAGTGTGGAGTAGGAATCTGGCTAGTGGGACATAGCCTAGTAAAAGACTATGTGAGCAAGGATGATTGACCTTAGGGAGATCAACATCCACCACTGCGGAGACACCATCACGTGTTTCTCAACGCAGTGATTCTAGAGCAATGCCCCCGGGAAATATTCAAAGCAAGAAGGCCTGCGGAGACACCATCACATGTTTCTCAACGCTGGCAGGAAACTAGCCAGGTCTTTCACCGGGAAGGAACAACCACGGGAAGAGCAGGCTCCAGTCAAGGAGACCACCTATGCCAAACATGGTATCCATCCACAGACAGCCGTTTCAGGGTATTTGCCCCTCATCAGTGTGGAGTAGGAATCTGGCTAGTGGGACATTGCCTAGTAAAAGACTATGTGAGCAAGGATGATTGACCTTAGGGAGATCAACATCCACCACTGCGGAGACACCATCACGTGTTTCTCAACGCAGTGATTCTAGAGCAATGCCCCCGGGAAATATTCAAAGCAAGAAGGCCTGCGGAGACACCATCACATGTTTCTCAACGCTGGCAGGAAACTAGCCAGGTCTTTCACCGGGAAGGAACAACCACGGGAAGAGCAGGCTCCAGTCAAGGAGACCACCTATGCCAAACATGGTATCCATCCACAGACAGCCGTTTCAGGGTATTTGCCCCTCATCAGTGTGGAGTAGGAATCTGGCTAGTGGGACATTGCCTCATCCTTGCTCACATAGTCTTTTACTAGGCAATGTCCCACTAGCCAGATTCCTACTCCACACTGATGAGGGGCAAATACCCTGAAACGGCTGTCTGTGGATGGATACCATGTTTGGCATAGGTGGTCTCCTTGACTGGAGCCTGCTCTTCCCGTGGTTGTTCCTTCCCGGTGAAAGACCTGGCTAGTTTCCTGCCAGCGTTGAGAAACATGTGATGGTGTCTCCGCAGGCCTTCTTGCTTTGAATATAGCCTAATAAGTGACATCTGTGCTATATCCCTTATTTCATGCTGTCCTCAGATTACATAACAAAAACCTGCTGATAGATTCCCTTTAAGCAGTTAGAAGGATTGCTGGACTCAAGACCCCCTATTTTTTGATCTGTTAGGGTCCTAATGATGGAGCTGCCAACAATTACCAGCAACACTTATCATTTATCCTATGAATAAGTGGTAAATGCTGATTTTGAGAAACCCTTTAGGATCCTATTAGGTAAGTGCTGTTTCCAAGACCTGCTCTTTGGAGATACACGGAGACAGAGGTGCAGCCATTAAATCTGGCACTCAGTTCCTTAAACTTACCATTTTTTCAACTTCCAACACAGCAACTATGAGAAATGACTTTATTAGCTGCCTAATATATCCTACACCATGATAGGTGCTATTGTTATGAGATATAATGTTACTCCCTCACCCGTCAATGTATATATGCATGTAATGGCTGATCAGTTTTGACAGATTTGTCAGTGCAGTGTTTTCTGCTGTCAGAAAGGTTGATTTCAGATGACTGCAATATATATATAGTTATAATCTGGTGTCATGATTTAGTAGCATGTAGACTCAATTTGGTGCTTGGTTTATCATTTAGAAGGGGCATACCACTGAGGATACGTTATGATATGGATGATATCTGACATGCCATTGGCTCGATAATGCCTATGTAACAAAGGTACATTATTGGCATTCAGTAGTGTATGCAGTGCGGCTTCTTAGATGTTTCTAGTATATTTCTGTATAAATGATATATTATGTGATTATTACATCTTTGTATGCAACATAGTCATATAGAGCTGGTGTGTCTTTTAGATATTCCTCAACAATGACTGGCACCAATCTGTGAGCGGAAGAACATTCCCCGTGTATAACCCAGCCACTGGCAAGAAGATCTGCGATGTGCAGGAGGCAGACAAGGTGAGCGGTGAAACACAAGCCAGTGTGCAATCATAAGAGCCTAAAGAGAACCTACAAAATATACTAATAGTTATTCACTTATATAGCGCTATTGATTGCACAGCGCTTTATATACATTGGCAACACTCTCCCCATTGAGGCTCACAATCTAGAGTTCCTATCAGTTTGTCTTTGGAGTGTGGGAGGAAACCAGACAACCCAGAGGAGACCAACACAAGCACGGGGAGAACATACAAGCTCCTTGCAGATGTTGTCCTTGGTGTGATTTGAGCCAGGGACCCTAGTGTTCCAAGACTGCAATGCTAACCACTGAGCAAACGTGCTGCCCACTATGATATATAATATAAAACATCCCCTAGCAAATACAACCTAAATCTAATGCCCCATATCAAAGTTATGTAAATACTAGACTTCCGCAAAAGGACACAGAAAAAGCTTACATCTCCTGACAAAGCACAGTATTGGCGAAACACATGTCAAGGTGCTTGCGTGCCTTTATCCCCTTTTTGTTTCATCAGGTTCCCTTTACCTGCATCAATATGTTGCAAACTATAGACAAACTATAGGGTCAACTTCCTCACATTTCTGTACTACTATTGTATCAACTTTCAATATATATTTATTCTATTCTTTCACTTGGATGTATTTTGCGGTTCTTATATTTTACCATCTAATATATGCTGTTCCTTTAGAGATACAGTATTTCCTGGTGTATTTTTTTTTCTATCTTGCCTTTATTATATGTTACTTTTGCTTATCTTTACAACTTTTTCTCCATGTGCTGTGAATGATGCTATATGGACACTCTACCTATTATTATTATTATTATTTATTATTATAGCGCCATTTATTCCATGGTGCTTTACAGTGAAAGGGGGTATACATACAACAATCATTAACAGTACAAAACAGACTGGTATAGGAGGAGAGAGGACCCTGCCCGCGAGGGATCACAGTCTACAGGGAATGGGTGATGGTACAATAGGTAAGGACAGAGCTGGTTGCACAGTGGTCTACTGGACTGAGGGTTATTGTAGGTTGTAGGCTTGTTGGAAGAGGTGGGTCTTGAGGTTCGTCTTGAAGCTTTCCACGGTAGGGGAGAGTCTGATGCTGAGGTAGAGCGTTCCAGAGTATGGGGGAGGCACGGGAGAAATCTTGTACGCGATTGTGGGAAGAGGAGATAAGAGAGGAGCAGAGAAGGAGATCTTGTGAGGATCTGAGGTTGCGTGCGGGTAGGTACCGGGAGACTAGGTCACAGATGTAAGATGTAATGACCAATATTGTTGACAGAGGGCTGCTATAGTCTCTGTATTAGAGGATTTTGTTTGCTATCTAGGTCCTTCCTTACCTGAATGTCTCTTTAGCTTTTGTCTCCTACACTATTTACGAATTTTTGTAATTGTGATATTAAGTAACAAATATATTTTTATAGTGTTGTTTGTCCCTGTATGATATCATGGTATATCATGTTTGCACAGTGCTCTTCGTGAGTTGCAGTTCTTCATAACCCCTTCACTCCTGGGCGATTTTCCGTTTTTCGTTTTCGTTGTTTCATTCCCATATTCCAAGAGCCATAACGTTTATATTTTTCCATCAATATAGCCATACAAGGGCTTGGTTTTTGCAGGACGAGTTCTACTTTTGAACTACATCATTCTTCCTGCCCTACATTATACTGGAAAATGAGGCAAAAAAATTCCAAGTGCTGTGAATTGTAAAAAAAAGTCCAATTGCGCAATTGTTTTGGGGTTTTTTATTTGCTGTGATCAATATTTTGAAATGCTGACCTGACATTATGATTCCCCAGATCAGTACGAGTTCGTAGATACCAAACATGTATACATATACTTTTATCTAAGGGGTGAAAAAAAATTCAGATGTTTGTCAAAAAAGAGAATTGCGCTTTTGTCGCCATTTTCCAAGACCTATCATAGTTTTTAAGGTTGAAGGGAGACTCTAAAGGCCCCGTCACACACAGAGACAAATCCTTGGCAGATCCGTGGCCGCAGTGAAATCATGGATATATTGCTCCATTTGTACACAGCCACAAACCTGGCACTGATTGTCCACAATTTCACTGCAACCACACATCCGCCGCAGATCCATCTCCGTGTGTGACAGGGCCCCCAGTCCATCTAGTTCAACCCGTAGCCTAACATGTTGATCCAGAGGAAGGCAAAAAAAACCCCAATATGGCAAACAAGTTCCAATGGGGAAAAAATGTCCTTCCTGACTCCACATCCGGCAATCAGACTAGTTCCCTGGATCAATACCCTATCATAAAATCTAATATACATAACTGGTAATATTAAATTTTTCAAGAAAGGCATCCAGGCTCTGCTTAAATGTTAGTAGTGAATCACTCATTACAACATCATACGGCAGAGAGCTCCATAGTCTCACTGCTCGTACAGTAAAGAATCCTCGTCTGTGATTATGATTAAACCTTCTTTCCTCAAGACGTAGCGGATGCCCCCGTGTTCCAGTCGCAGGCCTAGGTGTAAAAAGATCTTTGGAAAGGTCTCTGTACTGTCCCCTCATATATTTATACATTGTGATTAGATCCCCCCTAAGCCTTCGTTTTTCCAAACTAAATAACCCCAAGTTTAATAACCTGTCTTGGTATTGCAGCCCACCCATTCCTCTAATAATCTTGGTCGCTCTTCTCTGCACCCTCTCCAGTTCAGCTATGTCCTTCTTATATATCGGTGACCAGAATTGTACACAGTATTCTAAGTGCGGTCGCACTAGTGACTTGTACAGAGGTACAAGAACCTGTAGCGTTCTCATTGTTCTGGATCAGGGACTCAGTGACGGCTTATTTTTTGTGTCTTGAGATGGTGTTTTTAGTTACACCATTTTTGTGTACATGTGATGTTTTGATTGCTTCTTATTGCATTTTAATGCAATGTTGCATTGACCAAAAACCCATAATTTTGGCATTTGGAATTTATTTCTCTCTAAGCCATGTACCGGTCAGATTAATTGATTTTAGGGTTGATTTGAACTTTTAGGGTTTTTTTTATTTTTTTCATATTTTTTTTACATTTTTTTATTCATTGTACTAGTCCTCCTAGGGGACTTTATGCCTACATAACCTGATCGCTTCTCCTTATCAGAGCAGTGCTTCAGCATCGCTCTGATCAGAAGAAATGCTGCTCTCCTGTGAGTGCTGATGAAATACATCATGGCAGTGCCAGGAGCCATCATCTGACCCCCCCGCTGCCATGGCAACCCATTGGCATCTGATGATCGCGTCACAGGTACGTCGATGGTGGTGGGAAATGGCTTGCTCTCTGCTGGAGTGCTCTAGATGGCGCGGTCAGAATTTGACAGTGCAATCTAAGGAGTTAAAAGGAGCGGGTGGATCTCTGATTAGGTCAGCATACGTGTGTGGAGATAACTGCAGGATCGCCACTTGAGCCCTCGGTAATGGGACAGACATGGCCAAGGACATACCCATACGTCATGGGTTGTGAAGGGGTTAACGTAAAATCAGTTTTTATTTCCTTGTAATGCCAACACAAGAGAGACTGTGTAGTATACACTTCCATTCAGGCTTGGACTGGCCCACTGGAGAACAGGGGAATTCCCCGGTGGGCCCCTGTGCTGGAGTGAGTCACTTACCCCCAAAATGAGCAGTATTTGGTCCATTACATTATTCACTATGTATAGAAAAAAGCAGCGTCTCATCATTCACTCAACAAACTACCCACTGAATTATTACATAGAAGTACAGATAAATGTGTGAATAAGGCTGGCTGAACAGTGGGCCCCCAGCGTCAGTGTTATTTATTGGTGGGCCCTTGGCAGCTCAGTCCGACACTGTGTCCTTTGATCAATGTCAATAGTTTCATGGTTGAAATGTAAAGTGCTGTGGAATATGTTGGCGCTATAGAAATAAAAATGATTATTACTATTATTATGTGTGAGTAATGCGGGACAGGACAAGACCCCTGGAGCGAGACATAAGGGTGCTTTACACGTTGCGACATTGCTAGCGATCTCGTTAGCGATGTGACACGCCAGATCGCAGATAAGATTTGCCGAGATCGCACATAAGTCAATTTTTTTCCCGCGCCGGTCACATGTGCGATCTCGGCAAATCGTATGTGCGATCTGGCGTGTTACATCGCTAACGAGATCGGTAGCGATGTCACAGCGTGTAAAGCACCCTATACTCTTTGTATTCACTCTCCACTCTGAACAGGAGATGAGGACCCTAAACAGAGGACCGGACCCCTCTCCTCCTTCTCTACTATCTCAGAATTTAGGAACTGGACAGTAAATACAGAATTGTTCTTTTTAAAACGGGTCAAATCTTTGTTCTTTTTAAATTTTAATGAAGAATTAGAACAATAGGCATTACAATGACTAAGATTCAGGTATTCATTTGAAAGAAAACCTTTCTATGGCAGCTCAGAAATCTATATATTACACAATATAGAAACAAATCTATTGCATTGTCCTTCAAAACAATCTTTTCACTATTCAGATGTGGCAAAAATTAACTTTATCTACACGTCGGCACTATTTTTGCAAAACTGCCCTCCAGGGGATCACATACCTCTTTTTAAGATTTTCCGTAGACCAGACATAAGGTATATGTGGAGCAGATGCCTCCAGAGAAGAGGCAGTGTGTGTGGAGACCAGATGTTACAACGAGGACACGTGATGTTTATAGACAGCTCCACTGCCTACTGATCTAGCAGTGGGGAAGTGTTAGGCTATGTGCCTACGCTGCGGAAAATGCGCGGATTTTGCCACGGATTTCTCGCGGAAAAGCCGCGGATTTCCCGAAAATCTGCAGCACAGCTACTCCCCAGCCATTTCTATGGCATTTTGTAAATGCTGTGTCCACGCTGCGGATTTTTCCGCAGCGGAAATCGTGCGGATTTTCGTCTGGAAAAATCTGCAACATGTCAATTATTGTTGCGGATTTTCATCCGGATTTTGGCTTTAAAATTGGTAAAAAAAAAAATCCGCACCAAAATCCGCATCAAATCCGCGGCAATTCCGCGGTAGATCCGCGGTAAATCCGCACCTTTGAAAAGGTGCGGATTTTGCGGGAAAGCTGCGGATTTTGATGCAGAAAAATCCGCAGCTACATTCTCCCGTGGACACATAGCCTTATACGTAGCTGTACTATGGAACTTAAAGGGAATCTGTCATCTAATTCTAGAGCAGCATAATGTAGGGGCAAACACCCAAATTCCCAGTGATATGTCACTTATTGGACTATGTGCTGTAGTTTTGGACTATGTTCTCCTGTTTATCAGCAGGAGAATATCACTGAAGGACTAGTAAACCTGCTGCCTTGTAGTCCTCCATATTCTTGAGCTCTGGATAACCCCACCCACACTCCTGATAGGTAACTTTCTGCCTATGTACAGTGTACACAGAAAGATGTCAAGCATTGAATACTGAGCTCTGTATAACCCCATTCACCCAAGAGAACTGGTAGATCTACAGCAATAAAAATAGGGATTTTATCAAAACTGCAGCAAGCATCCCAGAAAGTGATTGATCTCTGGAATCAGGGTCTCTGCACCTACATTATGCTGCTTTTAGATGGGGTAGCAAAAACCTGGTGACAGATTCCCTTTAAGATGTGGTATAAGCATAAAGTATGTTCAATGTATGCCATCCTGGAAAGGTCATGTGCAGAGGCAAAAGCAGTTTTAGGAATTGAAGCAGTTTCTTATGTGTCCATGGTGGAGATGGCAAAATACAACATTTATGTCTTATGTGTATTGTCCAGGAATTTGCAGGTGATAATATCCCTACCAGTTTGAAATAGTGAAGAAGTTAATGAAGGTGGCCAGGAGTTAAAGGGCTATTCCAGTCTCCAAGATCCTGTCACAATATGTAGTAGGTGTAATAATAATAATATTAGCTAATACCTCCAATTAGAAATGGAGTATAGTTCTTCTGATTCACTATGTCACTTACCTCATGTGCAAGGTATTGCAGGACTTTAGGTTTCCATGGTTACGACCACTAGCAACTAAGTAACTGTGACTATATGCGAGCTCATAGATACCTAAGATCCTGCAATGCCCTGTACATGAGGTAAGCGACATAGTGTATCAGAAGAACTATACTACATTTCTAATTGGAGGGATTTGCTAATATTATTATTACACCTACTACATATTAGGATAGGATCTTAGAGATGGGAATCATCCTTTAAAGGAAGCCAACTATCAGGATTTTCATATATAAAGTAAAGCCAGTGCTATACTGGTGCTTAGATGCTGAATGTAAGCATAGCATTTGTGCAGAGATGGGATGGTTTATGTCAGAAACATGTGCAAGTAAAGTTCCAGCAATGCTCTGCTATTTGACTGACAGGTGCAACAGGAAGGGAATAGTCTTGCTATCTATTTCTGCCGCTGTCTGTCTGCCTGTGCCAGAATTACTGTCTATGACGGAGACAGGGGGAAGAAGGCCAGGCAGGCAGACAGGGGCAGGATTAGATAGCAAGACCCGACCCACATATTCCCTTCCTGTTGCACCTGTCAATCAAATAGCACTGCATTGCTGGAACTTTACTTGCAAATATTTATGACATAAAACATCCAATTTCTGCACAAAAGGTATGGTTATATTCAGCATCCTAGTGCCAGTATAGCACTGGCTTTACTTTATATAGAAAAATGCTGCTCGTTGGTTCCCTTTAAGTGTACATAGAATTTAGCTTACTTTTTTCATCACTTTAAAGAAGCAAAAAATAACTTTAGCAGCTTAAGGTTTATGAGGTCCAAAAGTTAAACAATCAAGCCTCTCTCTATAAGGTCGGGGCCACACGGGGGACTAATGCGATCCTCGCATGACACTCGGCTCACGCTGGCAGCACAGCGGGAACCGAGTGTCATGCGAGTGTCACTCCGACTAAGGTCCGATCATGCGATCAGACCTCAGCTGCGGGGGGCGGGCCAGCACTGATAAGGGGAGGGCCGGTGCTGCGGATGGGAGGGAGGGATTTATCTCCCTCTCTCCTCCGTCGCCGGCGATTGCCATTCTCACCCTGCACTCAACTAGACTTGAATGGGTGCGAGAGAAACAAGGATTGCATTACAGTCGCAGCATGCTGCGACTGTTTTCTCGGTCCGATTAGGCCTCAGAAAATAATCGCTCATGTGTGCTGACTAGAGTTGAGCGGATCGACGAGAGAGAGAGAGAGAGAGAGAGAGACCGTGTGTCTTAAGCCTGCTTTACACGTGTCGATATGTCGTGCGATCGCACTTGCCCCTATCGTTTGTGCGGCACGGGCAATTTGTTGCTCATGTCGCACAAAGTCGTAAACCCCCGTCACACATACTTACCTCCCGAACGACCTCGCTGTGGGCGGCGAACATCCTCTTCCTGAAGGGGGAGGGACGTTCGGCGTCACTAAGCGGCCGGCCAATAGAAGCGGAGGGGCGGAGATGAGCGGGAAATAACATCCTGCCCACCCCTTTCCTTCAGCATTGCTGGCGGCCGCAGGTAAGCTGCAGTTCATCATTCCCGGGGTGTCACACGGAGCGATGTGTGCTGCCTCGGGAACAATGAACAACCGGAGCACAGAAGGACGTTCGATTTTTTTAAAATGAGCGACGTGTCTCTCATTAGTATTACACGCTACGATATGTCAAACGAGGCCAGATGTGCGTCACTAACAACGTGACCTCGACGACATATTGTTAGATATATCGTAGTGTGTAAAGCGGCCTTTAGGCCTTACTATTAGCTTACCGGTAAAATATATCTTTGTACCGTGTTAGCCAGTAAAGGATGAATTCTCACCGCCACACTATTAGAGACAAAAGGATAGATCTACCTGTGGCCAAACATTTTTGTAACCCAGATCACAGCATCATGGACATGAAATTGCTGGTATTGAAAGGTAACTACAAGTCCCAGAGAGATAGGAGACTATGGGAATACAAACTTATGATGACCTTTGACACATTCAGAGCAGGAATGAATGTGTCTCATGGATTCATGTCTTTTTACATCAATTAAGAGATGTGCTTCTTAGACCATCCGGGGGCATCGCAGCCCTGGACCAGATCCTACTCAGAGGACAATAAAAATTTCTCACTGAACTGCAGCAATATTTATGTCCACAACAGTTTGCCGCCCCCCCCCCCTGCCATAGTGATAGTTCTGCTTCACATAACTTGTCTTTTTACTGCCCCATTCTATGCCCTGTTGTGTATAAATATGTGACTCTTCAGATTTTGTGTTTTATTGAGCCTGAAGAAGAGACCTGAGTAGTCTCGAAAGCTTGCTATTATTACCATCTTTTCAGTTAGTCATTAAAAGGTATCAACCACTGAGGACTTCAGTTATTTTATTAGCTTACCACCACCAATGTTTTCAATACTTGAGGTCCTGTAATGCAGAATTGTTAGGACTTCTTCCCAGTTGCTTCCTTAATAAGATAACATCATTTATACCTGCACTGCGTGGTGTTATCTGTATGAATATATGCCTCCTTGTAGATCTAGATATACAGTAAGGTCCAGAAATATTTGGACAGTGACACAAGTTTTGTTATTTTAGCTGTTTACAAAAACATGTTCAGAAATACAATTATATATATAATATGGGCTGAAAGTGCACACTCCCAGCTGCAATATGAGAGTTTTCACATCCAAATCGGAGAAAGAGTTTAGGAATCATAGCTCTGTAATGCATAGCCTCCTCTTTTTCAAGGGACCAAAAGTAATTGGACAAGGGACTCTAAGGGCTGCAATTAACTCTGAAGGCGTCTCCCTCGTTAACCTGTAATCAATGAAGTAGTTAAAAGGTCTGGGGTTGCTTACAGGTGTGTGGTTTTGCATTTGGAAGCTGTTGCTGTGACCAGACAACATGCGGTCTAAGGAACTCTCAATTGAGGTGAAGCAGAACATCCTGAGGCTAAAAAAAAAGAAAAAATCCATCAGAGAGATAGCAGACATGCTTGGAGTAGCAAAATCAACAGTCGGGTACATTCTGAGAAAAAAGGAATTGACTGGTGAGCTTGGGAACTCAAAAAGCCCTGGGCATCCACGGATGACAACAGTGGTGGATGATCGCCGCATACTTTCTTTGGTGAAGAAGAACCCGTTCACAACATCAACTGAAGTCCAGAACACTCTCAGTGAAGTAGGTGTATCTGTCTCTAAGTCAACAGTAAAGAGAAGACTCCATGAAAGTAAATACAAAGGGTTCACATCTAGATGCAAACCATTCATCAATTCCAAAAATAGACAGGCCAGAGTTAAATTTGCTGAAAAACACCTCATGAAGCCAGCTCAGTTCTGGAAAAGTATTCTATGGACAGATGAGACAAAGATCAACCTGTACCAGAATGATGGGAAGAAAAAAGTTTGGAGAAGAAAGGGAACGGCACATGATCCAAGGCACACCACATCCTCTGTAAAACATGGTGGAGGCAACGTGATGGCATGGGCATGCATGGCTTTCAATGGCACTGGGTCACTTGTGTTTATTGATGACATAACAGCAGACAAGAGTAGCCGGATGAATTCTGAAGTGTACCGGGATATACTTTCAGCCCAGATTCAGCCAAATGCCGCAAAGTTGATCGGACGGCACTTCATAGTACAGATGGACAATGACCCCAAACATACAGCCAAAGCAACCCAGGAGTTGATGAGTGCAAAAAAGTGGAACATTCTGCAATGGCCAAGTCAATCACCAGATCTTAACCCAATTGAGCATGCATTTCACTTGCTCAAATCCAGACTTAAGACGGAAAGACCCACAAACAAGCAAGACCTGAAGGCTGCGGCTGTAAAGGCCTGGCAAAGCATTAGAAAGGAGGAAAACCAGCGTTTGGTGATGTCCATGGGTTCCAGACTTAAGGCAGTGATTGCCTCCAAAGGATTCGCAACAAAATATTGAAAATAAAAATACTTTGTTTGGGTTTGGTTTATTTGTCCAATTACTTTTGACCTCCTAAAATGTGGAGTGTTTGTAAAGAAATGTGTACAATTCCTACAATTTCTATCAGATATTTTTGTTCAAACCTTCAAATTAAACGTTACAATCTGCAGTTGAATTCTGTTGTAGAGGTTTCATTTCAAATCCAATGTGGTGGCATGCAGAGCCCAACTCGCGAAAATTGTGTCACTGTCCAAATATTTCTGGACCTAACTGTATATAGCAGGGAAGTGTTAACTTTTACAGATGACAATACATAGCAGTTTATGAGACCGTTCTATGCTGGTGTTGTGCCTTTGAGGAGCTTGTGGGTGGAAAGCGCTACTTCCAATTCCTCTAACGTGTGCTCATTCTTCACTATGTATGTAGTCTGGACACATGTGGACCTTATGTTCTTCTCACACATATTTTGTTATGAAGAACGAGAAGGAATCCAGCATGTTGAGAAGAGGTACAATAAGCATCTGCAGACTTTGAACTTGGTCATCCCTTAATTACTTGCAAGTCGATATATAGTTAGGTGGAACGTGATCATAATGTGGGAGGTTCTGTCACCCTTGTTTAATGTACTTGTATGTTTTTTAATAACACAAAGGTACTTTTACCTTTTGGAGGAACCGCCATTCTCTCCAGGGACAGATCAGCTCTCAGTTTTCAATTGCACATGTCAACTGTATTCAGTTCTCTCCTTTTATCCACGATACAAATCAGCACTTGGATGGAGAATCAGTTTAGAGTGGAATACAGACGTCTGCTAACATAGAACAGTTTAGCTTTGTTCATGGTTGCTCTTTGCCAAAACACTCTTGAAGAACCGAGCTGGTCTGAAGGCAAGAGCTACAGTAGCCTACCATATAGACTGAGCGGCAGGGCCGGATTACAGGGACTTACAGAGGACATAAGACAGGTGTCCATGTGTCTCTATCACTTCGGCAGTTTTAGGTGGCCACAGACACTACATAGACGTAGGTAGATGATTGAGCAAACGTTGAACAAATGATTGTTTGGTGATCGGTAATTTTGCTTACACAACCATACAGGTTTCAGTCCATGTTGATCATTACATTTTTTAACACTGGCAATTCATATTCAGTGACTCAAATCAAAGCACTAATGATTTTTCTGTGAACATTGTAAGACACCTTGGGATGGAATAGTCTTTTTTTGGACTAGTGATTGTTAGACACAAATATTTATTCATGGCCAACTTCATTCTAAATGATGACAGTTGGTAATTTTTTGTCTGTCTCCTATGTTTATATGTAGATCATTTCATGAAATTTAGTGATCCCTTAGTACTGTATGTGTAGGTATTTATGACTATGGGACCTAGACTGAGAAGAAAAGGCTAAACGTACTAGTTCAGTATCATCTAGTTCAGTATTGTCTTTACGGCCCTTAACTCTCTGGAAAACATGGGTCTACTAATGTCCACTTAGGGTTCCTACCCTGTAGTAGAGGTGGAGGTGGCCAGGCATGCAAGAGGCTTGATTATCTGAATAACTCCATTAGACTTAAGGGGGCTTTACATGCAATGAGATGTCGTTGGGGATCACGGATTTTGTGACGCACATCCGGCCTCGTTAGCGACGTTGTTGCGTGTGAAACGTACGAGCGACCGCTAACGATCAAATTACTCACCTAATCGTTGATTGTTGACACGTTGTTAATTTCCCAAATGTCATTGGTGATTCAGGACGCAGGTTGTTAATCGTTCCTGAGGCAGCACACATCGCTATGTGTGACACCCCAGGAATGACGAACAACACCGTACCTGAGTCCTCCGGCAACGAGGTGGGCATGACTGTCATGCGCCTGCTCTCCGCCCCTTCGCTTTTATTGGACGCATGCCATGTGACATCGCTGTGACGCCGCACAAACCGCCCAGTTAGAAAAGAGGCTGTTCACCGGTCACAGTGACGTCGCTAGGAAGGTAAGTGTTATGATCCGGAACCATGGAAGACAACCATAAATCATTGGTAAAAGGTGACAATAGCATTGGCAACTAATCTGGCCGCCATCCCCTTACTAACCATCACAATTAGAAGTAGCCGAGGGGTGAACTAACATCCTGTGCACCGCGAACCCCGGAGAACTAGCTATCCTAAAGGAAGAAAAGATGAATAACTCTCTGCCTCAGAAAATAGATAAAGAATAGCAAGCCCCCCACATTCAAAGACTGCGGTGATATAGGAAAACACAATACACAGATAGATGATGGGATTAGCAAAAGGTGAGGCCCTACTGACTAAATAGGACAGGACAGGAAAAGGACTGATGGTGGCCATAGAAAAACCCTGCAAAAATACAACAACCTAATAGTACAAAAAAGCCCTCAGATCGCTAGATCTGAACTCCGTCCTATACCAGGCGCTCTTGTCATACCAATGAACAGAAAGCAGTAACCATTACGAATTCAAGAAGCAACAAACACATGGACTTATAGGAGCAATACGCCAAACATAGCTGCAGGGAGCTTTCCAGCTAAGCAACTGAGAGGGAAGATCCCTGCATGCAAATAAACTTATAACCACCATAGCAAATGACAAACTCAGATAAGAATAAAAAGAACCAAACAAAAATAAAGAGCCAAGCATTTATCTGTGGTAGATGTGGTCTGGAGCAGGATGAAGCAGGCTGGTGAACAAACAACAACTGACATCCGGCATAGCCTGTTATACGACCAGGGTTTAAATAAGCAGAGAGTTACTAATGGAAACGCCCATTGCTCAACACACCTGGTCTCTGTCCAAACCATTCCTGGCCACAAGAGGGAGCCTCACAGCAGCCAAAGCATAGCTGACATTCACAACAGGTAAGTCTGTGTGACAGGGCCTAGTGATATTGTGCGCCAAAGGCAGCGATTTGCTCGTGACGCACAAACGACGGGGGCGGGTGTGATCAGCAGCAACATCGCTAAAGATGTCGCTGCGTGTAAGGTGGCCTTAAGAGTAAGAAAAGGGCCAAGTGCTACTTCTCCTCTGCTGATGTGGGGTCTGGTGGGCTTCCGCCACATTTTTTGCCCAAGTTCATTCACCATTCTTAATCCAGCCCTTGATCCAGCTGAAGGACAGTAATGAATTGAGTGTATTAGTTTCATTTGTTTGCAGAGATTATATTAATTCACTCTTATAGGTGTTTGTCTATTGGTTTACATTGTAATTGCCTTAAGAAAAACATACTATAAGGCCAATTTTTATGGAGGTCAGTAAACGTTTTAGCATTTTTGGATTGTAGGAGGAAAAATGCAGCCATCTTCTACTACTATGTCTTTTGTTACTACATGCTACTGTAATTCTACTGACCAATGCCATTACTTTCTTAACAAGGTAAATGTTATTCTCTGGTTTGGAGGAATATTAGAAAAATATCCATCAACTTCGAACTACTTTTATTTTTTACTGGATACTGTTGTAGGGAATAATGAAGTCTACTACGCTATTCTACTATGCTACCTTTATTTGCAGTTTAAAAATGTGTGGTCAAAAGGACACACTTAGAAAGTATGTTGTCAGGGTACAAGTACAGTGCCTACAAGTAGTATTCAACCCCCTGCAGATTTAGCAGGTTTACACATTCGGAATTAACTTGGCATTGTGACATTTGGACTGTAGATCAGCCTGGAAGTGTGAAATGCACTGCAGCAAAAAATAATGTTATTTCTTTTTTATTTTTTTTTTTTAAATTGAGAAAAGTTTATTCAGAGGGTCATTTATTATTCAACCCCTCAAACCACCAGAATTCTGTTTGGTTCCCCTAAAGTATTAAGAAGTATTTCAGGCACAAAGAACAATGAGCTTCACATGTTTGGATTCATTATCTCTTTTTCCAGCCTTTTCTGACTAATTAACCCTCCCCAAACTTGTGAACAGCACTCATACATGGTCAACATGGGTAAGACAAAGGAGCATTCCAAGGCCATCAGAGACAAGATCGTGGAGGGTCACAAGGCTGGCAAGGGGTACAAAACCCTTTCCAAGGAGTTGGGCCTACCTGTCTCCACTGTTGGGAGCGTCATCCGGAAGTGGAAGGCTTATGGAATTACTGTTAGCCTTCCACGGCCTGGACAGCCTTTGAAAGTTTCCTCCCGTGCCGAGGCCAGGCTTGTCCGAAGAGTCAAGACTAACCCAAGGACAACAAGGAAGGAGCTCCGGGAAGATCTCATGGCAGTGGGGACATTGGTTTCAGTCAATACCATAAGTAACGTACTCCACCGCAATGGTCTCCGTTCCAGACGAGCCCGTAAGGTACCTTTACTTTCAAAGCGTCATGTCAAGGCTCGTCTACAGTTTGCTCATGATCACTTGGAGGACTCTGAGACAGACTGGTTCAAGGTTGTCTGGTCTGATGAGACCAAAATCGAGATCTTTGGTGCCAACCACACACGTGACGTTTGGAGACTGGATGGCACTGTATACGACCCCAAGAATACCATCCCTACAGTCAAGCATGGTGGTGGCAGCATCATGCTGTGGGGCTGTTTCTCAGCCAAGGGGCCTGGCCATCTAGTCCGCATCCATGGGAAGATGGATAGCACGGCCTACCTGGAGATTTTGGCCAAGAACCTCCGCTCCTCCATCAAAGATCTTAAGATGGGTCGTCATTTCATCTTCCAACAAGACAACGACCCAAAGCACACAGCCAAGAAAACCAAGGCCTGGTTCAAGAGGGAAAAAATCAAGGTGTTGCAGTGGCCTAGTCAGTCTCCTGACCTTAACCCAATTGAAAACTTGTGGAAGGAGCTCAAGATTAAAGTCCACATGAGACACCCAAAGAACCTAGATAATTTGGAGAAGATCTGCATGGAAGAGTGGGCCAAGATAACTCCAGAGACCTGTGCCGGCCTGATCAGGTCTTATAAAAGACGATTATTAGCTGTAATTGCAAACAAGGGTTATTCCACAAAATATTAAACCTAGGGGTTGAATAATAATTAACCCACACTTTTATGTTGAAAATGTATTAAAATTTAACTGAGCAACATAACTTGTTGGTTTGTAAGATCTATGTATCTGTTAATAAATCCTGCTCTTGTTTGAAGTTTGCAGGCTCTAATTTATTTGCATCTTATCAAACCTGCTAAATCTGCAGGGGGTTGAATACTGCTTGTAGGCACTGTATATGGGAGATCACAAACCTGATCGCAGCACAATCTTTAAAAATTATTATGGTTTCAGAAAATATATTTGATTTTTTTCTAATATGAAAAGCTATATAATCCAGCATAAGTTTGTATCCACTGGAAGTTCTCTATGATTGACTGCAAGCAGAAACCACTAAGGCTGTCTGGGATTGATACCAAAAGCACAATAACGTTTTCTAACTTTTCATTATACAAATACTAAAACCAGGATATCCATATTTAATCATGTGCCTTGCTTCCCCACGTGGTATATGAAAGCCTAAGCATGAAGCAATAATGGTAGCCTAGACCCATTTGCTATGTGTCATTCGAGCAACTCTTGTGACAGCATTTTCATTTTTTGTGGCATTTTCAATAGGCAGATGTGGACAAAGCAGTGGAAGCAGCAAGAGCAGCATTCAATAAGGGAACCCCATGGAGAAGACTGGATGCCAGTGGCAGGGGCAAACTTCTTCACAAGTTGGCGGACCTTTTGGAGCGAGATAGAGTTATTCTGGCTGTAAGACCATTCATTATATCCTAATTCATTTTGACCTCTGGTTATAGAATTTTACATGGATATGTCATAAATGTATGGCCAATGCAATTACCAGAGGACAGGCCACACTGCACACCACTGTCATACAAACATGTGTGGCTCCCTCAATAAATGGTATCTATGAAAATTGTGCTGGGAATGACCCAATAGGTCATAAAAATGTATTATTCTAAATGTTTGGGCATATGCCTAGTTGTAAAACCCCTATTAATGTACAATACAAATTATATTACAGACTTTAGAAACGATGGACACTGGAAAACCTTTCCTGCATGCCTTCCTTATAGACCTTGAGGGTTGTATCCGGACACTACGCTACTTTGCAGGATGGGCTGACAAAATCCAAGGAAGGACAATCCCGGTGGGTAAGTTGCTGTTTATGTATTACTTCTGTTTTCCGTCCATGATGAGAATTGTACTGTTAAGGGCTCACCTTGTGAGGTGGATCCTCTAAGCCCAGGTCCGGGTGGGCACATGGATTCTGGGCATTGGTGGAGCAGCAGGAAGGCATGTATGGAGCCAGCACTTGAAGCCCCGGAAAGTCCAAGACACTGCAGGCAGAGGCAGGTCAAGAACAGGTAGCGGTGCAAAGTAAAACAGACCAAGAGTCTAAATACCAAGACACAGGTGTGTGTTTTAGTGGGTCTTTGTTAGGTCTAGGTAGACGATGACATGGGAGCATGCCAGGACACTTGTAAAACCCAGCATGGAACACAACAGAGAGCAACGGCAATAGGGGAAGGGGTGATGAGGCCCTGCTTAACTGAGGCAGATGCATAACAGTATCTCCCCTTTTGGGGTCCCACCCACATGCCTCATTTTACAGTCCAGAACTTGGTTGACTTCATAATTCATGATTGGATCAGTAGCAGAAACTGTTTTTACTGTAGAAGATGACCTGATGAGGGTCAGAGAACAACGTGCAGATGGGGAGTTGAAAATGAAGAGGCAGAATCGAGGACACATTCAAGTTTAGTTACTTCCCTGTGGTTCTTTTTGGTCCCATGCTTGGAGAAGAGCTCTACAAAGTCTTAATAGGAGCCAGGAATATTAGAGGCAGAAGATGCAGAGCAGAGTTTATGAGAAAGTGGTTGAGGTGGAATTTTCAAGCAGTAATGACCAGAAGATGATCCCCACTCGGTGACGACCAGTCAATGATTGGAGCATATAGCCTTAGCCACAGAAGTCCCAAAAGCATCGGTGTATCAGAAAGTGTCAAAGCTAAAAAAAGAAACGTCTTCAACACCAACACGTCTGCACCAATCTGAAAAGTTACCTTCACTTCAGGTAATTGGATACAACCACCAGGAATTGTTGAGCTATTCACAGAGGTTAGCTTCAGTGATATTTGCAAAAAAACTAATGGATTTTTCAGCCTTGTGGCCAAAGAGAAGTCCATAAAATTCTCTGCTGCTCCAGATTTAATAAGTACTTGTCCCAGGGAACATAGAGGAAGTGCAAGAAAAAGACATATGCCTGAGAAATTTATTTTTAGTGGAGGAAAGCATTAATACTTGAGTGAAAGTGAAGTACATGCAAATGTGCCATACTTGGTAGGTTTCTCACACCCAGTGAATTACAGTGCAAGGCTGGGGCCACATGGTCATTAAAGGGAACCTGTCACCAGTTTTTTCACTATTAAACTAAAAGTATCACCTTCTGCAGCTCCTGGGCTGCATTCTATGAAGGTGCACCTTGTGAGCTAAATGCGCAGGCACGAGATTATGGTCGGCGTTGTGCATGGCATCACTGCATCATTCTCGTACCCGACCTAATCCTCGTGCCTTCGCATTTAGCTCACCAGCGCGCGCAAGGACAGCCATGCTTTCTGCTCTGTCTGCGATATGGCAGAGTGAACTGCGCCTGCGCAAGCGGACATGACTGCACAGGCGCGAGATTTGAAAGAGCAACATGGGTGATGACGTAGGTGTCATCACGTCAATCAAGAAAGGAGGACAGCGAACAGCGGCAGGAGGGGAGACAGGAGTCGAAAAAGAGCACGCCCATCCGAGCCACACATGTCATTGGCAAATGTAACGGTCATGTTTTATAAAGTTATTTTTGGGGTCTGCAAGGGGAGTCAGGGAACAAGGTGCACATTCATAGAATGCAGCCCAGGAGCTGCAGAAGATGATACTTATAGTTTAATATTGAAAAAAACTGGTGTCAGGTTCCCTTAAAGCGGGCTTTACACGCTATGATTTTGCTACAGCGATCTCGTTGAGGTCACGGATTTTGTGACGCACATCCGGCCGCGGTAGCGATATCGTAGCGTGTGACTCCTAGGAGCGATTTTGGATCGTTGCAAAAACGTCCAAAATCGCTCCTCGTTGACATGGGGGTCTGCTGCCAGTTATCGCTGCTGTCGCTGGGGCGAAGATGACCCTCGTCCCTGCGGCAGCACACATCGCTATGTGTGACGCCGCAGGAACGAGGATCATCTCCTTACCTGCCTCCGGCCACAATGCGGAAGGAAGGGAGATGGGCGGGATGTTACGTCCCGCTCATCTCCGCCCCTCCGCTTACATTGGGCGGCCGCTTAGTGACATCACTGTGACGCCAAACGGACTGCCCCCTTTGAAAGGAGGCGGTTCGCCGGTCACAGCGACGTCGAAGGACAGGTAAGTATGTGTGGCGGGGGAGCGCGATTTTGTGCGCGACAGGCAGCGATATGTCCGTCGCGCACAAACGATGGGGGTGGGTATCATGATAGCGATATCGGGCCGGATATCGCAGCATGTAAAGCCACCCTTAATGCGAGTGAATCGCATGACACTCGACTCTCACTCTGCTGGAGTGTAAGCCGAATGTCATTCAACTGCCAAGCCACTGTGATGCAATCCTGTGATCAAAGCACAGCCGTGGAGAACAGGGTGGGCGCTGCAGAGGAGAGGGCGGGACTAATCTCCCTATCCCTTCCATTATCAGCTGCTGGGATTCTCGCACTGCACTCGCATTACACCGGTGTAATGCGAGTGCGATGTGATGTTTATCTTGCACCCATAGACTTGTATGGGTGCGAGTGAAAACTAATTGCATTCCACCCACAGCATGCTGCGAATGGTCCGATTAGGGCTGAGAAAAAAATCGCTCATGGGAGCTGCCCCATAAAGTAATATGGGTACTGGTGGAACGCAAATTTTTTTATCGCATTCCACTCGCTCTGTTTTTCTCACCGTGTGTCCTTAGCCATAGTATGCTTGGGGCGGCAGTCGTGGGTGATTGGCTCTGTTTCCTCACCCAGCACGCTGCAGGAAAGAGTTAAGAGTGTGTGGAAGATTTACCTTGTCGCACCAGTAATTCTTGGCCACAGGCCGGCTTCTCACTGTGCAGTACTGCGTTCAAAGTCATTAAGAATGTCTCCACAACAGTTAAAAATTGCACGTACTTTACTGGCAACAGGTTTCAAACACCATGTCACTTTGCTTGACACACATTTCAAACTTGGTTTCTTCAAGGCACTGACATCTTATTACAGACCGGCTCTTCCAATACGGCTGTAGACATGTTTATGACAGCTACAAAGGAGGGAAGGGTAGTTTGGCCCATGTCTGTCCCCAAGTATCTAACCACCTGGGTCAATGTGTATTGCTGTGGTTAGAGTACCCTGCACGGCTATGCTACTTCTCCGGGGACACTTCTAGAGTCTGTCCCTCTGTGACAGTAGCCTTCATCCAAGTGTCCTCTTTCTCTTCTGTAACAAACTGTTCTGCCTGTGTCTTCACTATTCACACTTACCTGCTTGGTGGGGAAAGTGCGCTCTTGTCCCTCGATATGCCTCCATGGAGCTTAAGCCACAATCCGACTCCGGTCACCTCTGCTTCCTCCTGCACGTTATTTCCGCCTTTACTGACCTTACACAACACTGCTAAACCCAGAAAATAACCTTCCCTCACTGTGGTCTAACTCTGCTGTTAACCCTGATATCACTGCCCCTGTTCCTGAAGGCTAATCTTTTCCCTACAACTAGGGAAACCAAAACTAGTGACATCTAGTGGTGGCTGCTAGCACTGTGCCCATAAACATACACAAGGACTTAAAGAGAACCTGTCAGGTGCAATATGCATCCAGAACCACGATCAATTGTTGCTAATCCCTGCCTAATCATCCCTGTATACACTAGCAGAGACAAATGGATTGTTTATCTTATGCTAATGAGCATAGGGACTAGTCCCAAGGCCATTATACCCCCCAACTAGCTGCCCTCTTAGCATGCCCACAGGGGTGTATTAACATGCTATTCAATTCAGCATCACCAGCGGTGACATGCATACCTGTGTTCGCTATCAACGCTCTTCTGAATGCCCAGCACTTCCAGTCATGCGCAGTAGACCTCTCTGATGCCGGGACGTACACCCGGCTTCATACTGCGCATGACCGGAAGTGCCCGGCATTCAGAAGCGCGGTCACAGCAAACATTGCTTGTGATGCTGAATTGAATAGCATGTTAGTATGCCCGTGTGCATCCTAACATTAAGAGGGCGGCTAGTCGGTGATATAACACCCTCGGGACTAGTACCTGCGCTCATTAGCATGTGATAAAAGATCTTTAGAAATACTTTTCCTAAAGATCTCTTTATCTATGCTAGTGTATACAGGGACGGTTAGGCAGGGATTAGCAATATGCACCCAGAACTGCTCGTGGTTCTGGGTGCATATTGCACCTGACAGGTTCCCTTTAATCAGGTTAACACAACTATACATGTAAATACACCTTACACATTATACATAAAAGCAATGACTTCTCTTCTGAAGGGGGGTGCAGGGTCGCAGACCACCCTCCTACAACAGCACCTCTGGGTCACGTCTCATGGGGCACGTTTCCATTTTATGCTTCCAAACACCCCAGCACAAGAGCTTTGAACCTGGAGGCCTGTGTCACTGACAGGTGGCTGTATATACCAAGAAGCTTCCAACCAGTGTGTGTATAGTATTACCATATTATAGAACCAACAAACATATTAGTTACATATTTAATATGTTGAAAAAAAGACTTGTCCATCAAGTTCAACTGAGGGATGGGAAAGGACAAAGGGCTATACAGAGCTCAGGGTAAATGAGTACACCCCCTATGAAAAGTAAGATTTAAATCAACATCTCACTGAACACATGAACAATTTCCATATTGACAACACTGAGAATCCTAGAATATTTCCTAAACCTGAAAGTAAGGTTAATAAAGAAAAGCCCGGACGCCTGCCCTGAAGGGGCTCAAGGGAGGGCAACATGACTGAGGAGGGATGCTAGGCCTGAGGGTTAGCAAGGGGTTAAAGTGTAGGGCATTTTGTGCGGGAAAAATGGGAGGTGGAGTTAAGTGCTGTGGGGACATGTAATTGGTCAGGGGGTTGTCAGATGTGGGATAGTATATATAGGGCCGAATTATGAGGTGGGAGGTTCATTCACTACCTGGAAGACGTCCGGAATTGTTCCTGAATCGCTTGGATCCTGAAGATCGGGGGCCTCATGGTACAGATGAAGAGGAAGAGCAGCTGCGGCGATGGTCCGGCGAAGTCGGCGGCGCTGTAGATGGGACCCCTCTGCCTCCGAAGCGGCAGCGAAGACCGCAGCCTCCTTAGCGCCTCAGCCAGAGACGATGCCGAGGAGCCAACGGCGGAGAAGGAGCCCCAGCGGCAGACCCACGGCAGCGGCGGCGGATCCAGGAGACGGGACAACGTGGGGCCTGGGCCGGAAGTCGGGCCGCGGGATCAATGCAGCGGGGCGGTGAGTGACGTGGCCGGCCCCCCCAACCACTTCCGGATCGCGCCGCACAGTGGTGACGCGCGCGTCGCGGCTGCGTGGCCCGCCGCGCTCGCCTGACCCGCTGCGCTCGCCTGACCCACCGGGCTCGCCTGACCCGCCGCGCTCGCCTGACCCGCTGCGGTCACGTGGGTCGGCGGTGTCACGTGGGTCGGCGGGGTCACGGGGGTCGGCGGGGTCACGTGGGCTGGTGGCGAGGTCACGTGGGCCGGCGGCGCGGTCACGTGTGGAGCCAGGAGAGAAGACGGAACCTGCATCGGAAGTCAGCAGCGGGGCGGTGAGTGACGTGTCCGGCCTCCCCTCCACTACCGGGTCGTGGCGTGCACTGGTGACGCGCGCGTCGCGGCCACGTGACCCGGCGCGGTCACGTGGTCTGGCGATGCGGTCACATGCTTCGGCGCCGGTGTCAGCTGACCCGGAAGTGTCAGCGATGAATCCTGCAGCGATCGTCGGCGGCTGCAAAGCAAGAAGTGGGGAGGATTTCATGAACCCAGATGTCAGTCCGGCAGCGGTGCGGGCGGTGGTAAGTGACATCACTGGCCCTGACAGCTTCATATTGGTGCGGTGCAGGGGTCAGCGTGACACCATGGGCGACACGGCCACGTGACCCGTGGCGCGGTGCGTGGTCTGGCGGCGTGAGCACCGGCCCCTGGCATCATGGCTATCCGGATCCACCAGAGGTTTAGCTCGAGTGGCCATACAGGGTCCACCGGGCAGCGGCGGCATGTCAGTGCTGAGCCAGAGCGACACGTTGCTAGTACATGATGGGTTGGGGGTGCCAAGCTATGGGGGGCCCCTGAGACTCTGAAGCTGGGTTCGGCAGGGACCCAGGGGCGATTGGATCCCTGCACGGAGGCAGTCTTACATCTGCGCGGCCGGAGCCCCCGACTACGGCTCTGGGTCGGTGAACATCTCCTGAGGCGTCCTCCGGGTGGTGCAGCAGATTGATCTCACCGGCAGTCGCTGGCGAGGTCCCAGTCGCCTGTTTTCTGCCCAGGAGGAGGACGGCCTGCGTCGTTCGGTGAGGTTCAGACGGTGCTCGACGCGGAGGACACGTGACGGCTGTTCCGGGGGTTACCCCGGAGTCAGCCTGGTAAGCTTAAGGTTCACTTGCACCTCTTATTTAAGTTTCAGTTCTTTGTAGGTGGTGGGGGTTTTCAAATGCTTCTGGTTGTTGGTTGGTCTTAAGTCGTACGTTCCGGGGCGTCGCGGGGTTTTTAATACCTGATGTGGTTTTAAAGGGTGGACGGCCATGAGGCGGTACTACGGTGAGGTCCAGAGTGGTTTGGGGGTAGCGGGGATTAGCCGCACCTCTGGGGGTTCCATAGCCCAGTAGCAGGGGTTGGTGGGGGGCCTTTTGGCGGATGGGTCTGCGGTCACGATTGGATCATTAAGGACCGTGGTGTTGTTCCCTGAGTGTGTGGCTGTAGGTATTCATTCGGTATGGGTGACTCAGAAAAGGGGCTGAGTGGTTGTGCGGGGTTTTGTTGGCTGTCGTTAGACCGGCTGGTGGGTACAGGGAAGTTGCTTATAATCAGACGATGGAAGGGGGTGTGTTGTCTGCCGACATGACATTGGTTTGCTCTTCTTTTGCTGCAGCAGCAGATCTTCATTGTTCATGGGGGTTGTTTCGAGGCAGGAAGGCTACCGGTTTAGGCATTATATACTTGCATGTTGTAATTTGAGCGTATTCGGTGCAGCAGGCTTTGTCCGGGGAATTGGTGCCTGTGTCTATGGCCGGTTATTGGAGCTGTAGGGGGTATAAGGGGTGGTTGGGGATCCCCCTCTGCCTGAACTGGATCTTCTCGGCAACTGTTTGTTGGTTGCCGCTGCTGTTAAGCGCCCACCTTGGGGTTCATTGGGGCGCATAAGTATCGAGTACAGTTTTAGTTGTGGGCTTACCACCCTATTGGTTTTTGTGATTGTCTGGGGTCCGGGCTGGTGGATGATGGATGGTATCAGTAAGGGGCTATTGATGGATTTGGGTACAGGGGCCGGGTACCGGGCTTCCGAGGTGCTCCTAGGTGTTGGGTTGTTCGTATATCCAGGGGGCGTGGCTTTTATATTGCTGGTTACTTGGCGAAAATGTCGACGGTTGCTAATAGGCTTTTGGTGGATAGTGGGCTGCTTGTCGGGGCCCGAGTTATATTCGCGAGTAAGGCGCTTGGTGGCTTAACGGCATATGACGGCGTATTTGCCGTTGCCTATGGGGACGGTTATCAGATGCCACTTTCCTGGTCTGCGTGGGAGAGATCTTTTCACTGGCTGGTACGTGGGCAGGTAAGGTGATTCTAATGGTCGTTTACCATGGTACAGATGGTGGATTTGACAGAGTGTTGCTTTGTTTCCAGCCTTTGAACACACAGACGCCATGGCGGCAAGGGGTTCCTTATAGGAGATTTGGGTTTGTGATCACTACGGGCCTGGGGCTTTGGGCCACTTGCTGGTCTAGGGGCCCAGGCTTGGTCTGGACTAGGCTAAAATTCCGTGACCAGGACTATTTGCCTGGTTGGATTTGTTTCCCATTGTGCAGCCCCGGCAGATTGGGGCTGGGATGCGTGTAGGACGGGTGACGACTGCGGGGGTGTTTGGCGTGTTGATCAGTGCATCTGGGTTCACTGATGGTATGGTGGGGTTTTACTCGCCGGTCTGGGAAGCCTGTTTGTAGTTGGCCATTTGCGCCAGTCCACTGGGCGGGTATGTGGCGCCCACGGGAGTGACACTTTGTATTGCTGTAGGGGGACCGTTTCACCTAAGGACAGCTGTCACATGATTGTGATTCAGTTTGTATGCCTGGTGAGTTTGATGCAGTGGTTTATGTGCGGGACGTCAGGAGTATGACCGTCACATTGTGTAGCAAGTAAACGGTATTGGAGTGGTAATTGCGGTTAAGCAAGCAGCGAATATGGTCTTGTGTCGTTGGCGGGGGTTGCGGCCGGTTCTGACACAAAAGATCTAGGGATTGAAGTCTTTGTCGCTTGGGGTTTCGGGGTTTTGGAAGTGGGCGGTGGGTCGGGCGCCATTTCGGCGTACCCGGTGGATAATTTGCTGGGGGGTCTCCCCGGCGGGCATTTTCAGTACGGGTGATAGCAAGCAATTTATTTGGATGCCGTAATTTAAATGAGATTAGCATCCAAGGCTCGTGGTGTGGCGCCCCAGGACCTGGTCGCCACAACAGCATTGCCCTCCCAAAGGGTTAATGCTGAGCCTGGAGGTAATTGGGAGATCTATTGGCCAGTAAGTTAACACCCAACACAGTTCTCCCTCCGGCCAGCAGGGGGAGCTCTGAACCTGGAACTTCAGGGAGCATTCCTTAAGTCTGGCTGAAGGGAGGAAGTAGTGGTTAGTCTGTAGGGAGCAGTAGAAGTGAACAGACGCAGAGTGAGCTGTCCTGTGAATCTGGGGCCTGGAGCTAGAGTAGCTTGGTCCAGAGAAGCAGGAGTAGCTGAGAGGCAGCAGAGAGACTCGGACATCGGAGTCTGTGGCCACCAGGGCTTAAACATATTCCCTGGTAGCCGAATCCGAAGGGCAGGAGAGCTGCAAGCCCCTGGCCCAAACATCCCAAAGGTACAGCTGCAGCATCAAGGCCCGGTGTGGACTCCAGCAGAGAAGCACCAGAGAGAGGGCCTGCGCAGCCTGCTACAGAGGGAAAGGGACGTACCATCAGTCCCAGCAGAAAGAGGGCCATTGCTGGATTCAGAGAAGCAGGGTCCTATGATAACAAAGAAAAGCACAGGAGTAGGCCTCATACTCAGCTGGCCAGAAAGATCACCCCAAGTACTTCCAGGCCGACCGGATCCCCATCACCACCTGTAACAGTCTCCCAGGACTGGACTGTGTTCGAAGTAAAAGAGGAAAATGTAAAGAGACTGTTGTTTATGCCTGATTCTTTCATTGCCTGTTGGCCCTGCACCGTGTTAGCCGCACAACCCCATAGACTCTCACAAGCACCAACAGCGCCCCGGGCATTGCTCCACCTGTGGGGAGCAGTACCAACATTGCTGCCACATCATCACCCCGGAGGCCTTACACAGCAGAGGCGGCTTAATAGCCGCAGACCACAGGTGGCGTCACGAACACAAACTTTATTACTTCAAGCCACATATTTTACTGACACCCACCAGGGCCACGGAGCCGGGCCCAGCCACCACTGACTATCACCGGACCAGTTCTGCCCGGCACCGGGTGTCCCATAGCCCTGGGGTGGGCGAGTCAACTTTTGGCGTCACGAACAGGATTTCGTGCCCGGTCCCACCGGGTACTGTGCGCCTGCAGGAATTGTGCTTAAAAGACTGTGTACTGGTTGTAAATTGCCGCCGCCATTAGCCGCGCCGAGCGCAGGAAGAAAGGGGGCGTGCCTGACAAAGAGCGCGAAGGGAGCGCGCCATCAGAGCAGAGCGCTGTTAACCCCGCGCGACCCAGAAGAAAATTTGAAAAGTGAACGGAGCCTGGTAAGGTTCACTAAGGGGGAGGAAGATGTCCGACTCAGAGGGAGAGCAGGTGGCTGCCATCGCCCAAGGCGCCGCAGCACCGGCCGAAGCAGTCCCAGTCGCCGTCGCCCCAGCCCCCACTGTAGCGCCGGTAATGCCGATCACCATGCCGTACATACCGGGAGCAGAATGGCTGCCGCAGTACTCCGGGGAGTCCCATACCTTGAGTGACTTCAGAGAAAGCCTGCACAGCTTATTCCGGGTGTATCCGCTGACTGAGAGCCAGAAGGTGGGCATAGTAACGGGACAGCTAGCCGGCGCAGCCCAGCGTGAAGTGAAGTCCTGGCCTGATACAGATAAAGGGACAGCAACCCAGATACTGGCCAAGCTAAAGAGTACTTTTGACACCCGCACCGCAGCAGAGATAAAGATGAGATTCTTTGGGTGCAAGCAGCGGGCCACAGACAGCATAAGGGACTATGCCTTAAACCTGCAAGAGGCCCTGAAAGCAGTTAAACAGGTGGACCCAGAGAGTGTACGTGAGGAAGACAAACTCCTAACTGAGCAGTTCATAGAGGGGCTCCTGTCAGATGCCCACAGGACCCAGCTGCGTATCCTGGTCCTGCAGAACCCTGCTCTGGACTTTGCAAAGTTTAAGGACCAGGCCATCAGGGTACTGAGAGAATCTACACCGAATGACCCAGTACCCCTCCGGCCTCTTGCTATCACGTACCCCGGGGTGGTGCCTGCAACACGAGCCACTGCAGGGGCTGAGGCGCAGTCCCTGGATAAGGATCCCACTGCAGAGCTCAGACAGCAGGTCCAGGAGCTGACCAAGACTGTGGCTGCCCTTGCCAAGACCGTGCAGTCTCTACAAATGACCCCCTCGCCCGCAAAAATCGAGTTGGCCTCCAGCCCAGATGACGTCCCATGGATGCGACAGAGGAGGATTCCGCCGACCCGAGGAAAAGACACAGACCGGTATGATTCAACGGGACAACCGATCTGCCGCCGCTGCAGCCAGGCGGGCCACATTGCACGACGCTGTCCTTTAAATGGGCTGAGCCTGGGGCCAGGAGCCAACCCCCAGGTGTAAGGAAGCCCGG
The DNA here is from genome assembly GCF_048569485.1 of Anomaloglossus baeobatrachus. Taxonomy (NCBI): domain Eukaryota; kingdom Metazoa; phylum Chordata; class Amphibia; order Anura; family Aromobatidae; genus Anomaloglossus; species Anomaloglossus baeobatrachus. The sequence goes on from NC_134356.1 coordinate 562,025,554, forward strand.
CTCAAACCCCAGCCGCAGCAAGTATGTGGGAGGACGACCGGTCCTTCCCATTGTGCTGGATGGGATCCCTTTGAATGCCCTCCTGGATACGGGGTCCCAGGTAACAACCATCCCCCACAAACTGTACAAAAGATATTGGGCTGATTCAGACATTGACCATGGCCCAGATGATGATTTAACAATTGTGGCCAGTAATGGTCAGCCCTTACCTCAAATTGGGTACAAAGAAGTAACCATTAAAGTGGGGCGGGTGGAATTGCCATGTCAGGGGATGATAATTGTAGATATTGATCGCAAAGAATCTGATCCACTGCTAACCATTGGTACAAATGTGATAGAAAATTGTATTGCCGAAGTGATAATTTTGTTGCAACAGGCGTCTGAAACTGCCAGCTCCGGGCAGCAGCGTGCCCTACAGAGGGAGATCAGAGCCCTGATGAGGAGGCAGCAGGTAGAGCTGGCCGGAGGAGAAATTGGCAGTGTGAGGGTAAGTGACCCCCTCCCCATTGCAATACCCCCAAGAAGTGAAATGTTGATATGGTGTCGGGCAGCAATAGGCCTCAAGGGTCAGGATTACCATGCCTTGGTAGAACCGGTGTATTCAGACAGTAGGCCTGGAGTCCTGATAGCCAGAGGGGTAGCAGACGTTCGCAAGGGGAGAGTGCCCGTCCGTGTCTTGAATTGTGGGGAGGAGGAGGCCAAATTGCCCCGGTACGCCACTGTAGCAAAACTGTACACTGTCAGCAACAATACCATTAAAACAGTGGAACCCTTGATCCCGTCCGACCAGGCGGAAGACAATGGCTCCAAGGGGCAGCTGGAAGACTGGTGCCAAAAATTACATGTAGGCACCGACTCCACCCCCTCGCACCAAAAGCATGGGGTTTACCGGGTGGTACAGGAGTACGAGCGGGTCTTCAGCAAACACCCCCTAGATTTTGGGCAGGTGAAAGGGGTTAAACATCAAATCCCCACGGGTGACCATCATCCCATTAAAGAGAGATACCGCCCTGTACCCCCCGCACAGTATCAGTGTGCCAAGGAAATGTTACGAGAAATGAAGGAGGCTGGGGTTATCAGAGATAGTTGTAGCCCCTGGGCAGCTCCACTAGTGCTCGTAAAGAAAAAAGATGGTACAATGAGAATGTGTGTAGATTACAGGCAAATTAACCGCATTACACATAAAGATGCTTATCCACTGCCCAGAATAGAGGCGTCACTAACAGCCTTAAAGTCAGCTAACTATTTCTCCACCTTGGATCTCACCAGTGGGTATTGGCAGGTTCCCGTGGCAGAGGCGGACAAGGAGAAGACTGCATTCACGACACCAATGGGCCTCTGTGAGTTCAATTGTATGCCATTCGGGCTCTGCAACGCCCCAGGGACATTCCAAAGGTTGATGGAGTGCTGCTTGGGCCACCACAACTTTGAAACCGTGCTGTTGTACCTGGATGACGTCATAGTCTACTCCAAGACTTATGAGGACCACCTGAAGCACTTAGCAGAAGTGTTTGAGTCCTTGTCGAAATATGGCCTGAAGATCAAGCCGTCCAAATGTCACCTCTTGAAGCCAAAGGTACAGTACCTGGGTCATGTGGTCAGCGCAGAAGGTGTGGCACCTGATCCGGAGAAAGTCACTGTAATCAAGGACTGGCCAAGACCCACCACAGTGAAGGAGGTGCGGCAGTTCCTTGGACTGGTGGGCTACTACCGAAGGTTCATTGATGGTTTCACCAAGATAGCAGCGCCCCTTCAAGATCTCCTGGTGGGCCAGCCAAAGCAGGCTAAGAAGCAGAGCCCTCCATTTGAATGGAGCAGCCAACTAGAAACATCCTTTGTCCGGCTGAAAGGGGCTCTCACGGGAGAAGAAATTCTGGCCTACCCTGACTACAGCCAACCGTTTGTACTGTATACAGATGCCAGCAACGTGGGACTGGGAGCAGTTCTGTCCCAGGTACAGGGAGGCAGAGAGAGGGTGATAGCGTACGCCAGTAGGAAGCTTCGGCCCACAGAAAGGAATCCAGAAAACTACAGTTCCTTCAAGCTGGAGTTCCTCGCTATTGTTTGGGCAGTGACTGAACGCTTCAAGCACTATCTGGCATCGGCCAAGTTCACCATCTTCACGGACAACAATCCGTTGACACACCTGGCAACAGCCAAGTTAGGTGCGATGGAACAGCGATGGATGGCCCGGCTGTCTAACTTTGACTTTACCATCAAGTATCGGGCTGGCAAGAAGAATAACAATGCTGATGCGCTGTCCAGAATGCCTCACTTACCCGAGTCTGGAGAAGACCTGGATGAACTCGAAGAGATAGAGTTACCGGCTTTCCATCACCAAGGTGTTTCCCAGTGTGAGCATGCTGTGGGAGTGAAGCGCTCAAGCCAGCACGAGGTCTCGGTCAACCCATTACTCCACCATAATTGGGAAGAGACACAGAACGGTGACCCGGCCGTGCGATTGGTCAAAGAGAAGCTAGCGCAAGCTGAGACCCATCTTGGCCCAGACGCTCCAGAGGAAGCCCAGCAGCTGTGGAAGGAGAGGGGACGACTGTTCACCTACCAAGGCAAGCTCTGCAAGAGATATGTCAACTGGCGAACAAATGAACTTGTCTGGCAGATAGTGGTTCCGCAGAGGGATGCTCCAATGGTCCTAGCAGCGTATCATGATAACGCAGGACACTTCGGGTGGAAGAAGTTGGAGGCCCTACTCCGTGATCGGTTCTATTGGGTGCACATGAGAAAGATGATCGAAGTGGTGCCGAGACTGTGGCCCGTGTAACCTGAGGCGGAAGGATGATGCCAGCCAAAGGTCTCCCCTACAGCCAATTGTCACGAAGCAGCCCCTGGAGTTGGTGGCCCTGGACCACGTGAAGTTAACACCAAGCCGGTCAGGCTATGTGTACGCCCTCACCATTGTGGACCATTACTCTCGTTTCCTGGTAGTAGTGCCTGTGAAGGACCAGACAGCCAGAACAGCAGCTAGAGCGTTCCAGGCATCCTTTTGTCGACCTCACGGTTATCCGGAAAGGGTACTGACTGATCAAGGTCCTGCATTCGAGGCCGAAGTGTTCCAAGAGTTCTGTAACATGTACGGCTGTAAGAAAATCCGAACCACACCGTACCACCCCCAAACCAATGGACTGTGCGAGAAAATGAACCATGTGGTTATTGATATGCTGAAGACCCTACCACTGGAAGAAAGGAACCAATGGCCAGAGAAGTTGCCAGATCTGGTAGACCTGTACAACCATATCCCAGTAAATTCGACCAACTGCAGCCCCGCTTACCTGATGCGAGCCAGACCTGGCAAGTTGCCTGTAGACTTTGAGATGGGGACTGTGTCGCCTGAGGCGGTTCAAGAAATAGAGGATTGGGATACAGAACGGCAGCAGCGGTACCGTAAGGTCCAGGAGTGCGTAGAGAGGAGCCTGTCTCAAGCAAAAACGAGACAAGAGCAGCATTACAATCAAACAGCCCCAGCAACTCCCTTAGCACCTGGAGAACAAGTCCTCAAGAAGAAGCGGAGGACGCATAAATTGGATGATCAGTGGGAAAACGAGCCCTACACCATTATCCCCTCCAACTTTGACAATAGTAAGGTATGCCTCATAAGCAAGGATGAAGGCAAGACCTATCAAGCAATTTCTCGAGACCGCCTGAAAGCGTGCCCTGAACGGTGCAGAATCCAAAAAGAAATGGAAGAAGTACAAGGAAGTCCCCAAAGTCAAGAGAAAGAAGGGGAGATGATTCAAACCATCCTTGGAAAATTCCTCAAAACTTGGACCCGAATAAACAATGCCATAGTGGTACCAGTTTTGACGTTTCCGCAGTTGGTCGAGCCAGAAACAGAAAAGGTTCCGGATCCACCTAAAGAACCGTCCGCTCCAACACGAGATGACACGCCAGCAGTGGAACAGGAGGATCAACCCCCTGTCAGTGGTGAACCTGTCATACCCTTGGCGACTCTTAGACCACATAGGCAACCATCACGCTTACCTATCGGGGTTAGGCCCACCTGTAGTGCTGAGGTAGAAGACACACCAAGTAGTCAGGGGCAAACACCAGAGCTACGCAGGTCCCAACGCAGCACTCGGGGACAACCCCCTCCAAGGTATAGAGAGTCAACTGTATAGGGGAAAGAGAGGGAGTACTTATTAGAATGTAAATAGTTATGCAAAATGTCTGTAATGTTGTGTACAAAATGTTTTTCTTTTTCTTTGATTGCAAAAATGGACAATTGGGCCACTGGACTTTTAGTGTCTCCCACTCCCACACAACCTCTTCATCCCACCATCTCTCTGTTGGCGTCCCTCAAGGCTCTGTCCTAGGACCCCTACTTTTCTCTATCTACACATTTGGCCTGGGACAACTCATAAAGTCCCATGGCTTCCAATACCACCTATATGCCGATGACACCCAGATCTACCTCTCTGGCCCAGATGCCACATCTCTGCTGTCCAAAATCCCGAAATGTCTATCTGCTATATCCTCCTTCTTCTCCTCTCGCTTCCTAAAGCTCAATGTGGCCAAAACTGAACTAATCATCTTTCCTCCGTCTCACCTACACTCTCCACCTGATCTATCTATTACAATAAATAACACCACGCTCTCGCCAGTACCCAAAGTTCGCTGCCTCGGAGTGACCTTTGACTCTGCCTTATCCTTCATACCACACATCCAATCCCTCACCACCTCCTGCCGTCTTCAACTCAAAAATATTTCCAGAATCCGCCCTTTCCTCAATTTGCAATCTACTAAAATGCTAGTGCATGCCCTCATAATCTCCCGCCTCGACTACTGTAACATCCTCCTCTGTGGCCTCCCTGCCAACACGCTTGCCCCTCTCCAGTCCATCCTTAACTCTGCTGCCCGACTTATCCACCTCTCTCCTCAATACCACCCCGCTTCTCCTCTCTGCATGTCCCTCCACTGGCTTCCAATCTTCCACCGTATCCAATTCAAACTTCTAACACTGACCTACAAAGCTGTGCATAATCTTTCCCCTCCGTACATCTCCGAACTACTCTCCCACTACACTCCAACACGTCACCTCCGGTCCTCCCAAGATCTCCTCCTCTCCTCCTCTCTCATTCGCTCCTCACACAACCGACTCCAAGACTTCTCCCGAGCATCCCCAGTCTCCTGGAACTCGCTGCCTCAACACGTCAGACTATCCCCTACCCTTGCAAACTTCAAACGGAACCTGAAAACGCACCTGTTCAGAAATGCTTACAATCTACAATGAACTCGCTGCCGCCCGACCACCGTGCGGAGCTGCCGCCCGACCACCGTGCGGAGCTGCCGCCCGACCACCGTGCGGAGCTGCCGCCCGACCACCGTGCGGAGCTGCCGCCCGACCACCGTGCGGAGCTGCCGCCCGACCACCGTGCGGAGCTGCCGCCTGACCTACACCCCACCTATTGTCTCCTCCCCATAATCCTATAGAATGTAAGCCCGCAAGGGTAGGGCCCTCTTCCCTCTGTACTAGTCTGTCTACTGTAACTTGTATACGTATTTTGTATGTAACCCCCTTCTCATGTACAGCACCATGGAATTAATGGTGCTCTATAAATAAATAATAATAATAATAATAATAATAATGGGTGGCCAACACCTAAATTGTTCATAGTTAGCATTAGTGTGTTCAACACCCCTGAAGGAAAACCCGTCCGGCGTGCATAGAGTGGGGTCATCAATGCTCTGACGCACGCCCAGAGCCTACGTTGGGGGTTTGATCGCGGCGGGTCCCCCATGGAGCAGTGTAATGGACACCCGGCAGGGAGCCGCACTGGACTCTTATAGTAATGTTTAAGTTTGTAACGTTCAAGTAATGCGCCTCCCATAATGGGATGAAATGTTCTAACATGTTATGTTTGTTTCTACAGTCCGGGAGTACTGAATTTAACTAAGGGGGAGTGTGGCGCCCCAGGACCTGGTCGCCACAACAGCATTGCCCTCCCAAAGGGTTAATGCTGAGCCTGGAGGTAATTGGGAGATCTATTGGCCAGTAAGTTAACACCCAACACAGTTCTCCCTCCGGCCAGCAGGGGGAGCTCTGAACCTGGAACTTCAGGGAGCATTCCTTAAGTCTGGCTGAAGGGAGGAAGTAGTGGTTAGTCTGTAGGGAGCAGTAGAAGTGAACAGACGCAGAGTGAGCTGTCCTGTGAATCTGGGGCCTGGAGCTAGAGTAGCTTGGTCCAGAGAAGCAGGAGTAGCTGAGAGGCAGCAGAGAGACTCGGACATCGGAGTCTGTGGCCACCAGGGCTTAAACATATTCCCTGGTAGCCGAATCCGAAGGGCAGGAGAGCTGCAAGCCCCTGGCCCAAACATCCCAAAGGTACAGCTGCAGCATCAAGGCCCGGTGTGGACTCCAGCAGAGAAGCACCAGAGAGAGGGCCTGCGCAGCCTGCTACAGAGGGAAAGGGACGTACCATCAGTCCCAGCAGAAAGAGGGCCATTGCTGGATTCAGAGAAGCAGGGTCCTATGATAACAAAGAAAAGCACAGGAGTAGGCCTCATACTCAGCTGGCCAGAAAGATCACCCCAAGTACTTCCAGGCCGACCGGATCCCCATCACCACCTGTAACGGTCTCCCAGGACTGGACTGTGTTCGAAGTAAAAGAGGAAAAGGTAAAGAGACTGTTGTTTAAGCCTGATTCTTTCATTGCCTGTTGGCCCTGCACCGTGTTAGCCGCACAACCCCATAGACTCTCACAAGCACCAACAGCGCCCCGGGCATTGCTCCACCTGTGGGGAGCAGTACCAACATTGCTGCCACATCATCACCCCGGAGGCCTTACACAGCAGAGGCGGCTTAATAGCCGCAGACCACAGGTGGCGTCACGAACACAAACTTTATTACTTCAAGCCACATATTTTACTGACACCCACCAGGGCCACGGAGCCGGGCCCAGCCACCACTGACTATCACCGGACCAGTTCTGCCCGGCACCGGGTGTCCCATAGCCCTGGGGTGGGCGAGTCAGTGGCATAAATAGGGCCTGGCGTTGGTTGTGGTAGTTTAAGGCTTAGTTATGGTTGGTGCCGGGTACTGCTGTATGCAGGGTTTGGCGAAAGGTGTGGTTAATGGTGCCCCCAGTCCTGGAATAGTAGGGTGGGTCTTTAGACTCTTTTGGTATCCCGGGTTGGGTCTTGGTTGCCCTCAGGTGGTGGGCGTGTATTCAATGGGTCTTTTACTGGGGCAGTTACAGTAAGGAATTTCGTGTACATTTATCTTATAGGGGCGGCGGGTGCTTCCTTGTGGTTCAGGAATGCGATAACGGTCTTTCATGGTTGTGGTTAAACCCCTTTGGTACTTCGGGAAGAGCCTTATTGTCGTCTTGCGGTTGGAGAGTATTCAGCAGATATGTGGGCATTATAGTGGCGGCATTGAGAATAATTCATGTTCCTTTTTGTAAAGGGGTAGTGGCTTCGGCTACTTGTTTCAAGCTCCCTTTAAGGGATACGATTGGTTGTGATTATGCGGTTGGCCGCGGATGGTAGGCCAGACCTTATACGTTGCGCGGGTTGTTGGGCAGGGCATGGCAGTTGGAGATTGGAGGTGTGCTTCCTTTACTTTAGGTTTGGCACATTGGCGATAGTAGTGGGGTCTTTTCAGACCTAGGATTGGTGATTGACTTGGTTTTGGTGTTGCCGGGGTGTCCAGGATAATTTATGGCTTGGTTTGGTAATGGTAATATAGTGAGGTAGATTAGGATGGGTGTTACTAATTAGGGAGGAGGGACCTCCGGATGATTTGACAGAGTACCTGTGTGGAACTGACTTGGGCGCGGAGAGGCCCCTGGTCTTGTTCCGTTTCCTCAGGCATGATGGCCTTGGCCCACTGGTATGCCGCCAAGGTGTAGTGCTCGGGGGGTGTTCGGTTACAATGGATCACTTGTTTGGAGGCTTGCCGGGTTTGTCGACATGGCAAGTTGTCAGGGAAATGCTGGAGATCAAGGAAACATGGCGTGTGCCCATTGTTACCATTAGGCAGGTCGGCTTTGCCGAATTATTAGTTGGGGTGCTTTTCGAGGTGCCTGCAGTGTTGCGGTCTCAACGAGGCCGAGTTCGCGTCCCATTATTTCGGGGTCAGGTCGGCGACTCAGGCTGCTCGTTGGGGACTGGTCGCGCAGGCTTAGTGAAGGATCGGGCCCTGGGTGTCGGCTGGGTTCAGGTACATATTCGGTCAGTTCTTTTGCGAAGATGGTTCGGGGCAGGGGAGTTTGTGTCTGTGGTGAATTGTGCGGTCTGATGGTGTTCGGTTTAGTCCCATTGGTATTGCAATTAAGGCTTTGGTTACTGGAGCCGTGGTCATGGCCCTGGTTGATCTTTGGTGGTGGGACTCGCACGTACAAGGTGTCATACGTGCTCGCGGTGGCGTAAAGGAGGGGGGTATTTGAAGTCGGTGGATTGCACAAAGAGCGGGGGCGAACCCAGTGCAGGAACGGGTTACCCTTGGTGGTGCAATGGTATGGTTGGTGGGTCCCTGCTGTGCTCGGTCACAGCGGGACATGTTAACGTGGGACCCTGCTGTGCTGGGTCACAGCAGGGCAAGTTAATGTGCTGGGTGTCTTCGAGCCGGTGTGGTGCGGCTGAGGGCACATGGTGGAGCAACACTCGGCTGGGTGTCCTCGAGCCGGTGTGGTGCGGCTGGGGGCACATGGTGGAGCTGATGTTGCAATCATGTACAACGGGACTCTTCACTTACCCCCCCTCCTTTGCTGGTGGTTATGTTTTATGGAGTTATTACTATATTTATGACTAAAATGTTATTTATTATTTTGGTGATAATAAACGAGGCTGCTGTGGCCTTTACATCCAATGTCACGCAGTCTGTGTCTTATTTTGGGTTGAGAAGCGGTAATACGTGGATAACTGGTTTGGGTCAGTACGGCAAGATAGGGCCGTCAGTCAGACGTTCCTAAGTCAAGAAAAGCCCGGACGCCTGCCCTGAAGGGGCTCAAGGGCGGGCAACATGACTGAGGAGGGATGCTAGGCCTGAGGGTTAGCAAGGGGTTAAAGTGTAGGGCATTTTGTGCGGGAAAAATGGGAGGTGGAGTTAAGTGCTGTGGGGACATGTAATTGGTCAGGGGGTTGTCAGATGTGGGATAGTATATATAGGGCCGAATTATGAGGTGGGAGGTTCATTCACTACCTGGAAGACGTCCGGAATTGTCCCGCCCACCCACCCTTTTCAAGAATTCTGGAGATCGACATGGAAGGACGAAGAGGATTGACCTTGTCGCAGCAGTCGGCGTGAAGGAGGGGGGTATTTGAAGTCGGTGGATTGCACAAAGAGCGGGGGCGAACCCAGTGCAGGAACGGGTTACCCTTGGTGGTGCAATGGTATGGTTGGTGGGTCCCTGCTGTGCTCGGTCACAGCGGGACATGTTAACGTGGGACCCTGCTGTGCTGGGTCACAGCAGGGCATGTTAATGTGCTGGGTGTCTTCGAGCCGGAGTGGTGCGGCTGAGGGCACATGGTGGAGCAACACTCGGCTGGGTGTCCTCGAGCCGGTGTGGTGCGGCTGGGGGCACATGGTGGAGCTGATGTTGCAATCATGTACAATGGGACTCTTCACTTACCCCCCCTCCTTTGCTGGTGGTTATGTTTTATGGAGTTATTACTATATTTATGACTAAAATGTTATTTATTATTTTGGTGATAATAAACGAGGCTGCTGTGGCCTTTACATCCAATGTCACGCAGTCTGTGTCTTATTTTGGGTTGAGAAGCGGTAATACGTGGATAACTGGTTTGGGTCAGTACGGCAAGATAGGGCCGTCAGTCAGACGTTCCTAAGTCATATAACTTTCAGAACAAAATCTTCACTTTTACTCAATTTAGTTGATGCAAATATGAATATGCCCCACTTCAAGTATAACATCTATCTTTTTCCATTTTTTTCATTCTTAAAGAATGAAGTCTTTTAGATCCTGGATGCTGGATGGAGACTGATGCTCACTTTGTGTCTTGAGAATCCCCCAAGAGTGTTTAGGTTGGATTCAGATCAGGAGACACTGAATCACTTTCACCGAGAGATGTTTGCTTTGTTATAGAACCTAGAAAGCCCCAGATTGGAACAAATAAATATTCAATACAAAAAGAGTTTATTGACAACAGAAAACTTGGAAACCCAATTTAAAAAAAAAAAAGACAAATTAAACTAATAGGAGGTGGATGGACACAACATCAGAATAATGGGTATGAGGATGATAATTTGTATAACTGTAATAGTATGCAGGAAAATCTAAACATCACTGGTAATAGTTTAATATTAATCCACTTGTAGGGTTGGTCCGGGTGATGGCTGAGGCCAGGGGTTGTAGTCGTGCACCTGCCCGACGCTTTGCACGGACAGGACCTGGGGTGTGCGGTGGAGTCTGTGTTGTGTATTTACCTGGGGGCTGCTGGTTCAGTTCGCAGGCTGCAGGTCTTTGTTCATAGGCGCCAAAAACATACTCAGGGCTGCTGTAAAACACTTTAACTTTACTGTATACATTATGCATACACCAGCATTCTTCTCCAGAGGAGAGGTGGAACATACAGATTCTCCACTTCGTATCTAGGCACGTGGCTTCTCCCGTAGGGATAGGCTACTCTGGGTTTGCATTTGAAAACCCCAACACTGGCAGTAACAGTGACTGTCCAAAGACTAAAGGCTGCTTTACACACAACGATATCGCTAGCGATCTCATTAGCGATGTGACATGCCCAGATTGTTGTTACGATTTGCCGAGATCACTCAGGTCGTTTTGTAGCGGTTACACGTACACATCCCACAAACAACGCTACATCGTTCAGCGATATATTGTTTGACCAAGGCGGTCATGTGGATGTTGTTCGTCGTCGGCAGGATGTCAAACGTAGCAATATGTCTGCTGTGTTCCAAACGACGAACAATATTTTGAAACTAAACAATGTGTCAACGATCAACGATTTTTACCCTATTTGCGATAGTTTGGAGTCGCACGTAGGTGTCACACGAAACGATGTCGCTAACAATGACGGAAGTGCGTCATGAAAACTGTGATGCCGACGACATATCGTCAGATAAATCATAGCGTTTAAAGCAGCCTTAAGGCCCTTATCTTCTACCAGACTATTACAGTCTGCCTGCTGACCACAGAGGCGCTGTTCTCTATTTTCTGGCAATGCACCCAGGAACCACTATGCCACAACCTATTGTCGGTCAATAAGGCTACTTTCACATTTCCGTCATTTTCCCTCAGTCACAATCTGTCACTTTGAGAAAAAACTGAATCCTGCAAAATAATTTCCAGGATTCAGTTATTTTAGGTGCGTTTTTGGTGCGTTTTTTAGCGCAGGTGCACTAATCCTTCACTCTCAAGACATTTTCTTAAGAAATTTCTTAAGAAAAATCCTTTTTCTAGTGTACACATAGCCTAAGAGGAGCAGCTATTATAGAAACAGAAGTCTCAATGTTGAATGTGTGTCCTCTACCTTAGCCTCCAATGTCAATAGGTTTTAGAAAGGTGTTTCCTGTCCAGCAACACGTCCAGAGATGGTTTAATTAAAATTTCATTTTATTTTAGAAAAAAAACATAAAACTGATCACTCCCTTGAACATCATATGATCATGATATGATGTTCAAGGGAGTGATCAGTTTTATGTTTTTTCTAAAATAAAATGAAATTTTAATTAAACCATCTCTGGACGTGTTGCTGGACAGGAAACACCTTTCCAAAACCTATTGCCATTCCACTCCTGAACACGGAGCCCACCTCCTTGCACCGTCCTGGACAGAGGAACCAGTTCTACTGATTACCAGGTGAGCTGAAAAAAACCCTTTTTACCTTTCTTAGCCTCCATTGTGTATTTTGCAAACACTTTCTCACGGTGTGGGGGTGGTTCTAAATTCATTTTTCAAAGTAAATGGTACCTACAGTGAAATATGGTGGTGGTAGTGTCTTAAGGTCCAGTCACACATAACGAGATCGTGAACGAGATCGCTACTACGTCACACTTTCTGGATCGTTTATGAGTCGTTGTTGAAATCGCATGTTGGGTGTCACACATAACGAGTTTATGAACGAGCATGCGTCCCGTATAACGATCTTTCAAATCGCTGGGACCCTGTCACACAGCAACTATGTTAACGATTCTAATCCCATTAGGGGCGTAGTAAAATGCAGTGAGTCACGTAGGCGTGCATTTGCGTCGCCTTTTCCATACCCCCCCTCCGCTTTCATTGGCGGCCAATACTGCGTTCTGATTGGGGGCGTATCTAGCGGTTAAATTTTGGATCGCGTCACCCTTTGTCACTTCTTTTGCGCTTTACTTTGAGATAGAACCTGCGTCTCCACCCTGATTCCTTCGTCCATTGTACCCGGTCGCTTTGTTGGTGTGTTTTTCGGATCGAAGCCGCACCTGCACCTGGAGCTAACCAATCGGTGCAGAGAGGGGCGCGGAAACGGGGACGCAACAACACGCCTTCGTGCATCTCATCTAGGTCGTCAACGAAATCGTTAATAGGGTGTCAAACATACAGATTCATGCAGCCCAGCAGGACTCCAACGAGCCAGAAATGGCCCAAGCTGTTCGGCATCGATCAGCGATTTCGCAGCAGGGGGTGAATCGTTGGTACGTGTCAAACGTGACGAGATCGCAATTGAAGTCGTTCTTGCGTCACAGAAACTGTGACGTAGTAACGATCTCGTTTACGATCTCGTTATGTGTGAAGTGGCCTTTAGTGTGGGCTGCCTGAGTCCTCCTGCTGTCAAGGAGCTACAGTTCATTGATGGTATCATAGATGCCCTTGGTAGATGTGCACTTTACCAACTTGACAATGATCTAAAACACACATCTGCTGCATTTCTGAAGAAGAACAGGGTGAAAGTGATTTGGTGGCCAAGTGTCTCCTTATCTCAACCAAAGAGAAAAACCTATGGGAAATTCTGAAGAGACAAGTTGAGCATCACTCTCCATCCAGCATCTAGGCTCTAAAAGAGATTGCTCTTAAAGAATTGATAAAGATAGACATTGCAATATGTCACCAACTTGTTCATTTCATGCCTATAAAGGCCCCGTTACACGCAACGACGTATCTAACGATATATCGCTGGGGTCACGGATTCCGTGACGCACATCCGACATCGTTAGTGACATCGTTGCGTGTGACACCAACGAATGGCCATTAACGATCAAAAATACTCACCTTATCGTTGATCGTTGACACGTCATTCATTTTCAAAAAATCGTTGATTTTTGCAGGACGAAGGTTGTTCATTGTTCCTGCGGCAGCACACATCACTACGTGTGACACCTCGGGAACGACGAACTACAGCTTACGTGCGGCCGCCGGCAATGAGGAAGGAAGGAGGTGGGCGGGATGTTACGGCCGCTCATCTCCGCCCCTCCGTTTCTATTGAGCGGCTGCTTAGTGACGCCACTGTGACGCCGCACGAACCACCCCCTTAGAATGGAGGCGGTTCGCCGGCAACAGCGACGTCGCTAGGCAGGTAAGTCCGTGTGACGGCTCCTAACGATGTTGTGGGCTACGGGCAGCGATTTGCCCATGACGCACAACTGACTGGGGCGGGTGCTTTCACCAGCGATATCACTAGCGATATCGCTGCGTGTAAAGCCCCCTTAAAATTTTGTCCTGTCCTGGTGTAGGTTATTTAAAATACTTCTTTTTGCTGTGGGGTGTATTCATTTTTACATCAACTAATTTGAGTAAAACTGAAGATTTTGTTATAAATTTTGTATTATTAAACTTACTTTCATGTTATCGGTTAAAAATAGAGATGACGTACCTTTGGAAGTTTGATTCGGCAGGTACAGTTGAACCTTAAAAAAGTTTGGTTTGTTCACTGATGAATGTCAATTCAAACTGAGCAGCAATGATGGCCGCCAAACATGTTGGAGACATCAAGGAGAGCACTATGCATCAGCCACTGGTATCACCAGATGACCGTTTGGTGGTGGTGTTCAGTGTGACGCTCGTGTATCTAGTCAATACAGAACTGCCCTACACTTTATGAATGGTACAGTGACAAGCTCCTACTACTGAAACAACATCATTAATCTAGTCATTGTGCCTCTGCATGAACACCACAGGCCTAATTTCATCTTCATTGATGACAATGTTCCAACTCATCAAGGTTGCATCATTAGGAAACGGCTGCTGAAGACTGGGTATCTTAAAAGGATTGATCTGCACTTTCTCCAGACCTGAATCTCATAGAAAACCTATGGGATCAGCTGAGTCACCGTGTATAAGCTTGTAACTCTGTACCCCAGAACCTCAATGAACTGAGGACCGCCTTTCAAGAAGAGTGGGATACCATTCCTCCGCAGACAATAATTCTACTTGTGAACAGCATGAGATGTCGTTGTCAAGCTGTAATTGATACTCAAAGCGACATGACAAGTTATTGAGACACTGACATTTTTATTTCGGGGAGGGGTGGTTCTAGCCACCACTGTTCTCGGCTTTTGTTTCAATAAATTGTTTGAGATATCACCATTGCATGCTTCTACTAAAATGCCCAACTTTCATGATAAAATATCACTGTAGCGTGAACTTTTTACATTTTGCATACATTTCACCTGAAACCAAATATCCAACTTTTTGTGAGTAGTGTACTTGTCAAGTTAATCATGTTCCCCTTTTATGTCTCTTCTGAAAACTAAATAAATGTAATTCATTTAGCCTTGCCGCTTAGCTAAGATCCTTAATACCCTTTATCAGTTTTGTAGCGCTTCTTTGTGCCTTTTCTAACTCCAGGGAATCTATTCTGTGAACTGGTGCCCAGAACTGAACTGCATATTCTAGATATGATCTAACTGACACTTTAAGTGATAGGATTACGTCCCTGTTCCACAAGATTATACCCCTTTGTAGTAACATGACAGTATCCTGTTGGCTTTAGTAGCTGCTGATTGACGTTGCATGCTGTTATTTAGTCTAATAAGAAGAGATACTATACTTGATCTTATCCAAAAGGCCCAGAAGCGTATTCCATTTTCCCTGTAAGGGAATATGGAAGTAATGGAGGGAAGTCCAATAGTTAGGATTTTTCTCAATGAGCCAGAGTGCAGAACTGCGCACAAATTATAACATTGGCTATGGCTGACCTGTTGACTCCATGTAGAGCACCATAAAATGCTACAATTCTCTTTCATTGACTCACAAGGAAAGTGTGTGGCCAGGCATGCCTTCCACTGGTGATATTGCTTGATCACCGGAGGTTTCTAAAGCCAGACAGACCCCCAGAATGGCTGAGCTTATGAACACCACATCTTTAAAGAGGTTGTCCACTATAGTGGCCACATCGATGTAAAGCTGGGAAAGGTTTTTTCTAAATACCTTTTCCAATTCAGCCTGTGGGCGGCGCTATCACTGTCCGCTCATCCCATCACGTGACCTAGGCTGCAGTGACCTCTGATGTCCGGTGATGTCACGTCAACTTCCTGAATTGGAAGTTGACCCAGCATCACCGAGGCAGGACCCTGTCTCCATGAGTGACTGCGCTGTGGGTGGAGATTCAACGCATGTCACAGTTTTTCATTTCACATGCCCTCTCCTTCACCACAGAGCGCCGCAAGCACAAGCGATGCTGGGCTGAGACGTGCGGTGAAACTTCACCCACAGCCCAGTTACTCATGGAAACAGGCTCCTGCCTCTGTGATCCCGGGTCAACATCCAATTCAGGATGTTGATCTGCCGCCCCGTGCTCAGCTGCAACTGAGCCACTCGGATCCGGACTCGCTGGTGGGTGGCTAGAGCGTCTCCGGACCCGGGGGCCCCAGCGGTAACTCCGATCTAAAAGGGGGGTTGGCGGTCTTGGGACGTAGGTGTACGGCCAGAGCCGTGTTTTGAGTTCGTGACGCCACCCACGGGATGTGGTGAAGGTGGACACCACCGCTGCAGTTACAGGGCACCCGGGGGAGATGGTATGCAGCAAGTTGTTAACCCCTCCGTGGGCAGGGATGGTGGCCCTGGGACCCGTTGGGGTGTTTTGGCGGTGCAGGGAGATGGGCAGCCGGAGGGCACTGGTGTACTCACTATTAGAATGAAACACTCGAGTCTCTGGTAAACTAAGATGATGGTGGTCGGTGACCGCAACTGGCTGCAGTCGGGATCCTCCACCCAGTTGGTGGTCTCTGACTTTCTCCTGCACCTGTTTGAACTGTTGGGCTGCCTGCACTTGCAGCCTGAGAAGTCCACTCCCCGGCTTGTGGATGTCGGGAGAGCTCGTTTGCCCACAGACGCTGGCCCGTGGGATCTCTGAGTCTTGGCAGTGGCTTTCTATCCCCCTCATTGGACTGTTGTCTTCTATGAGGGACTTTGGGTGGGAAAGGACCTGAAGTCCAGACCGCAATCAGTTAATTAACTCAGTCCAGTAGTTTTTTGACTTCGTTTCAGGGTCTGAGTACCCCCACATGTGCTCCGGTTTCCGAGTCGGTTCCCCGGGTCAGTACCGGCGGGCCACTACCCTGTCCCGGTCCACCACGGTTCCACCGAGCCATCTTCCCGGCTCCTGCAGGCAGAGGCCTCCGTATGCCTCCTAGCCAGAGGTACCAGGGCTCCAACCCTGGTACCTGTCAGTCTGTCACAGGCCTGTCACACGGGCCTGTCCTCCTCCACTGCACTCTCAGACTACCCTCTTTTGCGAGCTCTACTGTTTTCCTGTCTCAGGCTCTCTGAACTCCTCGGTGGGCGCGGCCAATCACCTGGCTCCACCCCCTGGTGTGTCCATCAAGCCTGAGGGAGGTGACTAGGGTTTAATGTGGTTGGTTGGTGTTACCTAGTTAGGGACTGGTGTAATGCGGGGCCCTATCTGTGACTACCTGGCTAGTCCAGGGCATCACATTGACATGACATGACCGGACCTTAGAGGTCACTGCAGCCTGAGTCAGGTGATGGGATGGGATGAGCGGACAACGATAGCACCGCTCACAGGCAGAATGGAAAACAGAAGGTATTTAGAAAAATCCTTCTGTCTCAGCTTTACATCGATGTGGCCACTATGCTTTGTAGTGGACCACTCCTTTAAGCCTTGCATAACTCCTTATTGAAACGTTCTACAGTGGAATGATAGTGATAGTGGATGACAATATATTTTATTGTTACCAAAGCAAGTTGACAAACATTTCTAGACATTTGGCTTCTTTGATAACTTTACAATAGTTGATAATTTGATGCCAGTGGTTTATAATCATAATGAATTGACAGTGTAATGATTTCACTGGTTTACAGTCATTCTTCCCTGCGTAATAACAGTGCCACATTTTGTTTTAATGTTTTGCCAAGAGATGAACTATTGTCCCAGTTGAGGGTCGTACAGTCAGAACAAAGGTCCTATTTTTCCCCTTTCCCCCTATGGAGGAACACTCCCTCTAGCTATAAGAAACTGAACTACAGGCTTTGTGAAAACGACGCCTCCACACACATGGTGGCAGCTTTCATCTCCTGCACACTTTTATCATAAGTTTTAATGCTTTATAATTCTGTGAAGATTTCTTTGTATCATGTATCATTATCTTCTTTTAGATGAAAGTTATCTCTGCTTTACCGTACATGAGCCTGTTGGAGTTTGTGGAGCCATCACACCTGTGAGTATCCATTTCACATGCAAATTGCTCCTGTATATATATATATATATATATATATATATATATATATATATGGGAATTGGATCTTGTAATATTTTGCTCCTCACAGTGGAACTTCCCCCTGTTGATGCTGATTTGGAAAATGGCACCAGCTCTTTGCTGTGGAAACACTTTGGTGGTAAAGCCGGCTGAGCAGACTCCACTGACATCTCTCTATATGGGATCGTTAATTAAAGAGGTAAACCGATATGTCTGAATCCCAATGTAAGGCTACACATTGGAAATTTGTAGCATATTGGAAGATTTTATAACAAATATACAAAAAAAAATTGTAAACAAAAAGGTTTTTTTTCTTTAAATTTACAGGCTGGTTTCCCTGCAGGGGTAGTAAATATAGTGCCAGGCTATGGGCCCACCACAGGGTCTGCCATATCGCACCACCATGACATTGACAAAGTTGCATTCACTGGCTCTACAGAAGTAAGTGGAAATTTTCAACCTAGAGCTAAACTAATGTAATCTATACATTGACATGTTTAAAGGAGTAATCAGAAAGTAATGCATTTTTCTCCTAACTTTCTATCTATTCAGCCCCATAATCTAAGCTATTTTCTGATATACTTGCTTAAAACATTCCCTAACTACGGTATATTATCTAATAGCTACTGTGAGATTATGCCTATTTCTTGTTTGATGACGATTTGTTTGACTACCCGAGTGCATGCTGGGATATTCAAAGCATCATCAGGGGTAGAGGCTGCTGTTACTGTCACAGCCTCTACCCCACCCTGAAATGAAGCGTCATCAGTGACCCTAGCTTCAGGGGTGGTGCTGTTACTGTTGTGTCCCTGAGTGCCTTCCTAGTGCAGTGTGTCAAACCCCGCCCCCCCATGTGCTGTCTTTACCCCTCGTATGTGTGGACAGATGCTAGCTACAAGCACAATATAACTACGTACAAAAATACATACAGCTGCGCTCTAGAATGCTAACAATTAATAAGGGAACTCTGGTATTGCATTACTGCCATAGGAAAAAAGATACTTAGCTTATGTATTGGTCAATACATGTGAGCCCGGTAACCAGCGGCAAGGGGATTTCTTTTATATATATATATATATTATATATATATATATATATATACAGTATATATACCGGGACCCTAACTTAAATACTTAAACGCCTCTATCTGGATTAAAAGCCATGTCTGGGCAGAAAGGATCCATCTATAAAGGAGGATGGACATAGCCTGGTTGGATATGCAGGTCAGTCTTTGTGATATAATTGTATAATTGTAGTGCATTTCTTTCTGACTCAGCACTCCACCCTATACCATACCTCCCAACCGTCCCGGATTGAGCGGGACTGTCTCATTTGAGGCTTCTTTCCCGCAGTCCCGCTGCTCACAGCTCTTCCCCCTCAGTGCAGTGAATAAATTAACTCCAGAACAGCAATGCATAAATTAAATTCTCATCTGCTCTGGTTTCCTGGGAAGGGGCTAGAGCTCATGAACTTTTGAGCTCTTTGCCCATATGTAGCAGCTCTACCATTGAGGCACTGCCTGTAATGAGAGGCATAGGAGGATTTGGTAATCTTGATCTGTATTACAGGTAGAAGAAGCCACAAGCAAATTATTCAGTTACATAGAGAGAGAGATAGATAGAAAAAGGTATAGATTATAAATAGATAGAAAAAGGAATAGATAATAGATCGAATAAGAGATAGATAATAGATAGAATTTTATTTTTCACCCCCTTTGGAATCAAACCAGCAACTTTCAAACACATTACAGCACCCCTAGTTGTCCTAGCTGTGGAGCCACCAGCTGTGATGATGTCAGAGGAAGGATTTTACTTAGATGAACCTGCATTGCAGCCTGTGATTACACAGAACATAGAAATTCCTGGTATAGAGCAGCTCTGTGTCCTGTATTCTAGAGGGAGAGTAAAATATTGTTTCTTCTAATAATAAATTACTAAAAATAATAAAGAAAATAGAATAACAATTTTGATTACGCTTTTTTTAAAAAAAAAAAATAAAAATCACAAATCAGCAAATAACATGGACATATATGGTGTCCCTGTAACCGTAAAGACCTGAACAACACAACAATCAGATTATTTATGGGGATCAATAAATGGCGAAAGAAAATGGCGCAATTGATCATTTTTCTCTATCAAAACCCATAAAAAATGTAAGAAAAATGTCTTGTTGAGGCCGTGTTCACACGTAGCATAAGTGTTGCATTTTTTCTGCACCACACAACACAATAACAATCTTCTCTGATTTGCGCGTGTTTGCTGCGTTTTTTATGCGTTTCCCTGATATTTGATACATGTTTGGTGCAGATCTGAATCCAGGTGTTTAATGCTTTTTTAATACTACAGAAAAGCTTTGATTCTGTTTAAAAATGAAACAGCATTTTTACACTTGCATTTTTTTTTCAAGCTCCAAAAAAACGTCAATAGTGAAAAAAAACCACCAAGCAAAGTGGATGTGATCTCATGAAAAGATGCTGCTGAACTCTGCGGGTTTTTTTTCTCTCTGGAGGTTTCTATATGGAGCTTAAATAAATGCATGGAAAAAAATGCAATTACTTTTTTAAGTGCAGATTTCAAGCTTTTCTATACTATAAAAACAAAAACAGAAGAAATAATGGGGAAAAGGCATAAAAAAATGCAATAATCAGAGAAGATTGTTATTGTATAATTTGGTGCAGATCCTGCAAAAATCACAGAATTTCTGCAATATGTGAACACGGTTTCACAGACACAAAAAAGCCACATGTCATATAGTGATGCTTATATAAAGATGAGAAAGTTCTGGCTGATACGACTATGAATGAACAGTTCGGGGCATCTGCTGAACATCCATCACGGCCAAATGGGTGTGGTTTGGGGGTGTGGTCAAAATATGCCACGGCATGCGCAGCGCGCCACATACTTTATCCCTTTTTCTATTCTTCAAAAGTTGGGAGTTATCCCTTTAAATAGGCTGTGTTCATCCTCCATTATCGTTGTAACTTTCCTGCCCAGACATGTAGGTTTTTAATACAGATAGTGACATTTAAGTTAGGGTCCCAGTATATTGAAATCACCTTGCTGCTGGTTACCGGGCTCACATACATTGGCCAATACATAAGCTAAGTATCTCTTTTTCAAATATTCCTATAGCAGTAATGCAAAACCAGAGTTCCCTTATTCATTGTTAGCATTTTAGAGTGCAGCTATATGTATTTTTGTAGTTTCCCCCTCGTACGCGGTCCCCTTTGTACAGTTTCATGGATGATGCATAAAACAGAAGTGAATAGACAAGCACAGTTAAATGTCTAGATTTATTTAAATTTCTTTTTCAATTTTTTTTCAACAACATTTAATCCTTTTGCCCAGAAATGTTAGGTAGGTACACAACCAAAAAGCTAGCACCTGCAACAAGGCACTTACATATGCAAAACAAAATTGTTTGCGGCATGGATACCTGGTGAGGTAGACAGGCGCTGTTAAATACAGTGGAACCTTGGATTAAGAGTAACTTGGTTTGAGAGCATTTTGCAAGACAAGCAAAGCTGTCTAAAAATTTGTAACTTGGTTTAAGAGCAATGCTTTGCAAGAAGAGCAAATACCATGCACACGTCCGGTTCTGTCCTTTCACCGCGCTCTGACCCACTCTGAAGGCAAATTTCTGTACATATGTACTGTATACTGTACACAGTCCATGAACACAGACAAACCAGCTCACCCAGTGTAGACAATCCCAGACGGTGCACGGAAGGGAGGCCACTCCTAGATCCAAGTGAAAAATAACAAACCTCCAGCATCCAGTCCAGATAGTAAAACATTTTTCTTTCTTTTATTAAATTTTCATTAAAATGGCCATCAATATGGCGTGGTGCCAACCATACAAAGAAGACGCGTTTCAGACGTCGCAGCGTCCTTGATCACATAACAATAGTTACAGTACAGTATATACTATATAGCATTTCTATCAATTTGCATTTGTGGATATAGTATTGTACTTTCTTATCGATAACCAGTACAGCACATTTCTTATACTGTACCTCTCGCTCACCAACAATTCTATTGTAAGCTCAAGTATAGTTTAATTTGTTTTATATGCATTTACTGTACAGTATTTATTAGTGCAGTGTAATAATTTTAATGAATACAGTAAATTATTTTGTATTACTGTAATAAGTTTGTATAAATACAGTAAATGTTTTTATGGTTGTGGAACAAATTGTCTGCGTGTCAGTTATTTCCTATGGGAAAATTCGCTTTGATATAAGAGTAACTTGGAGCACACTCCCGGAACCAATTATGCTCATAATCCAAGGTTCCACTGTATCTGGATTTTGGGGAATATTGTTTAAAACAATTAACAATGGATGACTTTCTGTAAAGCTACGGCGCCATCTAGCCATTGATCAGAATAATGAATGTTATAGGAGGTGCTGAATAATAGAATGTGACCTTATTTATGGACTTCTGTACCCAGGTTGGAAAATTGATCAAAGAAGCAGCGTCTGCAAGCAATCTGAAGCGGGTCACTCTGGAACTTGGGGGGAAAAACCCCTGTATTGTTTTTGCTGATGCTGATTGTGAGTTCTAATGAATTCTTAAGCTCCTTTTTCTTCAAGAAAACTATTCTAAAACAAGTGATTTATGTTTACAGAACTTTTTTATTATTTAACGAGGAATGTTTTTCAATCTAGAATATTTCAACACACAGTTATTCTCCATGCTAGATATACAAGTGCATCGCAATAAATTAGAATATCATCAAAAAGTTATTTTATTTAGTAATTCAATACAGAAAGGGAAACAGATATTATATAGAGTCATTACACACAGGGGATCTGTTTCAAGTGTTTATTTCTGTTAATGTTGAGGATTATGGCTTACAGGCAATGAAAACCCAAAAGTCATTATCTCAGAAAATTAGAATAATTACCACAAAACACATGCAAAGGCTTCCTAAGCGTTTAAAATGGTCCCTTAGTCTGGTTCAGTAGGCCGCACAATTAAAAGGAGAACTGCTGACTTGACAAATGTCCAGAAGGCAGTCATTGACACACTCCACAAGGAGGGTAAGCCACAAAAGGTAATTTTAGATTTCCTGTACGTTACAAAGTTTCATTAGCATAACAGGAATGATTAGCGATAATGCCTCTCTATACACAGCTGATAATACAGGATCCCCCAATCAATATAGGTAGCGTCACTGCCCCCTCTACCTTCACAATGATCTTTATACACGCTCATTAGATGCTTCAGTACAAGCGATAGGGTCTGAGTCAGTGTATTGCTGCTAATGTACATGTAGATTTGCTGAAAGAATAAGAAATATGAGTCTAGAATGGCCCTAGTGGCCACTGTGAAGATTGCAAGATTTCTATTTCTTTCAATACATATTTTGATATGGAAAATAAATAAAAATATATTAATTTAAAAATAAATAAAAAACATACATTAAACATAAAAAGCTAAGGTAACCCCTTCTCATTCCCCATGTGTGCCCCCTAAAAATAACAAAGCCTTTACTCCCCTTGGGTGCCAGGGCGGTTCCAATGATGTCATAACTCACGTTCCTGGAACCAATGTGACATTGTTATGACACACGAGCCCTGTGACCAATCAGTGCCGGCTTCCTTCTCCCCACCTTCATACGGTTAAGTAGGTAACGTGAAGGGAGCGCTATGGCTTCTATTCACTTCCTGTTAATTTCTTAAGCATCCGAAGATGGGCAGAAGGAACCGGCACTGATTGGTTGCTGGATTCGCGTGTCATAACAATATCACATAGGCCCGGAAACGTGAATTCCGACATCATTAAAAAGTAGTTCATTTTCTTATGATACCTTCCTTTTTAATGAACTTTCCTCCTTAAGATTCTTAAAAAAGATTTGAAAGATTCTTAGGGGTACTTTGCAGACTACGACATCGCAGCTGCGATCTCGGTGGGGTCAAATCGAAAGTGACGCATATCCGGCGTCGCTGTCGATATCGTAGTGTGTGTAAAGCGTTTTTGATACGATTAACGAGCGCAAAAGCGTCGTAATCGTATCATCAGTGTAGTGTCCGACATTTTCATAATTGCGCGGCAGCGACAGGTACGATGTTGTTCCTCGTTCCCCTGCAGCAGCACACATCGCTGTGTGAGAAGCCGCAGGAGCGAGGAACATCAGCTCACCTGCGTCACCGCGGCTCACGCCGGCTATGCGGAAGGAAGGAGGTGGGCGGGATGTTTACGTCCCGCTCATCTCCGCCCCTCGGCTTCTATTGGCCGCCTGCCGTGTGATGTCGCTGTGACGCCGCACGACCCACCCCCTTAGGAAGGAGACGGGTCACCGGCCAGAGCGACGTCGCAGGGCAGGTGAGTGCATGTGAAGCTACCGTAGCGATAATGTTCGCTACGGCAGCGATCACAAGATATCACTGCTGCAACGGGGGCGGGGACTATCGCGCTCGGCATCGCAAGCATCGGCTTGCGATGTTGTAGTGTGCAAAGTACCCCTTAGCCTAAATGTATCTTGACATTTGTGGACAATTAGAAATAAATAGTAGTGGAGGTTCCTTATATTAAATACAATGCCCAAGTGCAGTAATGAGGATTGTTTGCTAATCTTTTTTCCATGGATCATATTGTTTTAGACCCTAAGGCACTTGCTTCTCTTACCTTGCCATGGACAGATAGTATGTGAAAAAGGCTTTAGCCTCATCAAATAGAACGTCTTAGGATTTTCTATATACATGGTTTACTATGCTTGTGCTAAAAATCCTATTTTCTTGTTGGCAGTGGAACAGGCGGTAGAATGTGCTCATCAAGGCGTCTTCTTTAACCAAGGCCAGTGCTGCACAGCAGCCTCTCGGGTCTACGTAGAAGAATCCGTGTATCCAGAGTTTGTCCGGCGAAGTGTGGATTATGCAAAGAGACGGCTTCTCGGGGATCCTCTTGACCCTAAAACTGAGCAGGGTCCCCAGGTGAAGGCTTAGAGCAATAATTTACCTGATTAGTATTTTCTACTGTGACATAATGTGATGTATAATTATTAAAAGATAAAATATCAAGGTGAGAATGTAAATATATGCCCGACTTAAAGTAAAAAAATAAATTATATTAGTATTAATTTTCTCCACAGTGTAGAGAGAAGGCTGGATGGATAGATAATCCCGTGGTCAAAATTATTGGTACCCCTCGTTTAATGAAAGAAAAACCCACAATGGTCACAGAAATAACTTGAATCTTACAAAAGTAATAATAAATAAAAACTCTATGAAAATGAACAAATGACAGTCAGACATTGCTGCTTTTCTGCTTCCACAGAATTTTTTTTAAAAATGAAACTCATGAAATAGGCCTGGACAGAAATAATGGCACCCTACTTCCTCCTTAACTTAATATTTTGTTGCACAACCTGTTGAGGCAATCACTACCGATTCCTGTAACTGTCAATGAGACTTCTGCACCTCTTGACAGGTATTTTGGCCACTCCTCAAGAGAAAACTGCTCCAGTTGTCTCGTGTTTGAAGGTTACCTTTTCTAGATGGCATGTTTCAGCTATTTCCAAAAGTGCTCAATATGGTTTAGGTCAGGGCTCATAGAAGGCCACTTCAGAATAGTCCAATGTTTACCTCTTAGCCTTTCTTGGGTGTTTTTAGCTGTGTGTTTTGGGTCATTATCCTGTTGCAAGACCCATGACCTGCGACTGAGACCAAGCTTTATGACATTAGGCAGCACATTTCTCTCTGGAATTCCTTGACAGTCTTGAGATTTCATTGTACCCTGCACAGATTCAAGATACTCTATGCCAGATGCAGGAAAGCAGCCTCAGAACATAACAGAGCCTCCTCCATGTTTCACAGTAGGGATAGTGTTTTTTTCTTGATATGCTTCATTTTTCCATCTGCCTTGCCAAAAAGTGCCATTTTTGTCTCATCAGTCCATAGAACATTCTCCCAGAAGCTTTGTGGCTTGTTAACATGTAGTTTGGCAAATTCCAGTCTGGCTTTTTTATGGTTTTTTTTCAACAATGGTGTCCTCCTTAGTCGTCTCCCATGAAGTTCACTTTGGCTCAAACAACAACGGATGGTGCAATCTGACACTGATGTTCCTTGAGCTTAAAGTTCACCTTAAATCTCTTTAGACGTTTTTCTGGGCTCTTTTGTTACCATTCGTATTATCCGTCTCTTTGATTTGTCATCAATTTTCCTCCTGCAGCCATGTCCAGGTAGGTTGGCTACAGTCCCATGGATCTTAAATTTCTGAATAACATGTGCAACTGTAGTCACAAACATCAAGCTGCTTTGATATAGTCTTATAACCTTTACCTTTAACATGTTTGTGTATAATTTTCTTTCTAATCACCTGAGACAACTCTTTCCTTTGCTTTTTCTGGTTCATGTTGAGTGTGGTACACACCATGTCACCAAACAGCACAGTGAGTATCTGTAGCCCTATATACAGGTCCACTGACTGATTACAAGATTGTAGTCACCTGTGATGCTAATTAGTGATTTAACATGTCCCTTTTGTCACATTATTTTCAGGGGTGCCATCATTTCAGTCCAGACCTGTTTCATAAGTTTTATTCTTTTTTTAAATTCTGTGGAAGCATGGTTGAAAAGCAGCAATGTCTGACTTTCATTTGTTCATTTTCATAGATTTTTTGTTTGTTTATTATTACTTTTGTCAGATTCAAGTTATTTCTGTGACCATTGTGGGTTTTTCTTTCACTAAATGAGGGACGAGGGGTACCAACAATTTTGACCACAAGTGTACGTATATGCTGGATAGATACATTGATATATTAGACATTTAGACAGGCTAATAGAGAACCAAAAATGTTTGTTATCCAATCTAGAGGCTGCTATACGGTGCAAAGTTCGTTCACACTGTGACAAAACCCAAGAAAAATACAAAAAGCAAAATGAGCATATAACCTACAACAAGTAACTAAACAGTAATAGTACATGTAATTAACATAGGGTGCTTAGTTAACGCTATTTTGATCAAAACAGGTATAAAAGCCATCCCACCGTGGCCAGGTCTACCTAAAACCATCTTTTTATAAACAGGCGTGGTCCCCCTTTTGAGCTGCTTTTAACCTGTATAGCTTCCCATGGGTGGGTGTCTCAGTTGACACCCGGTCCTGCTCTGCACTTATTCACATTAACGTAGTTTGACACATGGTAAAATTTTAATACTAGAGACAGGTTAGAACCGCCCCGATGGGTAGGGTACACCTTGTCATGGTGAGATGGCTTAATTAAAATAGTATTAAAGCGGTATTCCCATCTCCAAGATCCTATCTCAATATGTAGTAGGTGAAATAATAATAATATTGGCAAATACCTTCAATTAGAAATGTAGTATAGTTCTCCTGATATAGCCATGTCTCTTACCTCATGTGCAGGACATTGCTGCTTTGGTATCCATGGTTACGTCCACTCATATAGGGCCACTTAGTTATTCAGTTTGTTGCTCATGGTGGTAACCATGAATACTTAAGTTGCAATGCCCTGCACATGAGGTAAGAGACATGGCTATATCAGGAGCACTATACTACATTTCACATTGGAGGTATGTGCTAAGATTATTATTATTATTATAACACCTACCACATATTGGGATAGGATCTTGGAGAAGGGAATACCCCTTTAACTAAGTATCCATTATTATAATATGTACAACAGTATTACTACCGTATTTACTTGCTGTAAGGTATATGCCCATTTTGTTTTGTTTTTATTAATTATTGGAATGCTGCCTACTTTTTTGTTATAGACAGACAGAGAGCTACAAAGGAAATAAATGAGCGTCACTGTGATCATTTGCAGGTCAGGGTGCAGGCCTCATGTTCCCCATCAATTAAAAAAATAATAAAAAAAGGCCTCAATCCAAGAAAATCAGTGTAATAGGGAATTTAAAGGGGTGGTTCACCCATTTTTTTTATTTTCTGTATGAGCTCTACTTACCTTTCTAGGCGTCTTCTGCATTGGCTTCCGTTTCCAGTTCTGGCACTGAGCGGCGCTATGCTGCACGCTCAGTGCCGGTCACATGACCCCCTGGAGCTGTGGCCGCCGGCATCCTCTGACGTCCCGGCATTTCCGGGCTCTCAAACAAGACGGGTACGTCACAGGATGCCGGCGCCACTCAGATTGAGTGATAGGGCTGTGGGCGGTAACTACCGCACGTCACAGCTCAGCATCGAGGGGAGGATCCGGATGACGTTTGTGTGGAGCCGGCTAAGCGTCCTGCAGATGGTGAGGCTGAGGCACGGGGCGCCAGTGTGCAGTACAGGGGGAGGGTTCTTCAGCTGAATCCCCCCTGCACGTAAGTATGTGCTCACACTGTCCACCCGCCCGCTCTGCTGCGATGTCAGGAGAGTGGCCGGTGTCGGGCAGTGTGATCATCTGCTCCTCCCAGCAGCAAGACACTGACAGGCATGTCACCGCTGTGCTCTGCCACCTGTCCTGCTGCATGGGACCAACTGTCTGCACTCTGTCACCTGCACCACAAGTCACAGAGTGGAGACAGTTGGTGACAGAGCACCTCTGCCCCCCCCCTGTTCTTTCCCCACTCTCTTCTCTCCCCCCACTCTTCTCCCCCTCCCCTCTTCCCCCTCTTCTCTGCCCCCCTCTTATCCCTCTCTCCTCTCCCCTCTCTTTTCCCTCGCTCTCTTCCCCCCTCGCTCTCTTTTCCTCCCCCCTCGCTCTCTTTTCCTCTCCCCTCGCTCTCTTTTCCTCCCCCCTCGCTCTCTTTTCCTCCCCCCTCGCTCTCTTTTCCTCCCCCCTCGCTCTCTTTTCCTCCCTCCTCGCTCTCTTTTCCTCCCCCCCTCGCTCTCTTTTCCTCCCCCCCTCGTTTTCTTTTCCTCCCCCCTCGCTTTCTTTTCCTCCCCCCTCGCTCTCTTTTCCTCCCCCCCTCGCTTTCTTTTCCTCCCCCCTCACTTTCTTTTCCTCCCCCCTCGCTTTCTTTTCCTCCCCCCTCGCTCTCTTTTCCTCCCCCCTCGCTCTCTTTTCCTCCCCCCTCGCTCTCTTTTCCTCCCCCCTCGCTCTCTTATCCTCCCCCCTCGCTCTCTTTTCCTCCCCCCTCGCTCTGTTCTCCCCCCCGCCCGCTCTCTTTCCCCCCCCGCTCGCTCTCTTTTCCTCCCCCCCTCGCTCTCTCTCTTTTCCCTCGCTCTCTCCTGGCATGGTCAGTACAGAAATCTCTCCATCGTGGAGGGGTGAGAGGGAGTAATAAACATGGAGTCCCTACTGTGTCTGTGTATTTATTTCTAATAAAGTATTTTTCTCTGTGTGGTCTTTTTTTTTTAAACCCTTTGTTGGAGATTCTTAATGGCCAGGTCAACCTTGGCCTGACATTCAGAATCTCGGGCTTTATACCAGCGGGTAAAACATAGCTGGTATTAACCCCTTATTACCCAGCGTGCCACCTGCCACCAGGGCCACTGGAAGAGTTGGATACAGCGCCAGAAGATGGCGCTTCTATGAAAGCGCCATTTTCTGGGGCGGCTGTGGACTGCAATTCGCAGCGGAGGGCCCAGAAAGTTTGGGCACCCTTCACTGCGGATTCCAATCCCCAGCTGCCTAGTTGTACCTGACTGGACTCAAAAATTCGGCGAAGCCCATGTCATTTTTTTTTTTTAATTATTTCATGAAATTCATGAAATAAAAAAAAAAAGGGGCTTCTCTATATTTTTGGTTCCCATCCGGGTACAACTAGGCAGCTGGGGGTTGGGGGCAGCCCGTAGCTGCCTGCTGTACCTGGCTAGCATACAAAAATATGGCGAAGCCCACGTCATTTTCTTAAAAACGTTTTCAGGGAAAAACCTTTATAAAAAAAAAAATGCTTCCCTGCATTTCTATTGCCAGTGAAAGTAACACCAAGCAGCGGGGGCTAGCAGCCAGTAGCTGCTTTGGTTACCCTTAGCAACAGAAAATGCAGCGGGAGCCCACAAACAATGTGATTTTTTTGTTTATTTATTTTTAATGAATTTTTTTTAAAAAAAATCGGCATGGGCTTCGCCCATCGAGCACCAGAGCATTTTACTGCTCAATTCATCCCAAGTAATCAGATGACTCCAGTGTCGGCCGATTACTTGTTCTGTGTCCCCCTGCATCCATCGCAGCGTGTACGGGCTGTGAGGTCAGCGGAGTGGAGACAGTGACATGCTCTGCTCTGACACATAGTGTGCTGCATGTCACTATCTTTCTCCACTCTGGCACTTGTAGTGCAGGTGACCGGATGCTACATGTCACTAACTGTCTCCACTATGGGACTTGTTGTGCAGGTGAGAGTGTATACAGTTGGTACTATGCAGCAGAAATCACAGAGTGGGGCAGTTAGTGACATGTATCATCCGGTCACCTGCACAACAAGTCCCAGAGTGGATACAGTGACATGCAGCACACTATGTGTCAGAGCAGAGCATGTCACCAACTTGCTCTGCTCTGTCACCTGCGGTGCTGCATGTCACGTTTTTGCCGCGATTTGGTGCCTTTTTTGCTGCGTTTTTGCTCACTGCATTTTTAATCAGTGCACAATGCCATTAAAGATTGTTGATGAAAAAAAATAAAAAAGGTCTGATGTCATTTCCTTATTCAAAATGTTCATTGTATGCAGGAGAGCAGACAGCAGCTGCAGAACTACAAGGCTCAGCATCCTGCATCCAGGACTGTATGCAGTTTTTTACCCAAAAAGAAAAAAAAAATGACGTGGGCTTCGCCATATTTTTGTATGCTAGCCGGGTACAGCAGGCAGGTACGGGCTGCCCCCAACCCCCAGCTGCCTAGTTGTACCCGGCTGGGAACCAAAAATATAGAGAAGCCCTTTTTTTTTTTTAATTATTTCATGAATTTCATGAAATAATTAAAAAAAAAAATGACGCGAGCTTCGCCTAATTTTGGTGTCCAGCTGGGTACAACTAGGCAGCTGGGGATTGGAATCCACAGTGAAGGGTGCCCAAGCTTTCTGGGCACCCCCACTGCGAATTGCAGTCCGCAGCCACCCCAGAAAATGGCGCTTTCATAGAAGCTCCATCTTCTGGCGCTGTATCCAACTCTTCCAGCTGCCCTGATGCCGGGTGGCTAGCCGGGTAATAATGGAGTTAGGGCTAGCTGTATATTATCAGCTAGCCCTAAGCCCGAAATTCATGGTGTCACGCCAATATTAGACATGGCCACCATGAATTTCTAGTAATGATAAAAAAAAAAAAAACAACACACAGAAAAATATTTTTATTAGAAATAAAACACAACACAATTAGTGACTCCATCTTTATTGAAATAAACCCCCCTCCGCAGTAATCCTGGGTTAGGGTCCCGCGCCGTCCAATCCGGATCCAATATCATCTGATCGGTTTGCTGGAAGGCAAAGCGATCAGATGATGTGTCAGGTTAAACTACGTGAATCACATGACACATCAGCTGATTGTATAAAAGCCGATTATACAATCAGCAGATGCATCAGTGCAAAAAAAATAAATAAATAAATAAATACTCACGTCTGTGCTGATTACCGGCAGCTCCTGCAGCGGAGTCTGATCCTGGCCCATCACGGCAGGAGCTGCCGGTAGTCAGCTGATGAAGTCTCCTGACGGCAGGATCAGCTGATAGCCGGCCGGGCGCGAAAAAGCCGGCGAGACGACGATCAGCTGATGCGTCAGGTGACTGCATCAGGTGATCCACGGCCAGGTCCTGCAAGCTTCGTGCATGCACCGGGGAGACTGCACACAGCCGAAGCGGCGGGACCGAGACAGGGGCTGGAAGCAGGCATGGCACCGGGACCCTGCAGACAGGTGAGTATGACATACACACACACATACACACTCACACACACACACTGTATATGTACACACACACACACACTGTATATACGCGCACACTTACATACACTGTATATACGCGCACACATACACATACACTGTATATACGCGCACACACACTTTCTCTTCCTGGCTGTGTAGAGCTACTGCTGTCTCTGTGTAATTGATCTCAGTGCACATCCACTGGGAAGAGGCAGGGAGGAGGGTTTGGGTGGGAGCAGAGTGGGTGTATTAGACACAATGGGTGTGTTAGATAAGCCAGACACCGCCCTAGAGCCACAAAGAATTCTGGGACTTGTAGGAACTGAACACAGGAAGTCAGAGGAGAGATTAACCCCATCAGAGCTGGAGCCAGCAATGACCGTGTGCTGCTAGTGCACAATAAAAGGTAATTTTGCTGAAAAAACATAATAGATGTGTTGAGGGGCACATATTAGCAAGATTTATCAGAAAAAAAAAAAAATCAGTTTTGGTAACTGGACAACTTCTTTAATTAGCTTAAATGTAAAATATCAGTACAGTCAACCAGGAATTATTTTAAAGAGATAGACAGATAGACAGATAGATAGATAGATAGACAGATAGATAGATAGATAGATAATGGATAGATAGATAGATAGATATATAGATAGATAGACATGTAATGGATAGATAGATAATGGATAGAGAGAGATAGATATGTAATGGATAGATAGATAGATAGATAGATAGATAGAATCATAGATAGATAGATATATAGATGGATAAGATGGATAGATTATTATTTCCTAACTTGCATTCTGACCACATCTATCTTTCTTTATGATCCTCAGATTGATGAAGAACAATTCAACAAGGTATTGGAATTTATTCAGATTGGAAAGGAACAAGGTGCCAAATTAGAGTGCGGTGGCTCTGCTGTTGGAGAACGAGGATTTTTGATTAAACCTACAGTATTCTCTGAAGTAACCGATGACATGAGAATAGCAAAAGAAGAGGTAATTTGGTCTAATGTTTATCCAATTGAATGTTTGTCCATTCTTAAACACTCCAGCTGCAGCATGTCAATTTATTCTTGCGGAGATGCGAGTAATCTGTGAGGAGGAACATAGTAAAAATCCACTGTGGCCAGAATCCTGATTGTGGGCACAGATGCTTTGTTCTCGCCTAGAGAACACTAATGTATCCGCAAGAGGAATGACGCTGTGTCTAGATGTCCTAAGGCAGGGATGGGGAACCTTTTTTTTGCCAGGGGCCATGTGAAAATTTCTACCATCATTTGGGGGCCGCACAAAATTATCAACTTGAAAATTAGTTTACTATATTTAGTCAAACAATTAACTCACTGTGGCAGCTGGAGCTGCTTCTCTTTGCTGCGGCTGTGATATTAGGCGATATTGATCTTGTTGATTCTCACAACTGCTTTACCAGGTTTGTGTCAGCGGGACTGCTGAGGGCATATACATCACAGGAGACATTGGGGGCATATACATCACAGGAGACGATGGAGGCATATACATCACTGGAGAGGTTGGGGAGCATAGACATGACTGGAGAGGGTGGGGTTCATTGACCTCACAGTAGACATTGAGGTCATATACATCACTGGGGAGGGCTGGGGGAATATACATCACTAGGAAAGCTGGAGGGCATTAACATCACTGGGGTACAGATATCACTGTGGTATATACATCACTGAAGGGCACAAACATCGCTGATTGTATATAAAGCACTGGGGGGGAAACACACACAACCCTGGGGGGCTGGACTGGCACACACAGCTCTTAGGAGACTGGAGGAGCACACACAGCCCTGGGGAGGCTGGATGGGCACACACAGCCCTGGGGAGGGTGGAGGGGCACACACAGCCCTGGGGAGGGTGAAGGGACACACAGAGCCTGGGAATGCTGGAGGGTCACACAGAAGCCAGGGGAGGCTGGAGGGGTACACAGAGGCCTGGAGAGGTTGGAGGGGCACACAGCCATACAATGCCAGAGTGAGAATGTAATCCTCCAGTGTATGCATGATTGAGCCTAGAATGTATGGGCTCCTTCCAGGTTGGTGGGCATGTCTTGCATAAAGGGTTTAAAGGTCCAACAGCCAGCAAGATGCGGCTGCCGCCCAAGCGCTTCAGTCCCTGGGAATCTGCCCGGGGGCCACAGAAAGTAATCATGAGCCACATAAGGCCGGAGGTTCCCCTGCCCTAAGAGGAGGCTTTTTATAAAGAAAAAATAATGATGTCACACTATAAATAATCAGGTGCGGGTGCAAGGCTTGTGAATATACAAAAGAGGAAAAGTGAAGCAGCACGCTCAAGTTTTCAATGGATATTGCAATTTTTTTTTTCATCCATTATTCAGTGATAGCAGTCATTACATATAATATGCTGGGTTTTTCCAATATGGTTTGTACAACATTCACAATCCAATATAAATTAAACATTAACTTTATTTTCTGGGTCCGAATGATTTTGCCATTTCCAATCTTATTTAGTTTTGAGAGCTTGTTCTCTTGTAGGGGTAGCAATTGCTCTCATTGGTTCCATTTAGTGACACACTCATTTTTTGATTTTTAGACTTTTCTAGGAGGTGGGTTGTTATGCATTCAATGATGTCAAATGGGACTAGTTGTTTTTACTGTTTTATCTTTGACCATGAAAAAACCATTCTTGATGGGAAAATACATATAAAAAATATTTTAACCTTTTTTTTCTAGCCCATTATGGAACTTCACTGTGCAATGATTTGATTGTTTGCATACGACATTGCAATAATTGTATACTGAAGTGGGTTCTGCCTTTCATTTAAAGGTACCAGACATGGGGAAATGTGATAGGCACCTATGGCCATAGAAACCATCCACACACTATAATCATGTTATGTAAAAGTGCCGCAATCATGTGTCAGCCGGACTTTAGATAAAGTTTTGTTCTGACCCGAACTTGAGCTGGACCCCGTTGGAAGTCACTAATTGGGTAGTTTGGCTCTCCACCTACTTACAGTCAGCCATAAACAGATCACTTCTGAGGGAGGGATGGCGGGAATTTTTTTTTTGCACAGAATAAATCCGAAAACTTTAATTTTACTGGTACGTATAAAAAAAGCACATACGTACCATAATCACTGACGTGTGAAGGGGGCCTTAGTCCAATTCTGCGCTCAGAAACAGCATGAGATAAATCCATCTAATGTTTTTGTCTGTGCTTACCATAGATTTTTGGACCTGTTCAGTCCATCCTGAAGTTCAAGAACATCGAAGAAGTGATAAAGAGAGCAAATAATACAGAGTATGGACTGACGGCCGCTGTGTTCACAGAAAGCCTGGACAAAGCACTCAGCGTCGCATCAGCCCTGCAGTCTGGAACAGTATGGTGTGTTTGAAATATTACACACATATACACACACACACACACACACACACACACGAGTCCCAACACAGCCCTCCAATATACAATATGAGCCCCCACATAGCTTCCTATGTACAGTATGAACCCCCACATAGCCTCCCTATATACAGTATGAGCCCCCACATAACCTCCTAAATACAGTATGAGCCCCCACATAGCCCTTCAAATACAGTATGAGCCCCCACACAGCTTCTTAAATATAGTATGAGCCTCAAATATCCTCCTATATACATACTTTTTTTAGTTTCACTCCTGATACAGGTCACGTTAGGGGTTAATCCTTCCTGCCTCGTTCTGGAGGTCAGGCTGCTTTATTAGGGCACTGTTTCTCTGGGACTACGCTAGTGATATTTCTGGCTCTGCTGTGTTCTGCTCGTGAGTGACCTGTTGTCTGCCCTACCCCCGCCTAACCTCCGTGTTCACCTGACCTGTTGTTAACCTCCTCTGTTCTCTGTTTCCGTCTTGTCAGTGTCTCTCCCGCTGTCTCCCTGTTCGTTCCTTATCTGTTTACCTTGATTCTGTCTTGTCTTCCCATTCTCCCTCGCTTCTGAGTTCTGATTTCCGGCTACTGACTGTTTGCTTCCCTCTGACTACGTTTAGACTTTGACCCTGTGTATTTACAAGACCTCATGTTGTGACACGGCTTTCTGACGATTCTACTGCCATCTGGTGGGCTTGACTAGTATTACCTCTGCTAGGGAATTCTCTGCTCATACGTTTCTGCCACTCTAATGCCCCCTAGTGGTTTACCAGCTAACTACCTTCTCAGGTAGTTTCAGAAATCCTCTCAGTCCCACATTACTGCGCTGTACTGCTATTGTACATCTTAGAGTACAGGGTGACACATCTCATACACATATATTTAAAAAAAAAAAAACAACAAAAAAAACCACATATCTCATTTCATTTCCCAAGTGCTCTGCTCCTGTCTCCGGTGCACAGACACGATGATGTGACGTTATCGCATCTGTTGTCTCGCACACTGATTGGTGGAAGGAGTTGGTGGCTTAGTCTTCCAACAATGTATTCACCGCTGTATGTATTCTGAGGATGCAGATAGCGGTGACACCACGAGGTGTGTGGCAGCCAGAGGAGGGCACAGTGCAGCCTGTGGGCCACTGATTTCAGCACTTCGGTTGTCACGGTCCACTGGCTGTACTGAAACAGCCAGAGAGCTGGATGTGACCCATGGGTCACATTTTGCCCATGTTTGTCCTAATGTACCTGGCCAGTCTATGTATTAGATGAATACCAATATATTTACAATGCATTGTCTCATCAGGAATAAAGACGACAGGGCAATCAGCTGACTGTGATAATGATGATAACAGTCTCAGGTAGCCATACGTTACTCCTTGATAAGCCAAAATGTAGTATTTATTACAAGCTCATGCGCACGTAACTGCTGATTATTCTGCAGCGATTTGACGGCACATGTGCACTTAAAATCGCTGCAGAAACACTTCATAATGGATGCAGTTTTTTTGTAGAAAAAAGACGATTTCATGCGCTATGGCTGCTTCCCCCACCATAGACAGAGCAGGAGCTGCATCCATAGCGCACGGAATAATTGACTTGCTGCTTTTATGAACGCACAGATTTGGGTCAAAATTTTAGCACCCAAATCGCTGCGTTCATAAAAGCATTGTGCGCACGTGTCATGCACGATCTTCATAGATCGTGCTGGGGACACAGGACGCATGCATTTACGCCGCAGTGCAATACGCAGCGTAAATGCATGCAATTTTGCAACGTGTGCATGAGCCCTAATAGTGACTGTATTCTCACAAAGGGTCAGGCCAATTTGGTTGTTGGCGAAACATAATTAGTCAAGAAAAGTATCACAATTATCAACTATAGCCATCAAAGCATCAATACCCTTCCTTGTATCAGCATCCTAACCTAACCTGTATCTTGTTTTGCAGGATTAATTGTTACAATGCCCTCCATGCACAGACCCCATTTGGAGGCTTCAAGATGTCAGGAAATGGCAGAGAACTGTAAGTTAGCCTGTTTAGTCTGTGGGAGGAATAATCATTTTTTTTTCTACAGATGTGACTTATATGAGGAGATCTATAAAATAAAATACAACTTATATAAAGATTTGTAAATATACATTATATTTTCATTTTCCATTTTTGTGCTAGGAAGGGATTCAAGGAGAAAAATTCAGTAAATGGAAAACAAGCTGAGATTAGTAGTGTACAGTATATATGTAGAGCAAATAGCAAAAAGTCAGAAAGAATCATTCACTCTCCAGCCTATATGTGAATTGTATCCTCCATTTATAAGTAGTTTTCATCCTGTGTAACACCCTGGGGTCGAGGAGTTTTCACCCGACTAATCACCGGGCTAGGGATGCAGATCCTCTGTGTTGTCACGGGCTGGCCTGACCCATTTTCGTGACCCCGAGGCGTACAGGGATGGAAAGGTAGAGGGTGGTAGGAAGGATGGAGGTGGTGGAGGATGGGGTGACGGTGAGGAAAGTCTTTTACCACCTGTGGTCCGCGGCCAGAGATGTGCCGCCGCTGTGGGTTATACTCCCCAGGGCTGATGGTGAAGGTTGCAGCCGGAATAGTGTCGCTCCACACAGGTGGAGCGGGGTTACCCCAGGGAGGATGACTGAGGAAGGACGGGGGTGATTGTAGTCCCCGATTGCGCCGCAGCGCTGGGCGACGGTGTCGGTAAAGGAGAGGCAAAGACAGGGGATGAGGTTCCAGGTCTTTTACTCACTGGTAGTTCTGGCGCTGCCCCAGAGTACCGTTCTCCGCCACAATGGGCTCCAGCCAATCCCGGATAGTTGACGGTCACCACCAGTGCCTGTTGAAGTATTTCTAGAGAAGTGTCCCCTGTTTGCTATCCGGAACCCGGGCCGAGCCTCCAGCTCCAAGCCACGGGTCCCACGAAGAAAGAGAAACACTCGACTCCTGTTGTCCGTGTATGATGTTTTCCCAAGCTGTGCCCGGGAGTCTGCTCTAGTGAGATGGTTGCGCCTACTTCTACCCCACATGGTGCTGCCCCCAGTGGTTGCCCTAGTGACTGGGGAAGTCCTATGCTTCGTGATGGCTAAATCCCCTGTCTGGCCTAGTCCACCCCCCTGTGGGAAAGCACCTTATTGTTGTATGTGTGTGGTTTTGTGAAGGCACCGGCAGTTAACCCCCTCCTAATCCGGGATGG
The DNA here is from genome assembly GCF_048569485.1 of Anomaloglossus baeobatrachus. Taxonomy (NCBI): domain Eukaryota; kingdom Metazoa; phylum Chordata; class Amphibia; order Anura; family Aromobatidae; genus Anomaloglossus; species Anomaloglossus baeobatrachus. The sequence goes on from NC_134356.1 coordinate 562,063,524, forward strand.
ATATTATCCCTTAAAAGAGCTGCAATACCCTGTGGCGTCTGAAGCCTCAGCGGCGCCACACCTGCATGCTCCATTAGTATCAGCTTTTACTTAATTCAGCTCCTGTGTGAGATGTGAGTAGGTATTCTGATGTCTCCCCTGCACTTCACACACAGCAGCAGCAAAAAGGATGGGATTATAGAGCAGTAACACGCTGTGTAGCTGTGAATCCAGCACTAGGGGGGACAGAATACTTACTAAATTCATTAACATGGAGTACACTATACATAAATTGCTATTAATCCAACACTTGGGTATAGTATGCCAACTACAAACCGCAGTATAATCTCTATGAGTGTCTTTCTGCTGCCATTTTGCCCCCCTCCCCTCTCCATAGACGTCAGTGTGCAGCAGCTGACCTGTAACCTGATCTCTCAGTGAGCTGTTATTCTTTTATTAACAAGGGCTTGATGGATTTTACCAATGAACTCAGAATGATCAGTGCAGGAATCTGATGGAGGAGAGGAGAAGAAGTGTCCGATAAGTGGCATTTTTCTGTAATAAAATATATTACAGAGTTTCTTATCAATGTTTTTATTATTAAATTCTGAAACTGAAAAAAATGTTTCCTGTTTAATAATTCAGCTCCTCTATAGACATATTGGATTTATGAAGCTCCCAAGATTGTATTATATAGATGCACTGTAAGCATACATGTAATTCAGATTGGGGAATTAGTGGGTTTTACTGGATCTGCCCTGATCATACTAACCCATGTTATAAAACAAAACAAAAAAAACTGTATACAGTATATATTTAAAGGGCTTTTCCATTTTTTTGAAAATTGCACCCGAAATGATTCCTGTAATGTAAAATAAGAAAACCAGGTAGTGTCACACTGTACAAAGGGCTGGTAAGACGTAGTACAGCGTATTCCCCACTAGGTGGCAGCAGAGTAGTGAAGGAGAGTCAAAGTAACACTGTAACAGAAAGTAGGTTGAAGCACAGCAGAGTAACTTCAGCAGGCAGTTCACTGGCGAACCACCAGGGGGCAATAAAGTAGTCAAGGTCAAGCCAGGAAAGTCAAGTCACTGCAAACGGAGGATCAAAATCAGCTGAGAAAGCAGAACCGAAGTCGGAAGCCGGGAGATCAGGTATTCAGAAGGAAACACTAAGGGCAAAGGGAACAGAAGACAAGACCGGAGGATGAGGAGACACAAAAACGGGAAGGAGGATGAACCAGGATGGGTAAACAACTGACAGGAGCGGGAAGTCAGGGACTGGGACAGATAGACGAACGGGGGAGGGTACAGGTCAGGGCACGGTAACAAGGAGTCAGATCAAACAGGAAATCTCACCAGAGCCAGTCACAGGCTGCAGAACAAAACTATAACCAGTACAGGAATGCAAGTGCAACGATCAGATATAGTGTCTCCTGAAACCAGCATGAGGCTGATGGGAGTTAACCCCTGACATGACCAGGCCGGGTCTAGGAAACTCTGGAGCGGGGGAATACCGTTCCTGGATCATGACAGATAGTACTTACTGTCTTCCACCGCTTCTCCGGTCTCTGTGTTTTGGGTGCAGCGGTATAGTAACATCGACAGCTCACGTCAATGCTGCAGCCAATGACTGAAATTAAGGGCTAGGTTGATGTATACAGTACGAGCCTTAGAGCTCACTGGTTGGCGGATGTCGACGTGACATCACTGTTGCATCCGAAACACATAGATCAAAGCAGTGGCGGGAGCGGGGGAGGGTGAATGATAACTCACTTTGTTATTTTACATTACCGGAATCATTTGGGGTAAATTTTTCTAAAAGTGGAAAACCCCTATATAATTTTTGATAAGGTCACACTGCTGTCTGGCAATATGTGATCCAAGATAACCTTGTTTTTCCATATGTTCATTGTTTTGTATATTGGTTGACAAAGGAAGCAATGATGTATTTATAAAGGATGCCGAAGTTGCAGTACAGTACTTAAATGGTTTTTGAAATATAATAGTGTGTGGCACCATATATGATGCCTGAGGTGATCCTAGCACAGATTTTGCATCATGACCCAGGAGCTGCGATCTATACATTAACAAGATGATATATGCAGATAAAAGTGCTTCTCAAAAAATTAGAATATCATCAAACAGTTAATTTATTTCAGTAATTCAATACAAAAAAGGAAACATATTATATATAGTTATTACACACAGAGGGATCTATTTCAAGTGTTTATTTCTGTAAATGTTGATGATTATGGCTTACAGCCAATGAAAACCCAAAAGTCATTATCCCAGAAAATTAGATTATTATATAAGACCAACTGAAAAAATGGTTATAAACTCAGAAATGTTGGCGCCTACTCAAAAGTCTGTACAGCAAATGCCTCAATACTTGATTTGGGCTCCTTTTTCATTAATTACTGCATCAATGCGGCATGACATGGAGGCGATCAGCCTGTGACTCTGCAGAGATGTTATGGAAGCCCAGGTTGCTTTGTTTACTTTTTCCTTCCAATCAACTTTCCATTAATATGCTTGGACACAGCACTCTGTGAATAGCCAGGTTCTTTAGCAATGATCTTTTGTGGCTTACTCTCCTTGTGGAGTGTGTCAATTACTTCCTTCTGGACATCTGTCAAGTCAGGAGTCTTCCTAATGTTTGTGTAGTCTACTGAACCAGACTAAGGGACCATTTAAACACTTAGGATGTGAGAAGCCCCACAGGTGTTGTGTCGGTGCATACCTTCAGGGACTCCACGTAGCTGGATCTGGTCACGGGTAGGGAATCTTCGGTTTTGATCGTGACGCCACTCTCAGTATTGCGGTCAGTGGGGACCGCCACTGCAGGTTAGGGGACGCCTGGGGCTGATGGTGGGTGCAGTCGGATGCAGTAGCCTCCTGAGAGTGAGGCAAGCCCCAGGGCCCTGTGTAGGTTTGTAGTACCACAAGTCGCAGAATGACTCACACAGGCAGAACTGTCTTTCAAGGGCTTTACTCACATTTGATGGCAGGGTGAGTAGCCCGGGCGTAGCTGGGATGAACCAGATGGGAACCGGGTATCCTTCAGGCTGACTTTATGAGGGTGACTACTGACTCGCCTTCCTTAGCCCTTGGAGGTTTGGGGTGACCCCGACTTTGAGTCCCTATGGGGGTCACCCAGGGAAGATGCTGCAGCCTCTCTCCCCCTTTTGTTTGCCGTTTGCTTGTTCCCCGGACCAGGCCACTCCAGCTGCTTGCCTCCTGTGACCTATGGGCCCTCACTGCGGTTACGTGGCTGCGGCTTTTGTGGTGTTGTGGTGTGGGCTTTGAGAGCCCCACACCGGCAGGTTTAGCAGAAGAAAGCTGGATCTATCTTCGTTTCGGGATCTGCCGCCCGGTTGGGCCTGGTGCTCTCTAGCAGTCTCCTTACTTCCCACTCCGTGCTTTCTCTCTAGCTGAAGCTGGCTTTCAGGTAGCACTCCTAGTTGACCGTTCTCCCCCGTCAGTAGCCACTGCGCGGGCGCTGTTAGACAGCATCAACCCCACAGGTCTGCTCCTCACTGAGCCCTCTGGAGTTCTCCTCTAACTGACTCACTGCCCCTCCTCTCCTGTTCTTGCCTACGCCACCTAGCAACCAGACTCTCCACCACACCCCTTGAGAGGAGATGGAGGCTTTTGACCCCCTGCCACTATTCCAGTGGAGGTATAGGCTTTGCCCCCTCCTGGGATCCCCAGGGGTCCTCTCATGGGTACATGTGTGAGACCTGATCACTATGCGCCTGTGTACCACACCCCAGTCAGCCTTCTGGATTACCTGTATTGTACTGTCCCCAGCATGGGTGCAGTACTCAGTGGTGCCTGACCAGGTCAGGGGCGCCACATTCCCCCTTAGTTATCACCAGCACGTCCTCGGGCTGCAAGACAACATTTTAAAATGCATAAAACATTAAAACATGTAAAACATTTTTAAAAGCACCAGGTACCATACATCACCACCCTCCACCCACAAGTCCGTTAACCCACCCAAAACCCTTTCACGTTGGCCGCGACTTCAGCCACTTCTGGCAGGATGTAGAGGCGGCTTACATGGGCTGGTGGTTTTCAGGGTATACCTGGCCTGGTGGATCCGCGCCTTCAGCCTCTTCTGGCAGGATGTAGAGGCGGCCTCCACAGTTGGTGCTGACCAGGTACCCTCTTTGTGGTGGTGAGCCAAGGCCCCATAAACAGGCGTGCTCTCTGGTTGCAGGTGAGCCAAGGCCCTATATACGGACGGGCTCCTCCTGGTTGCAGACGAGCCAAGCCCCTAAACAGGCTGACTCTGGTGGCGGTGGTGCCCTCTGGTGTAACTATTTACACTGCGAGAGTTTGTGGCTATAGCCAGTTCATAGCCTTAAGGTTTATGGTTTTTCTCACAATAGTTTTTGTGGGCACATGCTTGAACTTGAGAACGTTGCAAAACAAACTTTTTCAAAACTTTAACTGGTAACTTCTTTCTTTACTTTACTCCTCCATTTCACCAGGGCTTGGGCCTGTAGGGCTGCGGCACCTGCTGCTTTCCTGCTCTTTATCGTCGTCTGTGGTCGTCTCATCCGTAGGTTCTTTTTCTCTGCTTTGTCTTCCTTCTCTTTCTTTAGGACTTTGTGTTACGTCCAGGGCATACAATCCTCTTTCGCCTTGATGCATAGTAAACTGGACTGAATCTCCCATCTTTAGATTTCTGCCAGGGTGTCCTCTAGGCAGATGAGCGCTCACATCTCTTCGGTTGACAAATATCCCTTCCTTCACACCAGGTGCTACAATGAATCCATATCCACTTCTCAAATTGAAATCCTCCACTACTCCTCTGCAAAGGGGTCCTCTGACCTGGGCTTTGGCTCTTCTCAGGAACCTTTTCTCCTGTAGGTCTCTGGCTGTGACTTCTCTCTGCTCTGGAGACTGTGGTGCAGGGGACAGCGTTGTTCTGTTGCGACGCCTTGTCTTGCGGGCTGGGTTTTGCCGGGCTGTTACTTCAATGCCTGCAGGGCCCCAGGTGAGGTTTCTGGGCTGATCTTCATCAGCAGACGGTGTCAAGTCCTCCTCATCCCAACGGGAATAGGGTAACATCTCCGGCTCTGAGTATTGCTCCACTGCCGGTGGCTCCGGAGTCAGCTCCTCAGCTTCCTGGCCTCCTCTCCCCCTTAGTGCTTCTGAGCACTCTGGTTGTGGTAGCGCTGGAGATGAGTGGTCCTCAGCTGGTCTGGGCGGTGGACTCTCTGGCGCGGCTGCAGGGGTTGCCTGAATCTCCTTGGGGGTATGCGGAGGGAGCAGATACCGATCCACCATCTCTTGTGGGAACTGGGCCTCTAGGTCAGCCTTCAGCTTCCAGTATTCGGGGTCCTCTCCTATCAGGGTCTTCCTAGCAGGGACCTCTTTGGACTGGGGAGCGGTGTCTGCTCTGGCCTTGCAGGCCGGGGTAAATGATGAGGTAATCTCTTCTTGGCGGGCCGCGCCTGGCATGGCGGCGGCCTGGTCTTGGCGGGCCGCGCCCTGTTTGGCGGCGGCCTGGTCTTGGCGGGCCGCGCCCGGCATGGCGGCGGCCTGGTCTTGGCGGGCCGCGCCCTGTATGGCGGCGGCCTGGATCGGCGTCGCAGCTGTGATGGGATCGGTGCAGGCTGGGCTAGGCGTCGCTGCAGGGACCGGGTCTTGGTGGGCCGAGCAGGGCATCGCTGCGGCGGCCGGGGCTTGGCGGGCCGCGCCTGGCGTGGCTGCGGCCTGGTTCAGCACCTCACTTGCGGCGCGGACGAGCGTTGCTGCGGCGGTGGGGTCTCGGCGGGCCGGGCAGGGCATCGCTGCGGCGGCCGAGGCTTGGCGGGCCGAGCAGGGCATCGCTGCGGCGGCCGGGGCTTGGCGGGCCGAGCAGGGCATCGCTGCGGCGGCCGGGGCTTGGCGGGCCGAGCAGGGCATCGCTGCGGCGGCCGGGGCTTGGCGGGCCGCACCTGGCGTGGCTGCGGCCTGGCTCAGCGTCGCCGCGCCGGGCGCCTCTTCAGGGACCGCGAGCGTGGCAGCAGGGGTCGGGGCATCCGGGCCGGCAGGGGTAATACTGGACTCACCCATCGGTGGCAGCATCGGGGTCTGAGTCGTCGCCGTCCGGTCTGGCACTCGTCGTGCGGTTCCCCTCTCATAGGCCTGAACCGCGGCAGCCATCTCCAGAAGTTCCATGCGTTCTTCTCGGATCTGCTCCACGACCCGGGTCTCCAGTCGGTCGCAGAACTGGGCCAGCTCCCGATACCACCAGGCAGCGGAGCCTGGTTCTGGGTTTCTGCGTTCAGACGCCATTTCCTCTGCGCCTTCTTCTGCACGATTTCCCAGCAGTGGACTCGTCGCTGCCTCCAGTTGCAGGCTCTTCAATTTCTGCTCTGCCTCTCCCAGCAGCAGGCTTATGGCTCCCTTTCTGTCCCGACGTCTCTGGACGCTTCCACTCTCATAGCTGGCAAGGTCAGAACTCTGCAGGGGATCTCTGGGTAGCCACACCTCTTCGTGGGCGGTAACTTCTTCCAGCGCGGGCTGCTGTTGTTTTTCAGCGCGCTTTTCATGGTGGCAATATGGCGGCGCTTCCAATTTTTCAAGCGGACCGCCTAGGCACATGGTCACCTGTCTGAACAGGTCTAGTCCTTATCCTGTTCGTGACGCCAGATGTGAAGCCCCACAGGTGTTGTGTCGGTGCATACCTTCAGGGACTCCACGTAGCTGGATCTGGTCACGGGTAGGGAATCTTCGGTTTTGATCGTGACGCCACTCTCAGTATTGCGGTCAGTGGGGACCGCCACTGCAGGTTAGGGGACGCCTGGGGCTGATGGTGGGTGCAGTCGGATGCAGTAGCCTCCTGAGAGTGAGGCAAGCCCCAGGGCCCTGTGTAGGTTTGTAGTACCACAAGTCGCAGAATGACTCACACAGGCAGAACTGTCTTTCAAGGGCTTTACTCACATTTGATGGCAGGGTGAGTAGCCCGGGCGTAGCTGGGATGAACCAGATGGGAACCGGGTATCCTTCAGGCTGACTTTATGAGGGTGACTACTGACTCGCCTTCCTTAGCCCTTGGAGGTTTGGGGTGACCCCGACTTTGAGTCCCTATGGGGGTCACCCAGGGAAGATGCTGCAGCCTCTCTCCCCCTTTTGTTTGCCGTTTGCTTGTTCCCCGGACCAGGCCACTCCAGCTGCTTGCCTCCTGTGACCTATGGGCCCTCACTGCGGTTACGTGGCTGCGGCTTTTGTGGTGTTGTGGTGTGGGCTTTGAGAGCCCCACACCGGCAGGTTTAGCAGAAGAAAGCTGGATCTATCTTCGCTTCGGGATCTGCCGCCCGGTTGGGCCTGGTGCTCTCTAGCAGTCTCCTTACTTCCCACTCCGTGCTTTCTCTCTAGCTGAAGCTGGCTTTCAGGTAGCACTCCTAGTTGACCGTTCTCCCCCGTCAGTAGCCACTGCGCGGGCGCTGTTAGACAGCATCAACCCCACAGGTCTGCTCCTCACTGAGCCCTCTGGAGTTCTCCTCTAACTGACTCACTGCCCCTCCTCTCCTGTTCTTGCCTACGCCACCTAGCAACCAGACTCTCCACCACACCCCTTGAGAGGAGATGGAGGCTTTTGACCCCCTGCCACTATTCCAGTGGAGGTATAGGCTTTGCCCCCTCCTGGGATCCCCAGGGGTCCTCTCATGGGTACATGTGTGAGACCTGATCACTATGCGCCTGTGTACCACACCCCAGTCAGCCTTCTGGATTACCTGTATTGTACTGTCCCCAGCATGGGTGCAGTACTCAGTGGTGCCTGACCAGGTCAGGGGCGCCACAGATGCCTTTGCAAGTGTTTTGTGGTATTCTAATTTTCTGAGATAACGACTTTTGGGTTATCAATGGCTGTAAGCCATAATCATCAACATTAACAGAAATAAACACCTGAAATAGATCACTGTTTGTAATGACTCTATATAATATGTAGAAAAAAAACAAGGAGAAAAATTGTAGGAAAAATACCCTGACTATAAATAAATAAATTGCAAGTGCTTAATAACAGGGTACTTAGTATATACATTTTTGCAAAAAGGTAAGAAGCTGTCTCACCTCGTCACGGTGTACCCATCTGAGACAGTCCCTAACCTACTAATGTTAAAAACATATTCTGTACCTGACTTGTGTCATGTCAAAACTTCAATATGAATGGTAAAGTGGTCAGGGTATTTTTCCTACAATTTTTCTCCTTGGTTTTTTTCTAGTCTTGAGGCTGCAATTCACATGCTTGTAATGTTGCATGTTTATTGAACATTTGTTACAGCTCAGTTTTTTGGTGTTTTTTTGTCTGTTATCTTGCTTCATTGCAAGTTGGGGGCGCAGCCCTCCTGATACTGAGGCTAAACAACTACTTACTTTTCACTTTTTAAAAACAAAAAAGTGAGCCGGAGTATGAGATGGTATATATGGAACTTGTGAGACCATGTTCACACTGGCCATAAGACAAAGAGAAACCAAGGAAAAAATTGTGAAAACATACCCTGCTGTAACTAAATAAAAGCATAGTGCATATAAACATAGGGTACTTAGTAAACACTGTTTTTGATCAAAAAAAGCAATATTTTTTTTAATATTAGAGAGTGTAGGTACTATCCCAACTGGGTACATGTTGACGTTTGGTGGGATAGCGTTATGCTTTTTTTTTATCAAAAACAGTGTTCACTAATTACCCCATGTTTATATGCACTATGCTTTTATTTAGTTACAGCAGGGTATGTTTTCACAATTTTTTTCCTTGGTTTCTCTTAGTCTCATGGCCAGTGTGAACATGGTCTCACAAGCTCCATGTATACCATCTCATACTCCGGCTCACTTTTTTGTTTTTATGTAGTTTTTTGTATTCAGTACAAACAGGGAGTGGCCCCCTTCTCAGTGAGATGGACATTTCATTCTGTGAATCCCCCTGACTGTGTGTGTCCTGTTGGGACCCGGTCGCTCTCAGCCCTTAGCCACATTGAGGCCTATTTTAGACCCATGGTAAGGTTTTAATATTAGAGAGTGTAGGTACTATCCCAACTGGGTACACCTTGGCGTTGGTGGGATAGCTTTATGCTTTTTTTGATCAAAAACAGTGTTTACTAAGTACCCTATGTTTATATGCACTATGCTTTTATTTAGTTACAGCAGGGTATGTTTTCACAATTTTTTCCTTGGTTTTACTTTTCACTTTTGCTGTGTACTTAATCTGGGACCTAGCTGACCACTTTACCATTCATATTGAAGTTTTGACATGACACAAGTCAGGTACAGAATATGTTTTTAACTTTAGTAGGTTAGGGACTGTCTCAGATGGGTACACCGTGACGAGGTGAGACAGCTTCTTACCTTTTTGCAAAAATGTATATACTAAGTACCCTGTTATTAAGTACTTGCAATTTATTTATTTATAGTCCGGGTATTTTTCCTACAATTTTTCTCCTTGGTTTTTTTCTAGTCTTGAGGCTGCAATTCACATGCTTGTAATGTTGCATGTTTATTGAACATTTGTTACAGCTCAGTTTTTTGCTGTTTTTTTGTCTATATAATATGTGTTTCCCATTTTGTATTGAATTACTGAAATAAGTTAACTTTTTAATGATATTCTAATTTATTCAGATGCACCTATATGTATTGACAAGTATAACTGTATTCAAGGTCAGCAAATTTTGGACACAGATGTTGTCTTTGCTCATCAATTTAACCTGTTCGTAGTTGTGAATGCTTCCATCAATATTCCACCTGCACAACCGCCTGTCTAACAACTGTTTTCCTTATAGTGGTGAATATGCCCTGGCGGAGTACACAGAAGTGAAAACTGTGACAATCAAATTATCACCGAAGACACTGTGAAGATATCAGAGAAGAATGATCCAATAGGACACAAATCTATAAAAAAAAACTTGTTTAATAAGAAAATTACTTTGTTACCATGAAATATTCCAGAAATGTCTTCTGCACCAACTTGACCGCTAGTCATGGAGGGATTTTATACTTGTGATTCAGCAGAGGGTAAAACAGTGTCTTTTATACCCTGTTTTACCCATATTGCATTATTGAAAATATGTGGCCAAGGCACACACCGTCTGAGCACCTCATCATAAATGGACCAAACTGCGGAAAATAGGGAGTAGAGCTCACGTAACCTCAACCCGAAGCTGGCCTGTTACTTGCTTACTGATCTCTGCCATGCCCTCCTAATGATTTAGATTAAATATTGGAAATGTAGATGTAGATCTATTTTTACAAAGTTTTAAAAAAGGAGGTGGATGTGGTATTTGTGGTAAATAGTCCCCCATTAAGAGGTTTCCAAAACTCCCATGTAGTTCACATGAGACTATCCACTTCTCCATCAATGGTCATCATGACCTCTTTTTTGGGGGCATGATTGTGATTGGTAATCTCCAAAATCCAGCATTAACCACAATTTTATGACCTTGTAGATAAAAGTGATTTTTGAGACTTCACTTTTGAACTTCACATGAGAATATAAAAAAAATGAAAATCTCCAATTCATGTTCAAGGTCAACCAACAAAATCAGCAGGGCATTAAGAATTCAATTATTATAAAGTTAGTAAATGTGCAGCGTGGGACATCAATTAAAGAATAGTGTGGGGTGGCGATGGCTGATTTTGTACACATAGGCATCCTTCAAAAATTATTTCTAAGGACTGTACCGTAATGGCGTTATCTGAATAGTGAAACGAATGACAGGTTTGCTTGAAAAAAAAAACAAAAACCCTAAACTATAACAAGCCTTAAAGAGGACTTGTCACCAAAACTAAAGTGACCAGATTTTGCTCTTCTTATATTCCACACTGTTCCTGATTAATCTGCTTTTTCTGTTATTAAATTCTGCCATATGGTTCTAGAGATATGGGCCTTTTTGTTTAGTGCTATTTTTATGGTCTTTAGCAAGGGGGCATGGCTTACATGATAATTATGCAGAGACCCACCCCAGAGGATCCAGTGAGCTCCGCCCCCTTAGTAAAGACCATACCGTTTAGCACTAAAAAGACCCATATCTTTGGAACTGTATGGTGAATATAAAAAAACCCAAAACTGAATACTCAGGGAATGAGTGTGAATAAAATAAGAATAAAAAATGATAACTTTTGACTTGATGACAGGACCTCTTTAAGAGAGCTGCATCCAGGGATTCCCCTTCTATCACAAGGAAGTGGCCAGCTCAAGGAGATTTAATGACATTAGTCCTAGTTAGAGACACTAGACACTATACATGCATTGCTTAATGTCATGTGCTTAGTTTCACAATGCATATGGCATACAGGGGTTTTCCAGGGCTCTAATATTGATGACAAGTGAATAGGAAAGAGTCTCCAGAGCCACTCATGGCCACTGCACATTGCATGTGTGGCGCCCCTGACCTGGTCAGGCACCACTGAGTACTGCACCCATGCTGGGGACAGTACAATACAGGCAATCCAGAAGGCTGACCGAGGTGTGACTACACAGGCGCATAGTGATCAGGTCTCACACATGTACCTATGAGAGGACCCCTGGGGACCCCAGGAGGGGGAAAAGCCTTCGCCTCCACTGGAATAGTGGAGGGGGCCAAAAGCCTCCATCTCCTCTCAAGGGGTGTGGTAAGAGAATCTGGTTGCTAGGTGGCGTAGGCAGGCACAAAAGGGAAAAGAGAAGGAGGAGTAAACAGTCTGCAGCAGAGTGTGGAGGAGTGAGGAGCAGGAAAGTGAAGCTCTGACAGGAGCAGCAGTGAAGGTCCCAGATGTGAGCCGGTTCAGAGCAGAGTCCAGGGAGCTCCGAGGAGAGCTGACCCCTTCCCCTGGGCTGCTGTAGTCTGACAGCGTCCGCGCAGTGGCTACCGACGGGGGAGAACGGTCACCTAGGAGGGCTACCCGAAACCCATCTCCAGCTAGAGAGAGAGCACAGAGTGGGAAGTAAGGAGACTGCTAGGGAGAACCAGGCCCAAACGGGCGGCAGATCCCGGAGCGGGGATAGATCCACCTTTCCTCGCTAAACCTGCCGGTGTGGGGGCCCTCAAAGCCCACACCACAACACCTAAAAGCCGCAGCCACGTAGCCACAGATAGGGCCCATAGCTCACAGGAGGCAAGCAGCTGGAGTGAGCTGGTCCAGGCCACAAGCAAACGGCAAACGAAGGGGGGTGAGGCTTCAGCAACTTCCCTGGGTGACCCCCATAGGGACTAAAAGTCGGGGTCACCCCAAACCACCAAGGGCTAAGGAAGGCGAGTTGGTAGTCACCATCAGAAGTCAGCCTGAAGGATACCTGGTTCCTGCCTGGTTCATCCCAGCTACGCCCGGTTTACTCACCCTGCCACCTGAAGTGAGTAAAAACCCTGAAAGACATTCTGCCTGTGTGGAGTTATTCTGCGCCTTGTGGTTCTACGCACCTACACAGGGCCCTGGGGCTTGCCTCACTCTCAGGAGGCTATTCCAACTAACTGCACTCACCATCAGCCCCAGGCGTCCCTCAACCTGCAGTGGCGGTCCCTACTGGCCGCAATACTGAGAGTGGCGTCACGACAAGAAGAAGATCTCCTACCTGTGACCAGATCCAGCCGAGTGGAGTCCCTGAAGGTAATGCACCGACACTACACCGGTGGGGCTTCACACATGTACGGAGCTGTACCGCTTTGGGTGATAGTGGCTGGCAAGGAGTGTGTAAACTATGGGTACCCAAAGGGGGCTCAGTCATCTTATGATTCTGGCTTCCCTGTATTTTAAGCACTTGTTTATTCATATGACCATTTACAATGTATATTATAATTTATATACAACTGACAGGAATCTCAGTGACAGATTTGAACAAAGGTAAAAATATCTATAAAGAAGACTCCATCCAATTTATACTTAAAGAATCAAATAAGTGAAGGATAAACCTTTATCACTAAATCAATAAAAAAAATTAAAAAAAAGGATCATATTGTAACCTGAATATGAAAGGTAAAGCATATATAGATTCTATAAGGTTACAGAGGGGAGATTGTACATAGCGTCCACCTTAGGCTCCTAAGCTAGCCGTCTTATTTTATAATGTATATATAGTAGGGGTACAAAAAGTAAAAATATATATATATATTACTCTGCAGTGACTGTAAGTGGTGATTGCTCTATCACTCAATACTTTATACAAGGGTTCTCTCGTCTTTATAAATTGCATTCATTTTCCTCAGCGTGAAGACAGTGTAACTTTAAGTTATAAATTCCGGGAAATATAGACCGGACAATCTATGCTGTCCTGGCATTTAAAGGCACATTTAAAGCATGTGCCCTGGAGGTTTATAGAATCACTCCATTAAGTCCCATCCCATCTTGTCCTTTAGGCCTGATTCAGACATCCGTGTGGCATGTACATATTGTATCTGGAGTTCCTTTCACGGATATAGCATGTACCCATTATAGTCTATATAGAAAAAATACGTGGAAGATCCAGCGATGTGAGACCATGTAGGAGAATATATAAGAAGAAAATTTCTTGTTTGTTTCACATAAATTAAAATAATCCTCTCCATAGCAATCAGATGGAACAAAAAAATAACGTGTTTCAGGCATGCCTTAAATGATTGATTGCTCTCAGTGAGAGAAACAAAATTAAAATTTTGTAGTTCTGATACCTTTTAATGGCTAACTAAAATAAAAATAAAATATGATGTCATGATGACATTTATGTCCTTTTACTATGCATCACTCTGCCCTGTTTTGTGTATATATTTGTGTTTCTTCAGCTATTTTGTCATACCATGCCTGAGGAAGAGACCTGAGATGTCTCGAAAGCTTGCTTTATAACATCATATTTTATTTTTATTTTAGTTAGCCATTAAAAGGTATCAGAACTACAAAATTTTAATTTTGTTTCTCTCACTGAGAGCAATCAATCATTTTTTAACTGGCTAACACGGTACCAAAACCTTTTTCTTTTAACTAGGCATGCCTTAGACATGGTTTCTGGTTAAGGCTGCTTTTACACATCAGTTTTTTGGCATCAGGCACAATCCAGCGAAAAAACTGATGCGACGGATCCGACGAAAAAACAGATCAGTTGCATCCGTTTTTTCCATCAGTTCCTTCAGTTTTTTGACGGATCCATTGTGATACTGAGTATGCTCAGTTCAAAAAACCGGATCCGGCGGCCGTATCTGTTTTTTGCAGCATTACACCGGATTCGGCGTCCATAGGCTTCCATTATAAAACACACCGTACGGTGCCGTATGGCGCGATACGGTTTTTCGCCGGAGACAAAAAACGTTCCCCTCACCGTTCCATCTGGCCGCCGGACAAGCAAATTTCGCCAGATCCGGCGAAAGCCGTATGGAACGCAAGGTCATCCGGTACAATCTGGAGCTAATAGAAGTCTATGGGGGAAAAAACGGACCCGGCGACAACAGACGCCGGATCCGTTTTTTCAGGTTTTTGCCGGATTGTACCTGATGGCAAAAAACTGATGTGTGAAAGCAGCCTAAAAGCTGGATCTTCCATGTATTCTTTCTGTGTTGTTCACGCCGCGCCAAGGCATTTCTCCATAATGATTAGCTGGACCTGGGAACCATTAGTGGACATGATGAGCTGAAATATTTTGCTTGTTTTTACATTATAATCTATGGTACTATTCACATGTCCAGTTTTTTACAGCAGCAAGGATGACAGGCCAGTACAAGTCTATGGGTCTGTGAAAAACACATACAGCACGATAAAAAAAATTTAAAAAAATGTATGAGATTAAAATAAAAAGCCACTAAAATCTGTTGTAAAAACACATGCACTTTTTACAATCTACAGAAAAGGCAAAAAAATTGATAAAGGAAAAGTTAATGCATATGTGGAGAATTTGATGCAGAATTTTTTGTTACAATGGAAAGGATGCAATTAAATCCACACAAAGAACTGGTGGATTTTAAAACACCGAAGATTTATTTCCAGGTGTAAAATGTATGCAGCATAGCTAGCACCATATTATGTTCTGGATTTTCTGTACGCAAAACACATGCAGAAAATCTGCACAATATCTGCATGGTATCTCCAAGGGGAGATTTTAGATCTTGTGCTGGTGGAATCATCCCAAAGTGGAGATAGAAAAAAGAAATAGGTACATATTGTGCACACAGCTGTTGGTTTTCTAAACCTCACCCTTTAATTCTCTATTGATAATTTGTGAACCACGACTTGTCACTCTTCAGATTATACTAACGATATCTCTAGTAGTGCCCTCCACACCCTTCAGATTATACTGACAAGATCTCTAGTAGTGCCTAAGACTATTTGTCATAACCCTTACGACTATACTGACAATATCCCTAGTAATGCCCACAACTACTTGTCACATTCTTCAGATTATACTGACAATATCCCTAGTAGTGCCCAACACTCTTTATCATATCCTTCCTACTATACGAACAATATCCCTAGTAATGCCCACCACTATTTGTTACCCCCTGCAGATTATTCTGACAATATCCCTAGTAGTGCCCACCACTCTCTCATACCTTTCCGACTATATTGACAATGTCCCTAGTAATGCCCACCACTACTTGTCACACCCTTGAGAGTATACTGACAATATCTCTAGCAGTGCCCACCACTATTTGTCATACCCTTCCGATTATACTGTCAATAGTCATAGTAATGCCCACCACTATTTGTGACCCCATTCAGATTATACTGATAATATCCATAGTAATGCCCACCACTATATGTCACACTCTTCAGATTATATTAACAATGTTCCTAGTAATGCCCACCACTACTTGTCACACCCTTGAGAGTATACTGACAATATCTCTAGCAGTGCCCACCACTATTTGTCATACCCTTCCGATTATACTGTCAATAGCCATAGTAATGCCTACCACTATTTGTGACCCCATTCAGGTTATACTGATAAAATCCATAGTAATGCCCACCACTATATGTCACACCTTTGAGATTATACTGACAATATCTCTAGCAGTGCCCACCACTACTTGTCATACCCTTTCGATTATTCTGTCAATATCCATAGTAGTGCCCAACGCACCAGTGGCCGACATACCTTCACTGGTAACCACATGCTGAATCATCCATAAATTCTGGTTACATCACTGTTACTGTTCTGCTTTTTAGGGACTCTTTGAAACAAATCTAAAAGCGAAAGTAAAAATTAGGTTTTGTTCTTGGTTCTCCTTACAACCAGAGAATATGTAGCCGGCCTAAGATTGAATCATATAAATGCATATAAATTCCACCAGCAATATTACAAAAATACCCACAGATGTTGATAACATGTTAATCCTGAGTACAGAATATTTTATATTCTGATAAAATAGTCTGTATTCTGCATTTTTTCAATGAACCAGTAAGATATAAAGATTATATATTTATGGGATAGAATACAATTAATCATCTATGTTTTTGTATTTTCATAGTGCAAAATAAATACTATATAATGTTTCAACAATTCTGCTTCATATTTTTATTGCAGAATAGCTGGAATCTGGGACTCAAAGTAAAGATAATACATTAGGGCATTTTCATTTTGGTGGGTTAATATAGGCATATGATATAAACAATACATTTGTAGCGCTAGCGTCCCTGCACTCCTCGGTGGTCTCCCCTCCGCTGGTCACATGCTACGGTCACATGACAGTATGTGACCGTCGCTTGTCGCGCTGCCACTGTACTGTATACACTGTACCGGCAAAACGGCGAAAAGCCGGATGTGTGAAACTAGCCTAAGCTGGAAAGCCTAACCCCCTCATTGTGTTGTTGCCTTCAATCTCTGAGTTCTTGGGGACAGTTCATAGAGAGACTATCCTCCACAGGTTAATTATCAGGTTGCATGAGGCTACTCCCTGATTTAGGGTCCAGTACCCCGCCGTGCTCGGTAACGATTACTATGTACTCCGGTGCCGACCATTCTCCAAAACTAAGTCTGGCCCCCCTTCTCTAATACCCTGAGACTGGGTCTCAGACTCCTTCGTTCCCAGACCACCGTCTGCGACCTAGCCAAAAGTCTCCCAGGGAGTTCCAACTCCCTCAGCTCCTCACTCTTTGGGAACTACTACTCGACTGACTAAGCTCTGCTCTCCTCTTCCTCTCACTGACTTCCTCCCTCCCACCAGTCTGCCTGACCCCTAGACCCCTGTTCCAGCTAGACCACCCACTGGTGTGTCTGACAGGGTGTGGTGTGAGGTGTGGCTAGGATTTGGGTGCTGATGGAAGCAATACCAAAGGTTGGGATCCCAGAACCATGGGGGTTTGAGCTCTGCACCATAAGGAAAGAAGTGCAGTTCCCTGTGACACCCTGATAGATTCAGGGGTGTCACATTAGCTGTCTAGCTAGTTAGTTGTCAGGTCCCCATGTCTGCCCTGTCCTGCCCTTGCCTCTCACCTGTCAGTCTTGTCCTGCCTGTACCTGGTTCTAGGCCATACTGTCCTCTTGGCACCTGGTTCCAGTCCATCCTGTCCTGCCTATACCTGGTTCCAGTCAGTCCTGTCTGTAACTGTTTCCAGTTGTGTCCTGCATGTACCTGGCTCCAGCGCGACCTGCCCTGTTGGCACCTGGATCATGTCCTGCCCTATTGGCACCTTTCCGTTCTGCCTGTGCCTGGCTACCAATCCATCATGTCCTGTTTGTACCTGCTACCTGTCTATCTAGCTCTGTTAGCACTAGTGACTGTGTCCATCCTGCCCGTGCCATCTGCCTCAGCCTCTCCAATGGTCCCAGCCTTGCTAGTGACTCTGCCTGTCCGTCATGACCATGCCATCTGTTGACTCTGCCTGTCCGTCCTGGCCATACCATCTGCCTCAGCCACTCCAGTGGTCCCAGTCTTGCTCATGACACTGCTGCCCATCCTGGCCATGCCATCTGCCTCAGCCACTCCGGTGATCCCAAACTTGCTAGTGACTTTTCCTGTCCGTGCTGGCTGTGCTATCTGCATTGCTTGTGACTCTGCCTGTCTGTCCTGCCTGGGTTGTCTGCCTCAAGCTACCTTGGTGGTCCCTGTCTTTACTAGAAACTCAGCCTGTCTGATTTTCTTTGCAGATTATGGTGAAAAACATGTATTCACCTAAAAACATGCAAGATTTCTGGCTCTCACAGACCTGTAACTTCTTCTTTAAGAGGCTCCTCTGTCCTCCACTCATTACCTGTAGCAATGGCACCTGTTTGAACTTGTTATCAGTATAAAAGACACCTGTCCATAACCTCAGTCACACTCGAAGCTAACTCCACTATGGGAAGACCAAAGAGCTGTCAAAGGACACCAGAAACAAAATTGTAGCCCTGCACAAGGCTGGGGAGACTGAATTTGCAATAGGCAAGCAGCTAGGTGTGATGAAATCAACTGTGGGAGCAATAATAAGAAAATAGAAGACATACAAGACCACTGATAATCTCCCTCAATCTGGCGCTCCACACAAGATCTCACCCCATGTGGGTCAAAATGATCACAAGAACGGTGAGCAAAAATCCCAGAACCATACGGGGGGACCTAGTGAATGACCTGCATAGAGCTGGGACCCCGATAACAAAGGCTACCATCAGTAACACACTACGCCGCCAGGGACTCAGATCCTGCAGTGCCAGACATGTTCACCTGCTTAAGCCAGTACATGTCCGGGCCTGTCTGAAGTTTGTTAGAGAGCATTTGGATTATCCAGAAGAGTATTGGGAGAATGTCATATGGTCTGATCAAACCAAAGTAAAACTGTTTGGTAGAAACACAACTCGTTGTGTTTGGGGAGACAGAATACTGAGTTGCATCCAAAGAACATCATACCTACTGTGAAGCATGGGGGTGGCAACATCAAGCTTTGAGGCTGTTTCTCTGCAAAGGGACCAGGATGACTGATCTGCGTACATGAAAGAATGAATGAGGCCGTGTATCGTGAGATTTTGAGTGCAAACCTCCTTCCATTAGCAAGGGCATTGAATATGAAATGTGGTTGGTTCTTTCAGCATGATAATGATCCCAAGCACACCACCAGGGCAATGAAAGACTTGCTTTGTAAGAAGCATATGAAGGTCCTGGAGTGGCCTAGGCAGTCTCCAGATCTCAACCCCGTAGAAAAGCTTTGGAGGGAGTTGAAAGTCCATGTTGCCCAATGACAGGCACAAAACATCACTGCTCTAGAGAAGATCTGCATGGAGGAATGGGCCAACATACCACCAACAGTGTGTGCCAAACTTATGAAGACTTACAGAAAACATTTGCCCAACAAAGGATATATACCAAAATATTTAGATGAAATTTTGTTATTGACCAAATACTTATTTTCTACCATAATTTTCAAAAAAAAAATCTTGCCAGATCAGACAAGGTGATTTCCAGGATTTGTTTTCTCATTTTGTCTCTCATAGTTGTGGTCTACCTATGATTTCAATTACAGGCCTCTCTCATCTTTTAAACCTCTTCACGACACATGATGATGTACTCGGTACGTTATGGATCGTATGAGGTTGATCCCCGCAGGTTGCCGTGGGCAGTCCACGGCGATCCACGCACATCTCAGCTGATTTAAACAGCTGAGATGTGTGCCTGCCAGGCGCGAGTGGAATAGCGTTCCACCCGTGGCTATTAACCCCTAAC
This sequence comes from Anomaloglossus baeobatrachus, assembly GCF_048569485.1. NCBI lineage: Eukaryota > Metazoa > Chordata > Amphibia > Anura > Aromobatidae > Anomaloglossus > Anomaloglossus baeobatrachus. Next base: position 562,083,064 of record NC_134356.1, read on the forward strand.
ATTTCACTGTCAAAATCTGACAGTGAGATGTATCAGCACGCCGCCATAAGGATAACTTACCCACCCCCATCGGAAGTCACGTGACATGATCACATGATTTCTGGTGGTTGCCATAGTAGCACAGGGTCATGTGATGACTCTTGTAGCTATCATGAGTCACATTCTCTCACTGCCGGCAGAGGGCAGTGTGTGAGAGTAAGGGCTGCTTCTCACTTGCGAGTTTCTCGCAGTAGAGCAATGCGAGAAAATCTCGCATTGGAATCGGACACGTTAGTCAATGATTCAGCTCGCAATTGCGATTTTTTTCTCAGTCCAAATCGGACTGAGAAAAAAATCGCAGCATGCTGCTTTTTTGCGAGTTTCTACTGCAAGTCTCTCCAATGCAAGTCTATGGGAGCGTGTAAAAAATCGGATGTCACAGGATGGCACTCACAACATCCTAGTGACATGCGATTTTCTAAATACATTTCTCGCATGTTTCCTAAAACACTGGAAACGAGTGATGTCTTACAATGTCTGTCAATCACTATTCTCTGTCAGTCGGTCTCTCCCTCTCGGTCTCTATTCTCTCTCTGTCGGTCGGTCTCTCTGTCTTGTCTGTCCCTCTCTCAGTCTGTTGGTCATTTTCCCCTCCTCTCTCATACTCATCGTTCCCCGATCTCCAGCGCGGCGCTGCACGGCGTTCACACTGCTCCGGCGGCTTTTACTATTTTGAAAAAGCCAGCCGCTCATTAAACAATCTCTTTCCCCGCCCACAGGCGCCTATGATTGGTTGCAGTGAGACACGCCCCCACGCTGAGTGACAGGTGTCTCACTGCACCCAATCACAGCAGCCAGTGGGCGTGTCTATACTGTGCAGTGAAATAAATAATTAAATAATTTAAAAAAATGGCGTGCGGTACCCCCATTTTTAATACCAGCCAGATAAAGCCATACGGCTGAAGGCTGGTATTCTCAGGATGGGGAGCTCCACGTTATGGGGAGCCCCCCAGCCTAACAATATCAGTCAGCAGCCGCCCAGAATTGCCACATACATTAGATGCGACAGTTCTGAGACTGTACCCGGCTCTTCCTGATTTGCCAAGGTGCGTTGGCAAATCGGGGTAATAAGGAGTTAATGGCAGCCCATAGCTGCCACTAAATCCTAGATTAATCATGTCAGGCATCTCCACGAGATACCTTCCATGATTAATCTGTAAGTTACAGTAAATAAACACACACACACCTGAAAAAATCATTTATTAGAAATAAAAAACACTAACAAATTCCCTGGTTCACCAATTTAATAAGCCCCAAAAAGCCCTCCATGTCCGGCGTAATCCAGGATGGTTCAGCGTCACTTCCAGCTCTGCTGCATGAAGGTGACCGGAGCTGCAGAAGACACCGCCGCTCCTGTCAGCTCCACGCAGCAACTGAGGTGAGTAGCGCAATCAGCTGTATCCAGCGGTGGCCGGGAGTAACCTCAGTGACAGCTACTCATCTCAGTTGCTGCGTGGAGCTGACAGGAGCGGCGGTGTCTTCTGCAGCTCCGGTCACCTTCATGCAGCAGAGCTGAAAGCGACGCTGGACCATCCTGGATTACGCCGGACATGGAGGGCTTTTTGGGTTTTATTAAATTGGTGAACCAAGGAATTTCTTAGTGTTTTTTATTTCTAATAAATGATTTTTTCAGGTGTGTGTGTGTTTATTTACTGTAACTTACAGATTAATCATGGAAGGTATCTCGGGGAGACGCCTGACATGATTAATCTAGGATTTAGTGGCAGCTATGGGCTGCCATTAACTCCTTATTACCCCGATTTGCCAACGCACCAGGGAAAATCGGGAAGAGCCGGGTACAGTCCCAGAACTGTCGCATCTAATGGATACGGCTATTCTGGGTGGCTGCTGACTGATATTGTTAGGCTGGGGGGCTCCCCATAATGTGGAGCTCCCCATCCTGAGAATACCAGCCTTCAGCCGTATGGCTTTATCTGGCTGGTATTAAAATTGGGGGGACCGCACGCCATTTTTTTAATTATTTAATTATTTATTTCACTGCACAGTATAGACACGCCCACCGGCTGCTGTGATTGGGTGCAGTGAGACACATGTCACTCAGCGTGGGGGCGTGTCTCACTGCAACCAATCATAGGCACCTGTGGGCGGGGAAAGCAGGGAATACGAGATTGTTTAATGAGCGGCCGGCTTTTTCAAAATAGTAAAAGCCGCCGGAGCAGTGTGAACGCCGTGCAGCGCCACGCCGGGGATCGGTGAGTATGAGAGAGGGCTGCTAACTTATCTAATCGGAACAAGGAGAAAAAGCTGTGGAAAAACAAGCGCAATAGGGTCTTACCCCAATATGTGAGGTGCAGGGAGGGGGGAGTCAAATTACTCACCAATTGCAGTTGTGAAAAGCCACAACTACTATAAACGCATGTATCGTCGATCCAAGGCTGCAGCCACCAAAACCGGTAGATAACAGAGAGCAAAGGAGAGAGGTGTTCAAATGCCGCGCCAATAGATCACTTCAGCAGATGTTCAGATCAATGTCACTTTATTGTCATTTAGGTCGACGCGTTTCTGGAGCATCTGCCCCCTTCATCAGGACCACCAGGAATAGAAATAACATCCAATCTCAATTGGATTGGATGTTATTTCTATTCCTGGTGGTCCTGATGAAGGGGGCAGATGCTCCAGAAACGCGTCGACCTGAATGACAATAAAGTGACATTGATCTGAACATCTGCTGAAGTGATCTATTGGCGCGGCATTTGAACACCTCTCTCCTTTGCTCTCTGTTAACTTATCTAATCGCAACTAATCACTCAGGGGATTAGCGGTCACCGGTGAGCCCTTCACAGGTAACCGCTAATCAGGACGCGGCACAGACAGAGCCGCAGCATGACAATGAAGTCGGGTGAAGTTCACCCGAGTTCATTCTGATCGTGCGGCTCTGTCTGTGTCTGCTGTCATCTGCCATTCAGCTCTGCTACATGGCTGTCTGTGTCTGCTGTCAGCGGCCATCTAGCAGAGCTGAATGGCAGATGACATAGTAAAAAATACGCATTACACACGCATTATACACTCATTACACACGCTAGTAAAATCATTAATTTATTCAGAAAAAGTATCGCACTTGCGTTGCACTCAGACCTAACGTGAACTAAAATCAGCCGAGTTTTTTTCAGCCCAGTCGGACCGATTTTACTCACATAGATGTGTTTCCAGCCTAAAGGCTACTTTACACACTGCGATATCGGTCCCGATATCGCTAGTGTGGGTACCCGCCCCCATCTGTTGCGCGACACGGGCATATCGCTGCCCGTGCCGCACAACATCGCCCACAGCCGTCACACATACTTACCTGTCCGGCGACGTCGCTGTGACCGGCGAACCGCCTCCTTTCTAAGGGGGCGGTCCGTGCGGCGTCACAGCGACGTCACTGAAACGTCACTGAACCGCCGCCCCATAGCAGCGGAGGGGCGGAGATGAGCGGGACGTAACATCCCGCCCACCTCCTTCCTTCCGCATAGCGGCCGGGAGGCAGGTAAGGGGAGCTTCCTCGTTCCTGCGGCGTCACACGCCGCGATGTGTGCTGCCGCAGGAACGAAGAACAACCTCGTTACTGCTGCAGTAACGAGATTTGAGAATGGACCCCCGTGTCGCCGATTATCGATTTTGCACGTTTTTGCAACGATGCAAAATCGCTTATCGATGTCACACACAACGGCATCGCTAATGAGACCGGATGTGCGTCACGAATTCCGTGACCCCAACGACTCCGCATTAGCGATGTCGTAGCGTGTAAAGCCCGCTTAAAGCAGCTTTTCTCCAGATCTCAGCTATGCAGCTGTGATCTGGAGAAATGGAAGAGCGATCAGACAGCTGATCATTATAGTCCCCTAGAGGACCTAGTAAAATAAAAAAAAAGTTAAAAAAAAGTTTTAAAAAATGAAAAAAAAAATAGTTGAAATCACGCCCCATTCGCCCCATGGAAAATGTAAGGGTTAAAAAAATAAAAAAATATACACATATTTGGTATTGCTATGTTCAGAAACGCCCAATCTATCAAAATATATAATCAATTAATCTGATTGGTAAACGGCGTAGCGGCAAAAAAATTCCAAACGCCAAAATTACATTTTTTGATTGCCGCAAATGTTGTGCAAAATGCAAGAACAGGTGATCAAAACGTAGCATCTGCACAAAAATGGTACCATTAAAAACGTCAGCTCGAGATGCAAAAAATAAGCCATCACTAAGCCATAGATCCCGGAAAATGAGAATGCTACGGGTTTCAGAAAATGGTGCAAAAAGTGTGCCACTTTTTTTGGAGGTACTGAGGCGAGGGGATGGGTGTGTGCTGGGTACTGATGCGGTGCGCGGCCCGAAGGCACTGGTGTACTCACTATGACACAACAAACTGGAGTCTCTGGTAAACCAAACGGAGTGATGAACAGGGCCCGCAGCCGGCTGCAGCTTCTTCCTTAACAGGTTGGTGGTTTCCGCCTTTCTCCTGGACCTCCTTAATGTGAATGTTATGATTCCTATGCCTAAGCAATGGTAGTCCGCTCCCTGGCTTGCTGGATGTCGGGAGAGCCCTGTTTGCCCGCAGACGCTGGCCCTTTGGGTCTCTATGCCTTGGCGGTGGCTTTACCCTAATGGTTGGGCTGTTGTCTTCAGTCGGGTCTTGTGTGGGAAAGGTCCTAAAGTCCAGTCCTCAATCAGTTGATTTGACTCAGCCCTGTTGGTTCTGGGCTTCGTACTGGGTCTGAGTACCCCTCCTGGTGCTCTGGTTTCCAATCGGTTCCCCGGTTCGGTACCGGCGGGCCACCGCCCGACCCCGGTCCCTACGGTTCCACCGGCTGTAATCCCAGCTCCTGCAGGCGGCCACCACCCCCTGCCTCCTTGCCAGAGGTGACTGGACTCCAACCCAGACACCTGAGTAGACTATTGGCAGGCCTGGTCACAGGACTGCCCTTGAGCTCGACTTCTCTCCTCCACTGTCAAAGCTAATCTACTTTTTGCACTAGAACTTGTGTTTTTCCCGCCTCCAGGCCTGTGAACTCCTCGGCGGGCGGAGCCAACTGCCTGGCTCCACCCCCCTGGTGTGGACATCAAACATGGAGGGAGGTGATAAGGTTTTGTAGTTTGGCTGCTGTCACCTTTTTAGGGAAGGGGTGTGTGTGCATGGGACTACCTGGGACGACCTGACTAGTCCACGGCATCACATCAGTTTATCTCCTATGACGTTTCTCAGTGCAACCTACCTTGTACCTTGTGGTTGCCCTGAAGAAGTTAGTAGATTTTTAAATGCAAAGACAATAAACCACCTTCAATCATCTTCTATCTCGTGGACTGATTAATGGAATCGTCAGTAGCTCACATATCCTGCTATTCCATTTCTCATCCTGCTGTTAACCATTGATGGGCCTGCAGCAGCTTCTCACACAAGACTATAAGGTGAACAATTCCTACACTCAATTTACCTCACCCTGCCTGGATAAGACACTATTGCTCCGTTTTCAATCTAGCATACTGCTTAACCTGTAAAAAGGAATTTTGGCGGAAAAATCTATTCTGCACTAAGGCTATGTGCGCACTTACCGGATTTTGCCGCGGATTTTTCGCGGATTTGCTGCATGTTTCGCTGCAGAAAATGTTCATAACATCTCTGCAGTGAATCACCAGCAAATCCTATGGAGAAAAAAAATCCTGTGCGCACTGGGCGGAATTTGACAGCTGCATGTTTTGCTGCGGGAATCCCGCAGCAAAAACAAGTGCATGTCACTTCTTTTCCGCACAGCGCTGCGGGATTTCCCTCCATTGACTCAATGTTAATCATGAAATCCCGCAGGGAATAACGCAGGCAGCAAATTCTGTGCGGTTCACTGCGTTTTCCTGCGTTATTCCCTGCGGTATTTCGCGGTTTACCTCCGGTAATGTGCATCACTTGCTTGCGGTTTTGCAGGGAAGTGATGTCATTACAGGAAGAGGAAGCCGTGCAGAGTAAACACACACACATCACACACACACACACACAGACATCACAGACACAGAACACATAGACACAGACACATAGAACACACATAGAAAGAAAACGGAAATATAGAAAAAAAAGAACGTGGGCTCCGCTGCATATTTACCTTCCAGCCGAGGTAAGCACACAGCGGCGGCCCGGTATTCTCAGGCTGGGGAGGGAGAGGGGCAGGGATAATGTCCCCTGCCTCACTCCCCCTCCCGCAGCCGAGAATATCAGCCGCAGCTGCCCCAGCACTGTCGCATGTATTATGCGACAATACCGGCGTGTCCTCGGCTCTTCTTGCCACCGTGTAGCAGTGGTGGCAAGGTAATATAAGGGGTTAATGGTGATGGGGGACCACCGCCATTAACCCCAGGCTTAATCATGGCAGCGTCTATGTGACAGCTGACATGATCAACCCGTAAGTAAAGGGAAAAAAACACAGACACCGAAAAATCCTTTATTTTAAATAAAACAAACAAGCCTCGTTCACCCTTTTATTAACCCCCCCCCAAGCAAAGCTCCGGTGTAATCCACAGGGTCCTGCACTGCTGACATCCAGCCGCGACTGTCACAGACACAGGCTGAATGCAGCAGACAGCAGAGGTAATTACCGGTCATTTCCCACGGCCGGTAATGTGAACTCACTGCCGACCGTGGGAAATGCAGCGATCTGTCATCTATCTATCCTTCTATCTATCCCTCTATCTATCTGTCTATCTATCTATCCCTCTATCTATTCTTCTGTCTATCTACTATCTCAGAATTAAAGGACTTTTTTTTTTTTTTTCTTCAATGTGCTTTATTGCATTGAATGCAATAAAGCACATCCCAACCCGCACGCGGCAAAACCGCGGCAATACCGCGAATAATACCACGGTAAAACCGCGGCAAACCGCGGCAAACCGCATGCGGTTTTCGGATGCGGTTTCCCGCGGTTTTTTACCGCGGGTGCGGTAATCTTTGAGGACATGCGGAATTTTCACAAGAAAATTCCATTTCCCAGTGCGCACAGAGCCTTAGTGTATCAGCATTATGGACAGCTTAATATAAGAAAAATTGGATCTATATTGTCAAAATATATGATCTACTTTCCCACAAAACTATCATTTGTCCAATATGCTAATTATCTTCATGGCACACTATGTCCTTCCTCTCAATAATATTGCATGCCTAGTTCCTCCTTCCTTCATTGATTGATGGCACTAGCTTTCAATGGGCCAATAGTGTCTAGCTTGATATCCCACACATGTGCCAAACGGGGTTAGTATTGACATGTGCACAGAACAAGATTACAAACTCTAGAAAAAGGCCCAATCTGTGCGTGCACCAATACTGAGCCTATCAACTCATGCATAGAATTTTAGTCTTGACAGACGACTCTCCAAACAGCTGGGTTCATACAACCGTATTCTCTCCAAGAAAAATTGTCACATTATGCTAATTATAAGTTGGTGGAGGTGGAAAAGAAAATAATTAAAAAAGTTTCTCCCTTTTCTCCATTTTATCAGTCCATGAAAGTCGGACAGCATTTAGATGTCATCCAAGTATGGTCCGTTTTTTTTTCACAGACCCATGGACTTCAATGGACGAGGGCAATCTAACTCATGGAGGCAAAGAGTGTGACTCGCCCACCCCAGGGCTAGGGGACACCCGGTGCCGGGCCGGACTAATCCGGTGGTAGTCAGTGGTGGCTGGGCCCGGCTCCGTGGCCCTGGTGGGTGTCAGTTGAATATGTGGCTGATGAGTTGAAGTTAATGTTCGTGACGCCACCTGTGGTATGCGGCTATTAAGCCGCCGCTGCTATGGGAGAACTCCGGGGTGATGTTATGGCAGCTATGATGTTACTGCTCCCCACAGGTGGAGCGATGCCCCGGGATACAGTTGGTGCCCGTGAAAGTCTATGGTGTTGTGTGGCTAACACGGTGCAGGGCCGACAGGCGAGGAAAGAACCAGGCACAAACAACAGTCTCTTTACCTTCTCCTCTTTTACTCTGGGAACAGTCCAGTCCTGGGAGACCGTTACAGGTGGTGATGGGGATCCGGTCGGCCTGGAAGTACTTGGGATGATCTTTCTGGCCAGCTGAGTATGAGGCCTACTCCTGTACTTTGCTTTGTGATGATAGGACCCTGCTTCTCTGAATCCAGCAATGGCCCTCTTTGCTGCTGGGACCGATGGCACGTCCCTTCTTTCTGTAGGTGGCTGCGCAGACCCTCTCTCTGGTGCTTCTCCGCTGGAGTCCACACCGGGCCCTGATGCTGCAGCTGTACCTTGGATGTTTCTGGGCCAGGGGCTTGCAGCTCTCCTGCCCTTCGGACTCGGCTACCAGGGGCGGATTTTATACCCTGGCAACCACAGACTCCGATGTCTGAGTCTCTCTGCTGCCTCTCAGCTATTCCTGCTTCTCTGGGCCAAGCTGCTCCAGCTCTAGGCCCCAGATTCACAGGACAGCTCACTCTGCGTCTGTTCACTTCCACTACTCCCTACAGACTGGCTGCACTTCCTCCCTCTGGTCAGGTAGAGGAAGGCTCCCTGGAATTCCAGGTTCAGAGCTCCCCCTGCTGGCCGGAGGGAGAACTGTGTTGGGTGTTAAACCTGCTGGCCAATGGATCTCCCAATTACCTCCAGGCTCAGCATTAACCCTTTGGGAGGGCAATGCTGCTGTGGCGACCAGGTCCTAGGGCGCCACACTCCCCCTTAGTTAAATTCAGTACTCCCGGACTGTGGAAACAAAACATAACATGTCATACATTTCATCCCAATATGGGAGGCACATTATTTTTAACGTTACAACTTCAGACAGTACTATAAGAGTCCAGTGTGGCTCCCTGCCGGGTGTCCATTACACTGCTCCATGGGGGACCCGCCGCGATCAAACCCCCAACGTAGGCTCTGGGCGTGCGTCAGAGCATTGATGACCCCACTCTATGCACGCCGGACGGGTTTTTCTTCAGGGGTGTTGAGCACACTGGTGCTAACTATAAACAATTTAGGTGTTGGCCACCCATAGTCCAGTGGCCCAATTGTCCATTTTCGCAATCACAAAAAAAAACATTTTGTACACGACATTACAGACTTTTCACATAACTATTTACATTCTAATAAATACTCTTTCTTTATATAGTTGATTCCCTATACCTTAGAGGGGGTTGTCCCCGAGTGCTGCGTTGAGACCTGCGTAGCTCTGGTGTTTGTCCCTGACTACTTAGTGTGTCTCCTATCTCAGCACTACCGGTAGGCCTAACCCCAATAGGTATGCATGATGATTGCCTATGTGGTCTAGGAGTCGCCAAGGGTATGACAGGTTCACCACTGACAGGGGGTTGATCCTCCTGTTCCACTGCTGGCGTGTCACCGCGTGTCGGGGCGGACGGTTCTTTGGGTGGATCCGGAACCTGTTCTGTTTCTGGCTCGACCAACTGTGGGAACGTCAGGACCGGTACCACTACGGCACCATTTATGCGGGTCCAAGTCTTGGGGAATTTGCCGAGGATCGTTTGTATCATCTCTTCCCCTTCTTCTCGAACTTCCTCCACTTCCCTTTGAACTTTGCACCGCTCAGGGCACGTCTTCAGGCGGTCTCTGGATATTGCTTGACAAGTCTTGCCTTCGTCCTTGCTTATGAGGCACACCTTACTGTTGTCAAAGTTGGAGGGGATAATGGTGTAGGGCTCGTTCTCCCACTGATCATCCAATTTATGCGTCCTCCGCTTCTTCTTGAGGACTTGTTCTCCAGGTGCTAAGGGAGTTGCTGGGGCCGTTTGATTGTACTGCTGCTCTTGTCTTGTTCTGGCTTGAGACAGGCTCCTCTCTACGCATTCCTGGACCTTACGGTACTGCTGCTGCCGTTCTGTATCCCAATCCTCTATTTCTTGAACCGCCTCAGGCGACACAGTCCACATCTCAAAGTCTACAGGCAACCTGCCAGGTCTGGCTCGCATCAGGTAAGCGGGGCTGCAGTTGGTCGAATTTACTGGGATATGGTTGTACAGGTCGACCAGATCTGGCAGCTTCTCTGGCCATTGGTTCCTTTCTTCCAGAGGTAGAGTCTTCAGCATATCAATAACCACATGGTTCATTTTCTCGCACAGTCCATTGGTTTGGGGGTGGTACGGTGTTGTTCTGATTTTCTTACAACCGTACATGTTACAAAACTCTTGGAACACCTCCGCCTCGAACGCAGGGCCTTGATCGGTCAGTACCCTTTCCGGATAACCGTGAGGCCGGCAAAAGGATGCCTGGAACGCTTTAGCTGCTGTTCTGGCTGTCTGGTCCTTCACAGGCACTACTACCAGGAAACGAGAGTAATGGTCCACAATTGTGAGGGCGTACACATAGCCTGACCGGCTTGGTGTTAACTTCACGTGGTCCAGGGCCACCAACTCCAGGGGCTGCTTCGTAACAATTGGCTGTAGGGGAGACCTTTGGCTGGCATCATCCTTCCGCCTCAGGTTACACGGGCCACAGTCTCGGCACCACTTCTCGATCACCTTTCTCATGTGCACCCAATAGAACCGATCACGGAGTAGGGCCTCCAACTTCTTCCACCCAAAGTGGCCTGCGTTATCATGATAAGCTGCTAGGACCATTGGAGCATCCCTCTGCGGAACCACGATCTGCCAGACAAGTTCATTTGTTCGCCAGTTGACGTGTCTCTTGCAGAGCTTGCCTTGGTAGGTGAACAGTCGTCCCCTCTCTTTCCACAACTGCTGGGCTTCTTCTGGAGCATCTGGACCAAGATGAGTCTCAGCTTGTGCTAGCTTTTCTTTGACCAATCGCACCGCCGGGTCACCGTTCTGTGTCTCTTCCCAATTATGGTGGAGTAATGGGTTAACCGGGACCTCGTGTTGGCTCGAGCGCTTCACTCCCACAGCATGCTCACACTGGGAAACGCCCTGATGATGGAAAGCCGGTAACTCTATCTCTTCGAGTTCATCCAGGTCTTCTCCAGATTCGGGTAAGTGAGGCATTCTGGACAGCGCATCAGCATTGTTATTCTTCTTGCCAGCCCGGTACTTGATGGTAAAGTCAAAGTTAGACAGCCGGGCCATCCATCGCTGTTCCAACGCCCCTAACTTGGCTGTTGCCAGGTGTGTCAACGGATTGTTGTCCGTGAAGATGGTGAACTTGGCCGACGCCAGATAGTGTTTGAAGCGTTCAGTCACTGCCCAAACAATAGCGAGGAACTCCAGCTTGAAGGAACTGTAATTTTCTGGATTCCTTTCTGTGGGCCGAAGCTTCCTACTGGCGTACGCTATCACCTTCTCCCTGCCTCCCTGCACCTGGGACAAAACGGCTCCCAGGCCCACGTTGCTGGCGTCTGTATACAGTACAAACGGCTGGCTGTAGTCAGGGTAGGCCAGAATTTCTTCTCCCGTGAGAGCCCCTTTCAGCTGGACAAAGGAGGTTTCTAGTTGGCTGCTCCATTCAAATGGAGGGCTCTGCTTCTTAGCCTGCTTTGGCTGGCCCACCAGGAGATCTTGAAGGGGCGCTGCTATCTTGGTGAAACCATCAATGAACCTTCGGTAGTAGCCCACCAGCCCAAGGAACTGCCGCACCTCCTTTACCGTGGTGGGTCTTGGCCAGTCCTTGATTACGGTGACTTTCTCCGGATCAGGTGCCACACCTTCTGCGCTGACCACATGACCCAGGTACTGTACCTTTGGCTTCAAGAGGTGACACTTGGACGGCTTGATCTTCAGGCCATATTTTGACAAAGACTCGAACACTTCTGCTAAGTGCTTCAGGTGGTCTTCATAAGTCTTGGAGTAGACTATGACGTCATCCAGGTACAACAGCACGGTTTCGAAGTTGTGGTGGCCCAAGCAGCACTCCATCAACCGTTGGAATGTCCCTGGGGCGTTGCAGAGCCCGAATGGCATGCAGTTGAACTCGCAGAGGCCCATCGGCGTCGTGAATGCAGTCTTCTCCTTGTCCGCCTCTGCCACGGGAACCTGCCAATACCCACTGGTGAGATCCAAGGTGGAGAAATAGTTAGCTGACTTTAAGGCTGTTAGTGACTCCTCTATTCTGGGTTACTGTCCCTTTATCTGTATCAGGCCAGGACTTCACTTCACGCTGGGCTGTGCCGGCTAGCTGTCCCATTAATATGCCCACCTTCTGGCTCTCAGTCAGCGGATACACCCGGAATAAGCTGTGCAGGCTTTCTCTGAAGTCGCTCAAGGTATGGGACTCCCCGGAATACTGCGGCAGCCATTCTGCGCCCGGTATGTACGGCATGGTGATCGGCATTACCGGCGCTACAGCGGGGGATGGGGCGACGGCGACAGGGATCGCTTCGGCGGGCGCTGCGGCGTCTCGGGCTATGGCAGCCACCTGCCCTCCCTCTGCGTCGGACATCTTCCTCCCCCTTAGTGAACCTTACCAGGCTCCGTTCACTGTTCAAATTTCCTTCCGGGTCGCGCGGGGTTAACAGCGCTCTGCTCTGATGGCGCGCTCCCTTCGCGCTCTTTGTCAGGCACGCCCCCCTTCTTCCTGCGCTCAGTGAGGATAATGGCGGCGGCAGTTTTCAAACAGTGAAACACGCAGTAATACAGTCTTTAAAGCGCAATTATTCAGGCGCACAGTACCCGGTGGAACCGGGCACGAAATCCTGTTCGTGACGCCAAAAGTTGACTCGCCCACCCCAGGGCTAGGGGACACCCGGTGCCGGGCCGGACTAATCCGGTGGTAGTCAGTGGTGGCTGGGCCCGGCTCCGTGGCCCTGGTGGGTGTCAGTTGAATATGTGGCTGATGAGTTGAAGTTAATGTTCGTGACGCCACCTGTGGTATGCGGCTATTAAGCCGCCGCTGCTATGGGAGAACTCCGGGGTGATGTTATGGCAGCTATGATGTTACTGCTCCCCACAGGTGGAGCGATGCCCCGGGATACAGTTGGTGCCCGTGAAAGTCTATGGTGTTGTGTGGCTAACACGGTGCAGGGCCGACAGGCGAGGAAAGAACCAGGCACAAACAACAGTCTCTTTACCTTCTCCTCTTTTACTCTGGGAACAGTCCAGTCCTGGGAGACCGTTACAGGTGGTGATGGGGATCCGGTCGGCCTGGAAGTACTTGGGATGATCTTTCTGGCCAGCTGAGTATGAGGCCTACTCCTGTACTTTGCTTTGTGATGATAGGACCCTGCTTCTCTGAATCCAGCAATGGCCCTCTTTGCTGCTGGGACCGATGGCACGTCCCTTCTTTCTGTAGGTGGCTGCGCAGACCCTCTCTCTGGTGCTTCTCCGCTGGAGTCCACACCGGGCCCTGATGCTGCAGCTGTACCTTGGATGTTTCTGGGCCAGGGGCTTGCAGCTCTCCTGCCCTTCGGACTCGGCTACCAGGGGCGGATTTTATACCCTGGCAACCACAGACTCCGATGTCTGAGTCTCTCTGCTGCCTCTCAGCTATTCCTGCTTCTCTGGGCCAAGCTGCTCCAGCTCTAGGCCCCAGATTCACAGGACAGCTCACTCTGCGTCTGTTCACTTCCACTACTCCCTACAGACTGGCTGCACTTCCTCCCTCTGGTCAGGTAGAGGAAGGCTCCCTGGAATTCCAGGTTCAGAGCTCCCCCTGCTGGCCGGAGGGAGAACTGTGTTGGGTGTTAAACCTGCTGGCCAATGGATCTCCCAATTACCTCCAGGCTCAGCATTAACCCTTTGGGAGGGCAATGCTGCTGTGGCGACCAGGTCCTAGGGCGCCACAAGTGCATGCTGACATTTTTTCCTAGGACCACTCACGAGAAAAACATCGTACATATGCATTGCTTCATTGAATAATATTGGTCCAAGTGTAAGAGGTTGGAGCTACCGTCGTGTGCCCTCCATGAAGACATCAATGGTTTTAATATAGAGGACTGTGCCCTTGGACAATGAGGGCTGTGCTACCCTTTGGTCCCCTGTTAAATACGTACATGAACACTTGTTAGAGGGTCCCAACCTAATGGGACTGGAGTCATGATGCTCTGAAGGAATTAAACATCTGTTTTCTGGAGAAGCAAATAATGTATGTGGTTTTATGTATCCTTTTATGGTTTGATGTCTTCTAGGTTGCTACATGGTCGAAGACGACCATAGTTAAAGAGAGGAGGTATTTAAAAGGATGGACCTACAGTTGTGTGGCCCCTGAAGACATCAATAGTTTTAATGCAAGTGTGTCATATACAGTTAGCTGCAGTAGATAGTGTAATGTATAATATGGATCATTTTATGTGGGCCGCAGTACTAACACTGGCCATGGTTGATATTGAGTTATTCAGGGGGAGAAGTATTAGAGTTCAGGGAAGTTGTTACTGTTTAGAAGTGTGATGTGTGGTGGAAGTGAAGGAGAAAGGATATTTAGAGAAGGTGTATGAGTAGGCCAGGCTTAATATGCAGAGTTAGCTCTCAAAAGGCAGGGACATCTTAGACTTCTGCCACACTCACGTGAAATTCACGCACGTGCCGAGAGACACGTATTTCCCCTGCGTGTTGCGTGCAGGTAAGTACGTGTCTCTGGTACGTGCGTGACACGTGTGTTCTACGTGTGCTATCCGCGATAGCACACGTAGAACCGGTAATTAACATACTCACCTGGCCCTTCCTGCTGTCCGCGCTGCTGTCCGTGGTGCTGATCCTCGGTCTCCAGCCCTCCCGTCTCTCCGCTGCTGCTGCTGCCAGGCAGTGAAGTGAATATTCAATGAGAATAATGAGCGCCGGTCGGCAGCAAGAGTCAGCAGCGGCAGAGACAGGAGGGCTGGAGAAGGTGAGTTAATGTTTTTTTTTTTTTTCACTGACATGTGTGTTTTCTCCGGCGCGTGTCACACGGGACCGCATCCACACTACACCCGTGTGGTACGGGTGCGGGCCGTGTGACATCCGTGCTGCGGGAGAAATCACTGACATGTCAGCGCTTTGAAAAACGCACACACGTACAAACGCACACGGACACACGTTCCATGTGGTTTTACGTGTGTGTGCCTGCTACAATAGGGTAGCATTGGTTAACGTGTCTCCGTGCCGCCGGTACGTGTAAAAAATGACAAACACGTGCCGGCAGCACGGATGTGTGTCGCAAGCCTTAGGTAGTAGAGGGGACTCCTATGAGGCAAACTTGTGAAAAGTGTGGAGACAGCTTTGGTCAGCAGAAAGAGAACCTTTTAAGCGGGCTTTACACGCTGCAACATCGCTAGCCGATGCTAGCGATGCCGAGCGCGATAGCACCCGCCCCTGTTGTACGGCCGATATGTGGTGATCGAACATTATCGCTACGGCAGCATCACACGCACTTACCTGCCCTGCGACGTCGCTGTGACCGGCGATCTGCCTCCTTCCTGAGGGGGCGGTTCGTTCAGCGTCACAGCGACGTCACAGCAGCGTCACTGAACCGCCGCCCAATTTAAAAGGAGGGGCAGAGATGAGCGACCGGAACATGTCGCCCACCTCCTTCCTTCCTCCTTTTCTGGTGGAGGCAGGTAAGGAGATGTTTGTCGCTCCTGCGGTGTCACACACAGCGATGTATGCTGCCGCAGGAACGACAAACAACATCGTACCTGTCGCTGCAGCGATATTAAGGAAATGAGCGACGTGACGAGCAACGATTTTTGACGTTTTTGTGCTCGTTGATCGTCGCTCATTTGCGTTACACGCTGCGATGTCGGTAACGGCGCCGGATGTGTGTCACTAACGACGTGACCCTGATGATATCTCGTTGCCGATGTCGAAACGTGTAAAGCCCGCTTTAGTGAAGACGGGGCACCCAGTTGAACGACATTGGCATGGGAATAGCGGCTCTACAAGCAGCCTCTGAAAAGTAGCAAAGCAGTGCCGAAGGTATAGCAGCCACAGCTACCCACCGGAACCCGTGTGGCTTTATATCTGTCAGATTTGGATCATCCAGACTTCCCCTTACTTTCTTGTAGCCTCTAATAAAGAGAATAAGATGCCATCTGTAGCTCTTGCTGGAGAGCCGGTTCATTGTAAAGAGGAAAATGGAGAATTTGTAACTTGTTATTTCCTATGTGTGAGTTTACCCAAATAAAAAAAGAGATGTTGTTCTTAAGCCTTGGACTGTTTTCTTTATTATGGGAATGAAGAAAGCTGATACTGCACAATGTGCAATCCCAGAGAGGGTGAAGGCTCCGACTCAGAGATACCACAACTCCACTCACTCTACACTATTTTCTGTAGCGTCTTGGGGAGCAGAAAACATAGCGCTTGCCCATGGCTACCGCTCAGGGCAGGTTTACACAAGTGCGATGCAATGTTTCAACAGGTGAAAATACGGTTGTCTGCACAAGCTGTAAAGGTAACCTGTCAGAGGATTTATTGATTCAAATCATGGATAGCATGAATCAGAGCCTCACCGCACCACTGTAGTTTGACAAGTCTGTCTCATGTGTGAACATTGTGACAGAGCTATCAATCACCTTGAGAGGTGTGGGGACTAGTCTTGTCTCTCTGTTGACTGACTTGCAGTTTCTCTGAAACACGAGACCATTCTAGATAGAAACATACATGGCTGCAATTATGCAGCTAGGGTTTGATTAATGCTTCCTGCAGTTTTACAGCATAAATCATTTGACACTATTCTCACTAGTAGGGCTAAGCCACACGGCGAGAAAAACAGTGCGAGTGGAGTGCGATAAAACATCGCATTCCCCTCGGACCAATTCTAGCCTGTGTGTCAGCACACATGGGCGATTATTTTCTCAGCCCTAATGGGACTGAGAAAACAATCGCAGCATGCTGCGATTGTAAGCTGAGTCTCTTTCTCTCGCACCCATTCAAGTGAATGGGGCGAGAGAAAAATCGCACTGCACTCGCGGTACACCGGTGTACTGCTAGTGCAGTGCGAGAATGGCAATAGCCGGCTACGCAGTAGAGAGGGAGAGAAATCCCTCCCTCCCCTCCTGAGTGCCGGCCCGCCCCCCGCAGCTGAGGTCTGCTCGCACGAACGGACCTCAGTTGCAAGGACACAGGCATGACACTCGGCTCTGCTGTACTGCCAGCACGAGCCGAGTGTCATGCAAGTGGATCGCAGTAGTGCCCGTGTGGCCCCAGCCGTACAATGAAGTACAAGAAGCAATGGCATGAAAATAAAAGGAAGGCGATAGAGATTAGATATTAGGAAAAACGTTCTGACAGTGAGGACAGAGAGTGGAACAGGCACCACGGGAGGTGGTGAACTCTCCATCAATGGAAATCTTCAAGCGGAAACTGGATAAACATATAGCTGGGATTATTTAGGGAAACCTGTATTCGCAGGGGGTTGGACCCGATGGCCCTTGAGATCCTTTCCAACGCTACCATTCTATGATTCTATGACTGATTCACTTTATTGGGGATGTCCAGAAGTTTAATATTGATGACTAAGGATGAGGAAAGACGAACAGTAAAGATGGAGGTTTGTACCGGACACCTAGTCTCCAGTACCATACTCCGAACACGGACAGCTAAGCTGAAGTCCGTATAACTGTTTGCATTCGGCAAATGAATAAAGCTGGTTGAAAGGCTGAAAAGCAGCCAATCAACACGCTCTTCAGCTCCATACCCATTACATCTGTGGCGCCCTGGACAAGCCAGGGGCCACAGAGCACAACACCCACACACCCCACACTCCCGGTCAGGCACACCGAAGTCAGACACAAAACCCTTGTTGCCTTCCTCCAGGGAATGATGTTCACACCATGGGGTGGACCAGGCGGTTGGCCCCGCCCACCGAGGAGTTCACAGTCCTGGAGGCGGGAAAAGAAAACAGTTCAGCTAGGGAAGTGAAAGTGGAAGGAAGGAAAGTGGCAGCTGAGCAGACTAAAGTTGGTCCGGGTGTGTGGCCCGGACGGAGCAGCAAGGTTGGCAGACGGTGGTGACCGTCTGCAGGAGTGGCCTATCAGAGCTTACCGTAACGACCGTGGACGGGCGGTGGCCCGGCAGTACCGGACCAGTACGCAAAGAGAAGCCAGCACCATCTGGCAGGGGCTTATGGACCCCGGCAAGGCTAGGAGTCGCTGTGAATTTGCCGAATTCGTTAGTGAAGGGAACCTCCTGGGTTTCCCAGCAGCCAAGTCCCGACAGAAGGCAACAGTCCAACCAAGAGAGGGAGACACCGCCACCGCCAAGGCAACCGTTTCCCAGGGCCAGAGCCTGCGGGCAAAAGGAGCTCCTCCAGCCCATATCCAAGCTGGGGAACGGGTTACCGGTGGGAACCCATTGGAACCATCTACCGTACATAGGTGCAGGGAAAGGCAGTCACCATCAACCTGCCGGGAGAAACAACACCGCAGCCGTCTGTGGGACCCGTCCATCCAGCCGTGTGTTTTACCGAGAACTGTGTCCTCATCATTGGCTGAGTGAGTACCACCGTACCGTGCGGCACAGCACTGCCCCCGCGACCCTGCACCTCACCAGGCCCTGTAACCCGCCTGTCATCCACCCCTACCCCATCACCGGGCCCCGGGACAACCAACCCCCTACCCGCGGAGGGGAGAACTAACATCCAGGTTGCTCCCAGTCATCGATCCCGGGATCCCCGTCCAGAGCAGCGGTGGTGTCACCAATATCACCACAACCGTGGGTGGAGTCACGGACAATAACCAAATCCCCACAATCCAATCCCCACCCTTTTCACTCACAGGCGAGGAGCGCCGCTCGAGTCCCCGGGATCCGGCCCACCGCTCGAGCCACCACCGAGCAGCAGCAGCCGCAGCAGCAGCGGCCGGACCCGATCAGTGGGAGAGCGCAGCGTCCCCTCCTCCGCCCACGACAACGTCACGAACAGGATCCTACCGTTCTACCAACTGGTGGAAGTGCGCCTTGTGTGACCGCCGGAGGTTTCCGGCCGGAAAATTTGTGAAGCCGCCATCTTGGGCGCGAAGAATTCCCGCTCGAGCGTCTCCTCGAGTAGTGGAGGCGCGAAGGCCAAAACCCCGCCCCTGGAGAGGAGGAGCCGAAAAGAGACTAAGGGGGACTGACGGCGTCTGGCCGCATGTAGCGCGCGGCTATAAAAGCAGGGACGCCAGGGCCCTGCGGCCATCTTGTTCCTGGGAGAGGCCGCCAGCAAGATGTATATGCCGTCCCGTAGCACCGTAGCCCCTGCGCCTGGAACTGCGGCGTGGGTGGAGATACGGACCGCGCAGCTCCAACAACGGCTGCAGGTCAAGATGCAGCTCCTCTTGAAGGAGTGGGAGGCCGACATGGCGGAGGTTATAGCGACCGTGCGGAGACGCGAAGAGGAGGGAGCTTCGGAAGGGAGGGTGAGTGACCCACGCCCCGGTACCCCTAGTGGGTCGGTCATCGCGGCTGCGGGACCCGGTCTGAACCCTCTCGCCCTGCTACCTCCCTCGCTAACCGTATCGGCTGCCGTGACCCCGCCACTAGGCCCGCTATCCCCGCAACCGGTAGCGGTACCCTGCATGTCCGCCCAGGCGTATCGACCTGTAGCCGGAGCCCGTGACCGACCGGAAGTGCTGCCCTGGAAAGTCCAGAAGCTCGAGCCGGAGGCATTTACAGAGACTTCCCCCGAGCCAGAGCCGACAGGCCGCTCCGTGCAGAAGGCCCAACGGAAGAAAGCCCCTGTGCCCATCCCCCACACCTTGGCTGAGGTTGCGCCGGGTTGCCACTGCAAAGCAGCACCCCAGGCCAAGTCACCGCGGGACCTTCCACCCAGATCGCCAGTGGTGGGCAGTGTCCGGAAGGTCTCGCGGGGCCCGACCCGTGCACCAGAGCTCGCAGCAGCACCGTATTGGGACAGGGAGCCGACACCGCTGGGCCCGGAGATTGCTGAGAGGGAAAGGAAGAAGGCGGAGATGGTAGCCCATACGATCCGGGAGAAGGAGAGCCTCCGCCAAGCGACCTTCCGTGTCCGGGGCCCCCTGTATAAAGGGCAGGTGAGGCGGTTTGATGTCCGCCGGGGCTATGGCTTCATATATGAACCGGGCCTGGAGGCCGAAGTCTTCATAGCCCGGCGGGATGTTAATGCCCACCTGCCGGAGGAGCACCCAGGCCACAACCTGATGCCGGGCGACCTGGTGCAGTATATCCGGCACTGTGGGGAGAGGGGGTGGTTTGCGCTGGATGCCAAGCTGAGGGGCAGCCAGGAGGCCCGGGTGTCCACCGCGTCCCCTCCCCCAGCCGACACCGAAGAATCAGATTAAGGTCAGCGGTCCTCCGCCTAAAAGTTGTCCCCGTTGGGACCACCAAAGCACCGTTTAAAAGTTTTATGGATGATAAGTGAAGGATCAACCGAGATGTCATCTGATTTGCTACCTGATTGTCAGCTTGCTTAGAACCGGTCGTTGCTGGCAACTGGTCCCCGTTGGGACCCCCCTTTCTGCGTAGAAACTACTACGGACAACCCCGAGAACTAGCAGGGCAACCACAAACTTGTGGCATGTAAATAATGTTGTTGTGGCTTTTACCGTTACCGCCTCCGGAGAGGCAGATTGGAGGAAGGGCCCGCAGTGGAGCAGGCTGGGGCCCAGCCACCACCGGAACCGGTGGCGATCCTCTGGGGGTTTCAGGGGTTCCCCATGGACGTGGGTCCCCTGGAAAGGACAGAACCCGCTCGGGCAACTGGTGCAGGACTGGGGTCAGGGGTGCTGCCTGTTGCTTAGGGGCAGCATCAGGGCCAGGTTGCTTGGGTGGGAGAGAGCGGAAGCCGTAACCGTAACGTTTAAGTAAGAGTACCTCTCGATGTGGGAAGATGTTATTTTAATTGTAATCCCTGTTTTACCGTTTTTCTAATTTTTCAGTTTGTGAAAATAAAACCGGTGATGGACGGGCAGCCGGCGGACGGTCTGCATTTAACTAAGGGGGAATGTGGCGCCCTGGACAAGCCAGGGGCCACAGAGCACAACACCCACACACCCCACACTCCCGGTCAGGCACACCTAAGTCAGACACAAAACCCTTGTTGCCTTCCTCCAGGGGCTGATGTTCACACCAGGGGGTGGACCAGGCGGTTGGCCCCGCCCACCGAGGAGTTCACAGTCCTGGAGGCGGGAAAAGTAAACAGTTCAGCTAGGGAAGTGAAAGTGGAAGGAAGGAAAGTGGCAGCTGAGCAGACTAAAGTTGGTCCGGGTGTGTGGCCCGGACGGAGCAGCAAGGTTGGCAGACGGTGGTGACCGTCTGCAGGAGTGGCCTATCAGAGCTTACCGTAACGTCCGTGGACGGGCGGTGGCCCAGCAGTACCGGACCGGTACGCAAAGAGAAGCCAGCACCATCTGGCATGGGCTTACGGACCCCGGCAAGGCTAGGAGTCGCCGTGAATTTGCCGAATTCGTTAGTGAAGGGAACCTCCTGGGTTTCCCAGCAGCCAAGTCCCGACAGAAGGCAACAGTCCAACCAAGAGAGGGAGACACCGCCACCGCCAAGGCAACCGTTTCCCAGGGCCAGAGCCTGCGGGCAAAAGGGGCTCCTCCAGCCCATATCCAAGCTGGGGAACGGGTTACCGGTGGGAACCCATTGGAACCATCTACCGTACATAGGTGCAGGGAAAGGCAGTCACCATCAACCTGCCGGGAGAAACAACACCGCAGCCGTCTGTGGGACCCGTCCATCCAGCCGTGTGTTTTACCGAGAACTGTGTCCTCATCATTGGCTGAGTGAGTACCACCGTACCGTGCGGCACAGCGCTGCCCCCGCGACCCTGCACCTCACCAGGCCCTGTAACCCACCTGTCATCCATCCCTACCCCATCACCGGGCCCCGGGACAACCAACCCCCTACCCACGGAGGGGAGAACTAACATCCAGGCTGCTCCCAGTCATCGCTCCCGGGATCCCCGTCCAGAGCAGCGGTGGTGTCACCAATATCACCACAACCGTGGGTGGCGTCACGGACAATAACCAAATCCCCACAATCCAATCCCCACCCTTTTCACTCACGGGCGAGGAGCGCCGCTCGAGTCCCCGGGATCCGGCCCACCGCTCGAGCCACCACCGAGCAGCAGCAGCCGCAGCAGCAGCGGCCGGACCCGAGCAGTGGGAGAGCGCAGCGTCCCCTCCTCCGCCCGCGACACATCCATGCCGAGTACTGGCATAGAAGTGATTGGACAGCGTACCACGAGACCCTGCCTGTATATCACGGATTGCTCTGCCATTCTGAGTGATTCATACAGGATTAATCCAGCCTCGTGCATCCAGACTTAATACAGAGTGGTCCATACAGGATTAATCCAGCCTCGTGCATCCAGACTTAATACAGAGTGGTCCATACAGGTCTAATACAGCAACGTGCATCCATCCCTATTAAAGACTGGTACATACTGCTCTAATCCTGACTTGTGTATCCAGCTCTAATAAAGCCTGGTTAATGCTGCTCTAATCCAGCTTCGTGCATCCAGACTTACTATAGCCTGGTCCATACAGGCCTAATCCAGCCTTGTGCATCCAGCCCTAATACAGCCTGGTTCATACAGGCCTAATCCAGCTCTAATGGAGCCTGGTCTGTACTGCTCTAATCCAGCTTCTTGCATCTGTGACGCCCTGGACCCCAGGGGTCACAGGTCACTACACTCACCACACACACCCCCACACTAGAAAGGTACCACCCGTCAACCACAAAGACCTGATTGCCTCCCTCAGAGTCAGACAGGCACACCTGGTGGGCGGAGTCAGGCAGAAAGACACGCCCTTCGAGGAGTCTGCTGGCCTGAGGCAGGAAAACAGTACACAGACAGTTCAGTACAGTAGAGTGGAGAGTAGTGAAGTACGGTTCTGCGCAGGGCCTGGGTTGGAGCCTAGGACCCCCAAACAGTCAGGCAGGCAGACGGCAGTGGCCGCCTGCAGGAGACCGGGAATACGACCAGTGGAACTGTAAGGGACCGGGACAGGGTAGCGGCCCGCCGGAACCGAACCGGGGAGCCAACAGGATACCGGAGCACCAGGCAGGGTACTCAGACCCCGAACTAGGCTATACGCAACCAACATAGTCGAATTAACTGATTGCGGTCTGGACCTCAGGGGTTCATTCCCACCAAAGTCCCGATTGAAGGCAACAGCCCAACCCATCTGGATAAGAGCCACCGCCAGAGGCCAGAGATCCAAGGGCCAGCGTCTGTGGGCAAAAGGGGCTCTTACAACACATACATGCCGGGGAGCGGACTATCAGTGCCCAGGCACAGTGGTCACACTACAAACACAGGTGCAGGAGAAAGGCGGACATTGCCAACCCGAATAGGAAGCTGCAGCCGGCTGCGGGCCCCGTTCATCACCCCGTTTGGTTTACCAGTGACTCTATGTGGTTCAATCGTGAGTACACCTGTGCCCTCCGGCACCGCACTGCGCCGCACCATAACACTGCGTCCTGCACCCCCGCCCTCGCCCAACCAGGCCCCGGGACCAACATCCCCTATCCACGGAAGGGTCAACACCTAGCTGCGCCACTACACCGCTCCCGGGAGTCCCCGTACCTTCACCACAGCGGTGGTGTCCACCATCACCACAAGCCGTGTGTGGCGTCACGAGCAATCATCCCAAAACCAAATACCCGCATCCCCCGCGCGTAGCTCCAACCCCCCTTGCAGAACGACGTGACCCCCGGGTCCGTGAGAGGCTCAAGCCACCGCCCGCAGTACGAGCATGGATCCGAGTGGCTCGGCGGTCGCAGCCGAGGCCGCGGGGCGGTACACATCGACTCTTCTGGCGTCTGCGAACAAGATCGACCAAGTCTACTTACCAGTAGAAGTGCGCCTTGTGGTTCCAGTCAGCGGCGTCCCGCTGAAAAATCTGAAGATTCGTCATCTTGGGCGCGAAAGTTTCCCGCTCGAGTCGTCTTCCCCGAGCAGTGATGACGCGAATGTGAAGCCCCGCCCCCAAAGAGAGAAGTGCTGTAGAAAAAACAAGGGGGGCGGGCGAGGAGCTGGCTCCATGTGATCCCGGGGATAAGAAGCATGGACGCCAGGACTCTGCACCCGTCTTGTTCCTAGAACCCGAATAGAAACATGTCCGCCCCGTCCGGCAAGCCGGGAGCCCGCGCCCGGAACAGCGGCGTGGGTGGAAGCCCGGATGGCGCAGATGAGTTGCCGTCTACAGGCCCAAGTCCAGCTCCTCGTGGAAGGGTGGGTGGCTGAGATGGAGAAGGTAGCTGCGACCGTGCAGGCACGTGAGGTGGAGGCAGTGTTGGAGGAGCGGGTAGGCGCCCCACGTCCCTATCTCCCAGAGGGAATGGCTACTGCTGCCGAGGGGCCCGGTCTGCTCCCACTCACCCTGCTGCGTCCCCCACTGCCTGTACCGGTCGCTGCTGCCCCGCCGATCGGTCTGTTGCCCTCAACACCGGCAGCGGGTTCCACCGTACCTGCCCGCAAGGACAGGCCTGTAAACGCGGCCCGCGGACGGCCGCTTGCCCGGTCGGCACCGATCCCGTTGCCCTGGAAGGTGCCCGTTCCCCGTGAGGAACCGCCGATCCCGGAGGTGACCACGCCCGAAGAGACCCCGGCAGTCCGCCCGGCCAGAAGAATGATGGACGCTGACCGGAAGGAGGCCCGGAAGGTAAGGCTGGCCGCTCCCAAGCTACAGGCCTCAGCTGAGGCAGCGGAGGGTTGTCGCTGCAAGGCAGCAAGACAGGCCACGACACAGCGGGGCTCCTCAACACAGATGGTGCCGGTTGTAGCCAGCATCGGGGAGCGCCGACTGGGCCCGACCCCCGTGCAGAAGGAGTGTGTGGAAACCCCATTCTGGGAGCTGCAGCTGAACCAGACGGGCCGGGAGATTGAGGCTCGTGAAAAGGAGAAGGCGGCGGTACTGGCCCGCACCATCCGGGAGAAGGAGAATCTCCAGAATGCAACATACCGGGTGCGGGGCCAGACCTATGAGGGCCAGGTCCGGCAGTTTTTCCCCCGGCGTGGATGGGGGTTTATTTACAAATCGGGCCTGGAGGTCGAAGTCTTTTTCTCCAGGAGGGACGTTTACCATCACCTGTCCCTGGGTCACCCGGATCGTGACCTGAAGGCCGGTGAGCTGGTCACCTACACCCGCCACTGCGGGGAGAGGGGCTGGTTCGCCCTTGATGTCAGAAGGAGGGCGTGCATGGGTGCTCAGCTGCATGTCCGAGCCTCCCCACCGCCTTCTCACAATGAAGAGTAAGGCAGCAGACTCACGTTATTAAAAAGGACAGTCCCCGTTGGGACCCATCAGCAAGTTCCCCGTTGGGACCTAAAGTGTTTGTGGTAGCCCGTTGGCTGCTGAAGTGCCCGTCCCCGTTGGGACTGATGTTGTCCCCTTTTCCCCTCCCCCAAAGACAAGGCTGAGAACTCGCAAGCCACCCAAAAACTATTGGGTTTGTAAATAGTCCGCAACTGCCCCTCCCCGCAATTGCCAGTCCCCGGAGAGGCTGGTTGGAGGAAGGACCCGCAGCAGAGCAGGCTGGGGTCCGGTCACCATCAGGACCGGTGACCATCCTCCGGGTCAGGAGTCCTCTTGGACGTTGGGCCTCTGAATGACTGCCGGGTGTGTATAACCGTACCCGTTCCCGCTTGGGTGGCCTGGGCCAGTTCCCGTTTTCCGGACTGGGGAAAAGGGGTGCTGCCTGTTTCTTAGGGGCATCAAGGTTCAGGTTGCTTGGGTGGGAAAGCGGATGGACCCGTTCCCGTTAACGTTATTAAAAATGTTTCCCGTTTGCAATGGTTCAAGTAATGTGCCTCCCGCAAGGGAAAAAATGAAAAAAAAATGCTTTTGAATGTTTTACCTGTTATTTATCTTTCAGAAAAGAAATAAAAAGCGGTGTGGACGGGCAGCCCGCGGACGGTCTGCATTAAACCAAGGGGGAATGTGACGGCCTGGACCCCAGGGGTCACAGGTTACTACACTCACCACACCCCCCCCCACACTAGAAAGGTACCACCCGTCAACCACAAAGACCTGATTGCCTCCCTCAGAGTCAGAGAGGCACACCAGGTGGGCGGAGTCAGGCGGAAAGCCACGCCCTCCGAGGAGTCTGCTGGCCTGAAGCAGAAAAACAGTACACAGACAGTTCAGTACAGTAGAGTGGAGAGTAGTGGATTACGGTTCTGCGTGGGGCCTGGGTTGGAGCCTAGGACCCCCAAACAGTCAGGCAGGCAGACCGCAGTGGCTGCATGCAGGAGACCGGGAATACAACCGGTGGAACCGTAAGGGACCGGGACAGGGTAGTGGCCCGCCGGAACCGAACCGGGGAGCCAACAGGATACCGGAGCACCAGGCAGGGTACTCAGACCCCGAACTAGGCTATACGCCACCACCATAGTCGAACTAACTGATTGCGGTCTGGACCTCAGGGGTTCATTCCCACCAAAGTCCCGATTGAAGGCAACAGCCCAACCCATCTGGATAAGAGCCACCGCCAGAGGCCAGAGATCCAAGGGCCAGCGTTTGCGGGCAAAAGGGGCTCCTATGACACATACACGCCGGGGAGCGGACTACCAGTGCCCAGACACAGTGGTCACACTGCAAACACAGGTGCAGGAGAAAGGTGGACATTGCCAACCCGACTAGGAAGCTGCAGCCGGCTGCGGGCCCCGTTCATCACCCCGTTTGGTTTACCAGTGACTCTGTGTGGTTCAATCATGAGTACACCTGTGCCCTCGGGCACCGCACTGCGCCGCACCGCAACACTGCGCCCTGCACCCCGGCCCTCGCCCAAACGGGCCCCGGGACCAACATCCCCTACCCACGGAGGGGTCAACACCTAGCTACGCTACTACACCGCTCCCTGGAGTCCCCGTGCCTTCACCGCAGCGGTGGTGTCCACCATAACACAACCTGTGGGTGACGTCACGAACAATCATCCCAAAACCAAATACCCGCATCCCCCGCACATAGCGCCAACCCCCCCTTGCAGAGCAACGTGACCCCCGGGTCGGTGAGAGGCTCGAGCCACCGCCCGCAGTACGAGCACGGATCCGAGCGGCTCGGCGGTCGCAGCCGAGGCCACGGGGCGGTACACATCCAGCCCAAATACAACCTGGTCCATACGTTCCTAATACAGCCTCATGCATCCTGCCCAAATACAGCCTGGTGACGCCTTAGAGCCGAAAACCACGAGTCAAAATCCCTTTCCCGCCAATTCCGCCATCTTCCGCCATCTTTTCGCGCCAAAACAGCGTCTTCTTCCCCGAAAGCACACAAAGCAGAAGCCCCGCCCTTCATTCTGAGAGTGAGGCCGGAACTGGAAGTTCCCAGAGGGCCACAGCGCGCAAAGGAGTGCTGAGTGAAAACCGAGGGGGCGTGCTGGAATGTAACTACAGGGGACGAGAAGCAGGGACTCCAGGACTCTGCCATAACGTTCCTGGACAGCGCAGAGTCAAGATGGCGGAGAGACGTGGCTGCTCAGCAGAGGCTCCCGAAGCAGCTCCGCGGATGGAGACACGGATGATGGCAGCGGCAGTGCAAGCCCGTGAGAACGAAACCCCACGTGAAGACCGGGTAAGTGGTCACCCAGTCCCAGTTGATTTCCCAAATCCAGCCGATGCGGCTGTGGGATCTGGGACGCCCTCGCTCACGGCAGGCACTTGTTCGCCGTCACCCAACCAGGGCTAATCCTGTGGCGCTGCCTGTAACACTGGCAGCGGATCACTCAAACTCGTATGGAGATGACCAGTCCGTGGCTTCTGACCAAATTGACCCGGTTGCCGTGGACTCGGAACCGGAAGAGATGGAGGAAGGCGATTCGGGTTCCAGTACCCCAGAGGTTGCTTGGGTGCCACGTTATGGGGGAAACGGCTGTAGGATGATACTGTCGTCATGAGCGCAGATGGCATTGGAGATAATGGAGATGGAAGCAGAGTCTACTTCGGATGAGGAAATCCCAGTTGATGCCATGGAAGTGGTGCCTATCTGTCATCGTTGTGGTTTACCAGGGCACTTTGCGTGTGTCCAGGGGGTGCCCAACGCTGAAGGGACCGGAACCTGCATGTTTTAAAGTTGAGTATAGACTGTCACCTTTGTTGAACGTTCTACAGTGTTCAAATGGAGGAGGCTGTCGAGGACCGGCAGAAGGGTTCCTGATGGAAGGTGACAAGAAGAGTTCTGTTATCATTAGACTGCGCCCTCCTTGTTGAACCTTTTTCCACCCTTTGTTCTAGGGAAAAACCCATCAGGGCCTTGGATGGTGCAGTGCTGATAGACGGCACTAGGAGGCCCCGGTGGGGGACGGCGCAAGGGGCAACGGCTACCAGGTTGCTCAGGACTGTTGCAGAGTCGTCTAACACAACGCCCAGGACCTTAACCTGGTCACGGACCCACCATAGGTTTCCAGGGGGTCAGGTTGTTTTGGTGGCGGGTTATTGGGATCCGGGACATTGGGACTGGACTGTCGTGAGAAGAGGCTGCAACGGAGCAGGTTGAGTCTCCGCTACCACTGAAACCGGAAGCGTCCCACCATTGGGAAGATGAACTCTTTAAAAATGTTTAAGTAACGTTCAAGTAACAAGCCTCCCTAATGTGGGATGAATATGTAAATAAAAATGTTAACCTTGCATACCTTTTTCTACAGTTTGAAGAAAAAAAATAAAAAATAAACCTCTGATGTCCTGTAGCTCGGGGACGAGCTAGTTTAACCAAGGAGGAATGTGACGCCCTGGCCTATCAGATCGTCACAGGGTATTGTGCAATCTGCCCTTCTGTGCAATATCCACCTCCTACTTGGTTAAGGATCCCTAACCATTGGTGTTGCCAAGAACAAGCTAATCAAAATCCTAGGAACACTCTGCACCACACCCACCAGACACACCAGTGGACGGCCTGAGTGGCATAGGGTCGCCCACTTGGGGGGTTGGTTTAAGGGGAGGTCAGGAGTGTCAGGAGCAGTTCAGTGTAGTGTTGGAGGTGAAGGAGAGAAGAGGTCAGGAGCTAGGCTCCTTGGAACTACTAGGTGGCAGACGTTGGTCTGGGCCTGGTAGGAGCTGCACCTCGGTCGCAGGGGGATCGTAACAAGGGGCACGGACTGTCGAGGAGGATAGCTGGTGGCCTTGTGCCATCACCGGGTAGGGGCCAGGGCACGACGGGGTACGTGGACCCTAGGTCAGGGAGTAGCTTCAGGCGTCCGGACAATTTACCCAACGAGGACGGAGCCTTCAAGATCCATTCTCCGCCCATTCCAAAATCGGGGTACTAGCGCAATGAGGGGGATAGGACTTTCCACACATACGGTCCAGAAAATCCCAAGCGTGAACCCTGAGAGCAAGCTCCTCCAGTTAGCCATACTGGGGAGCGGGGACCCAATTAGTTTCATACTATAGGGGCCAACTAAAAGACAAGGTGCCAAGGAAAAGGTCACAGACTAACAGGCAACACCAACGGGCACGGGATCCAGACGTGCTCCCTTCAAGCGGCAGCGATGTCCAGAACTTTGGTTTACTACAGTTGTCGGTGTCAGCGTTATTGGACTGAGTGAGCACGCAACTGACCCTTACCATCCTAACGGCACCTCCCCGTCACCATCACAGAGTCCCGGGGCATTTCCCCTACCCGTGGAGGGGTTAAACACCTAGCTGCCAACACCATCGGATACTCCCAACCGCAGCGGTGGTACTCCACCTTACCACGCACCACGGGTGGCGTCACGAACTTTCCACACCATGCCCTGTACATAACCGCCCTTTAGAGGAGCCACACGACCCCGACCCGAAGGTCCGGAGCCCTCTCGAGCCACCGCGGATCCGGATCCGTGCAGCCCGGCTGCTGACGCGGGGGCGGCACACAAACTGACGCTGACAGGCGGCAGCATGGTGAGGTAATCTCACCACGCTGCCGTGACCTCTTAAACGTCATCACGCTGCCGGACACTGGGTCAGAGAGCAAACTGGCCCACTGAACCCGAAAGTGTGGCGTGCATGGCGGTACAGGGATTAATTTGTATCGGCGTCTTAAAGACGCCGATACAAATGAATAGAGGGAACCGGCTCGTGGATGCCGATTCTTGCTGGTTCTGCGAACCAGCTGTTATTTTAACAACCAGTTCGCCCGAACTGGACAGAACCGGTTGAATCCCACCCCTGGTGTAATGCAAGTGCAGAGCGAGAATGGCAATAGCCAGCAACGGAGGAGAGAGGAAGATAAATCCCTCCATCTCCTCCGCAGCGCTGGCCCTCCCCTCCTCAGCGCCAGCCCGCCCCTCCTCAGCACTGGCCCTCCCCTCCTCAGAGCCGGGCCACCCCCTGAAGCTATGGTCCGATCGCATGATCGGAACCCAGTCGCAGTGACACTCGCATGAGACTTGGCTCCTGCTGTGCTGCCAGCGTGAGCAGAGTGTCATGCGAGGATCGCAGTAGTCCCCCTGTGGCCTCGGCCTTATAGGAAGAGCTGGGTACAAATTTGGTGAAAACTAAATAAATGTACCCTGATGTGTATTAAAGGGAACCTGTCAGCAGAAATTTCGCATTAAACCTAAAAGATTCCCCTTCTGCAGCTCCTGGGCTGCATTCTAGCAAGGTTCCTGTTTCTATTGTGCCCCCTTTGAGACCTAAATAAATACTTTATAAAGTCTTACCTTTTTGTATGCAAATCTTTTTTATGTACACGGGGGCGGGCTGTCTTGTGTCCGTTAGTCGCCCTCCTGCCGCTTTACGCTGTCCCCCATCGCTCATTTCCATAACTGAGGACGCCGCCCAGTGCTCCCGAGGTCTCGCGCATGCCCAGTGCCACTCTCGCGGGAGTGAGCACTGTGCACAGTGTGACCACTGATGACGTGATTGCGCAGGCGTAAGATTATGGGCGGCGCTGTGATTGTCATCAGCAAGTACCCGCCCATAATCTCGTGCCCGCGCTTTTCACTCTGCCTCCACCGTTATGCGCAAGCACTGGCCATATGAATACACGTCACCTCTTACCCATTTTTCCCTGGAGCAGGAAGTAGATGGGAGGAGCGGAGCAGCATAACGGTGGAGGCAGAGTGAAAAGCGCAGGCACGAGATTATGGGGGGGGGTACTTGCTGATGATAATCACAGCGCCGCCCATAATCTCACGCCTGCGCAATCACGTCACCAGCGGTCACACTGTGCACAGTGCTCAGTCCCTCGAGAGTGGCACGGCTTATGCGCGAGACCTCGGGAGCACTGGGCGGTGTCCTCAGTTATGGAAATGAGCGATGGAGGACAGCGTAAAGCGGCAGAAGGGCGACTAACGGACACAAGACTTTATAAAGTATTTCTTTAGGTCTCAAAGGGGGCACAATAGAAACAGGAACCTTGCTAGAATGCAGCCCAGGAGCTGTGGAAGGGAAATCTTTTAGGTTTAATGCGAAATTTCTGCTGACAGGTTCCCTTTAACCACTAAACGAATTGACCAATGCTACAGATTTGACATGAACAATGTGTCAATTTATGCTACGGATATTCACCACTGACTTCATCCTTTTAATACAAAGAAAGAGGTCAGTGGTAAAGGTGAATAAATCATTTGCATACTAGTAAACACAGCAATATTTGCGTGTATATTACCGCTGTTAATTTGCTGTGGGATTTGCATTATAGAAATTCTGCAGCATATACATTATGTGAATGCGCCTACCATATGTAGTAAAAGTGGTCGGGCAGTCAGGGGTGATACAGGTGAAAGGGATTGCAATCTGTCAGGGGTGATACAAGAAGAAGGGGGCGCAGTCAGTGAGGGGTCATACTGGGGAAGGGCATGAAGTCAGTCAGGTGTGATGAAAGAGAAGGGGGTACAGTCAATCAGGGGTGATACACGGCGAAGAGGGCGCTATTAGTCAGAGGTGATACAGGGGGAAGGGGGCGCAGTCAATCAGCGGTGAAACAGAAGGAGAGAACGCAGTCAGGGGTGATACAGGTGAAAGAGAGTGCAATCAGTCAGGGGTGATACAAGAGGAAGGGGGCGCAGTCAGTCAGGGGTGATACTGGGGGAGGGGACGAAGTCAGTCAGGGGTGATACAGGGGGAAGGGCTCCCAGTCAGTCAGGGGTGATACGGGGGAAGGGGCGTAGTCAGGGGCGATACAGCCGGAGGGGACGCAGTCAGTCAGGGGTGATACTGGAGATGGGGACGCAGTCAGTCAGGGATGATACAGCGGGAAGGGGGCGCAGTCAGTCAGAGGTGATACTGGGGGAATGAGGATAGCCAGTCAGGGGTGATACAAGGAGAAAAGAGGCCCAATCAGGGGTAATACAAAGGGAGGAGGCGCAATCAGTCAGGTATTATACAGGGTAAGGGGGTGCAGTGAGGCAGGGGTGATACAGGGGGAGAGGCTCAGTCAGGCAGAGGTCATACAGGGGAGAAGGGTATCAGTCATTCAGAAGTGATACAGGGGAGAGAACGCAGTCAGGCAGGGGTCATACAGGGGAGCAGGGGCTCGGTCAGTCAGAGGAGATACAGGGGGAGGGAGCTCAGTCAGTTCGGGGTGATACAGGGGAAAGGGGCGCAGTAAATCTACAGTGATACAGGGAGAGGGGGCTCAGTCAGTCAGGGGTGATGTCAGGGGAGAGGACATAGTCACTAGTCAGGGGTAATTCAAATAGAGGGGCTCAGTTAGTCAGCGGTGATACAGGGAGAGGGGCTTAGTAAGTCATCCTGGGCCCCTCTTGGTATATGTATCCCCCTCCTGGTATATATGTCCCCATGCTGGGCCCCTCCTGGTATATATGACCTGCTCCTGGTATATATGTTTCCTCTTGGACCCTTCCTGGTATATATGTCCGCCTCTTGGCCCTTCCTGGAACATATGTCCAGCTCCTGGTATATATGTCCTCTCCTGGGCTCTTCTTGGTATATATGTCCCCTCCTGGGCCCCTCCAAGTATATATGTTCACCTCTTGGGCCCATCCTGGTACACATGACCTGCTCCTGGTATATATGTCCTCTCCTAGGTCTCGCCTGGTATATAGATATATATGTCTGCCTCTTGGGCCCCTCCTGGTACATATGTCCCGCTGTTGGTATATATGTCCCCTCCTGGGCTCTTCCTGGTATATAAATCCGCTGCAAAAAAAAAAATCATAATTTTACTCACTCTCCCCGTCTCCACGTCGCACAGTGTCCTTTCTACATCGAGATGCATTTCAGCTGGATGTGCCCCCTCGGACACACATCCAGCTGAAGCAAAGCAGGGGACTGGAGTCCGTGATTGTCCCGATCCTGTCTTCAGCTCATGGAGCTTACCTTTCCCCACCAGCCACAGTGTCCTTGTCACCGCCACGTCTCTGCGTGGTAACGTCCGAGAACTTCCCCACAAATATTTTATTGGGGACCAATCTGGGGCGGTTGGTCGCTCAATACATCCATGTCAACACACCCCCTGGTTCTGTTAATGTAAGCTAAAGGTTGATGAGGAGGATATCAATGTTGTACATGATGATGTATTTGATGGTACAGGGGAACTCTGTCATGTCACGTGTGATGTTGCTCAGGATCCCCTTAAAGGAACAAGAATCAGCGCCACCCCTGATTTGATATTTGAAGATGATATACAGTTAGGTCCAGAAATATTTGGACAGTGACACAAGTTTTGTTATTTTAGCTGTTTACAAAAACATGTTCAGAAATACAATTATATATATAATATGGGCTGAAAATGCACACTCCCAGCTGCAATATGAGAGTTTTCACATCCAAATCGGAGAAAGAGTTTAGGAATCATAGCTCTGTAATGCATAGCCTCCTCTTTTTCAAGGGACCAAAAGTAATTGGACAAGGGACTCTAAGGGCTGCAATTAACTCTGAAGGCGTCTCCCTCGTTAACCTGTAATCAATGAAGTAGTTAAAAGGTCTGGGGTTGATTACAGGTATGTGGTTTTGCATTTGGAAGCTGTTGCTGTGACCAGACAACATGCGGTCTAAGGAACTCTCAATTGAGGTGAAGCAGAACATCCTGAGGCTGAAAAAAAAAAAAAAATCCATCAGAGAGATAGCAGACATGCTTGGAGTAGCAAAATCAACAGTCGGGTACATTCTGAGAAAAAAGGAATTGACTGGTGAGCTTGGGAACTCAAAAAGGCCTGGGCGTCCACGGATGACAACAGTGGTGGATGATCGCCGCATACTTTCTTTGGTGAAGAAGAACCCGTTCACAACATCAACTGAAGTCCAGAACACTCTCAGTGAAGTAGGTGTATCTGTCTCTAAGTCAACAGTAAAGAGAAGACTCCATGAAAGTAAATACAAAGGGTTCACATCTAGATGCAAACCATTCATCAATTCCAAAAATAGACAGGCCAGAGTTAAATTTGCTGAAAAACACCTCATGAAGCCAGCTCAGTTCTGGAAAAGTATTCTATGGACAGATGAGACAAAGATCAACCTGTACCAGAATGATGGGAAGAAAAAAGTTTGGAGAAGAAAGGGAACGGCACATGATCCAAGGCACACCACATCCTCTGTAAAACATGGTGGAGGCAACGTGATGGCATGGGCATGCATGGCTTTCAATGGCACTGGGTCACTTGTTTTTATTGATGACATAACAGCAGACAAGAGTAGCCGGATGAATTCTGAAGTGTACCGGGATATACTTTCAGCCCAGATTCAGCCAAATGCCGCAAAGTTGATCAGACGGCGCTTCATAGTACAGATGGACAATGACCCCAAGCATACAGCCAAAGCTACCCAGGAGTTCATGAGTGCAAAAAAGTGGAACATTCTGCAATGGCCAAGTCAATCACCAGATCTTAACCCAATTGAGCATGCATTTCCCTTGCTCAAATCCAGACTTAAGACGGAAAGACCCACAAACAAGCAAGACCTGAAGGCTGCGGCTGTAAAGGCCTTGCAAAGCATTAAGAAGGAGGAAACCCAGCGTTTGGTGATGTCCATGGGTTCCAGACTTAAGGCAGTGATTGCCTCCAAAGGATTCGCAACAAAATATTGAAAATAAAAATATTTTGTTTGGGTTTGGTTTATTTGTCCAATTACTTTTGACCTCCTAAAATGTGGAGTGTTTGTAAAGAAATGTGTACAATTCCTACAATTTCAATCAGATATTTTTGTTCAAACCTTCAAATTAAACGTTACAATCTGCACTTGAATTCTGTTGTAGAGATTTCATTTCAAATCCAATGTGGTGGCATGCAGAGCCCAACTCGCGAAAATTGTGTCACTGTCCAAATATTTCTGGACCTAACTGTACTTAAAAAAAAAAAAAAGTGTGAGCATACATATGTAGCGCCCCTGAATACATCAGGGTGCTACAGGGAAGTGCATCCTGTCACCCAGGGTTCAGGGCCTACCCCCCATGGTTCCAGGTTCCCAACAACGGTGTCACTAACATCCGCACTACAAATCCCAACCACTCCTCACACCATGACCTGTACAGACACACCAGTGGGTTGGTCAAGTTGGAGCACGGCCGCCCACCTAGGGGTCAGGCAGACTGATGGGAGGCGTAGTTGACTAGTAGCCCTCAAAGAGTGAGGAGCTGGGGAGTTGTAGCTCCCAGGGAGGCGACAGGTTGGGTCGCAGACGGTGGTCTGGGACCACAGGATGTTGGGGACCGGTGGCAGTGACATTGGAGAGGGTGCGACGGACAAAGTCTAGGAGGACTATCGGCATAATGACCCCAAAATAACTGACTGGTACCGAGCATGGCGGGGTACAGGACCCTAGATCAGGGAAGAGCTTCAGGCGCCTTGCTAACTGACCTGTGGAGGATAGTCTCTTTATGAACTTTCCCCAAGAGCTCAGAGATTGAAGGCATCAGCACAACGCGGGCGATAGGGTTCTCCAAACCCCTCAACCCACTAAAATCCCAAGTGCCAGCCATCAAGAGCACAGCTGCCATACACCGAAAACTTCAAGCTGAGGGGTCACAAAGGTCAATCAATTTGTGCTCGGAGGCAGGGCTCCGGGCCCCTGTAAATACTCCCTTTACATTCGAGTGTCCGCAAGACCCCGGGTCCGGAGACCCTCGAGCCACAGCAACCCCGGATCCGAGTAGTTCGACTGCTTCAGGGGCTGCACACACCCATACCATGCTGCTGCAGGGGCGGCACACACCCATACCATGCTGCTGCAGGGGCGGCACACACCCATACCATGCTGCTGCAGGGGCGGCACACACCCATACCATGCTGCTGCAGGGGCGGCACACAC